>NC_041384.1:641791433-641848249 GCF_002162155.2 Triticum dicoccoides | reverse complement strand
AGGTCGACTGCAACCTTCTCCTTCGGAGCTGCGGCACAAGTACAACGTCCGCTCCATCCCCATCCGCAAGGATGACGAGGTGCAGGCCGACTGCAACCTTCTCCCTCGGAGCTACGGCACAAGTACAACGTTCACTCCATCCCTATCCGCAAGGACGACGAGGTGCAGGTCGACTGCAACCTTCTCCTTCGGAACTATGGCACAAGTACAACGTCCGCTCCATCCCTATCCGCAAGGATGACGAGGTGTAGGTCGACTGCAGCCTTCTCCTTCGAAGCTACAACGCAAGTACAACGTCCGCTCCATCCCTATCTGCAAGGACGGCGAAGCGCAGGTCGACTAGAGCCGCCGCCTCAGAGCTGCGTCTCTAGCGCAAAGACTACACCAAGCAATGAGCAAAGTCCATTCGAAGGCAAACGCAAGCACATTCGGAGATAAACCAAATTCAGATAAAACCTAAAAGTTTCAAGCAGCAAATCAAAAGTACTCGGGCATCAAGCCCGAAGGAGTTCAACGGTTACAGCAATCACTCGGCATTCCGAGGCAAATTTAAAGCAGATTCAAGTTTCATAAGTTTGTTCACTCGGCCGGAGGAGGGCTGGCAGGCTCCACGAATGAGTCCAGGTCGATCCCATCAGATATCCGAGTGGCGGCAGCAATGAAAGTCTCCATGAAGGACTAGAAGTCATGCTTTTTGGTGTTAGCGACCTTGATCACAGCCAGCTTGTCTTCACGAACTTCCATGCAATGGACTCGCACCAAGGACAGTGCCACGTCAGCACCACACCAGGCGAAGGATTTCTTCAATTCTTGCACTCGGTCAGGGATTTCATTCAGTCGAGTCATCAGGGATTTCAGGTCGTTCTGAAGCGTCGCCTTCGGCCAAAGCGATGAGTTGATTCGGGAGACTACGTCCTTCAGGCGCGCGAGGTAGCTTATGGCGCTGGCGATACGGGACTCCAATCGAGCATGTTCATTGCAGTTTCATCGCAGACTGGAGAAGCGATAGGGTCCAGACCCGTCTCGACCCTTCCAGTTTCCTCGTCGAAGTCTTGACAGAATTCTACAGCAAAAATTAGTCAATCGACCGAGCAAGATCCGATCGCAAGCATCAACACAGTCAGATTAAAAGAATACCTTCCAGCGTGAGATAAAGCTTCTTCGCAAGAGTCCTCAGATAAGCTTCCGTGTCATTCTCTTGTGGATCGCAGACTCCAGCTTTTCATTCAGGGCGACCTTGTCCTTCTTCAGACTGGTCACTTCGCGGTTAGCTTCATTAAGACGGGATTTTAGTTTGGTCACCTCTCCTTCCAGCGTTCCGATTGAAGCAAGCTTCTGGTCTGCAAGAGCAGTTTTATCTTGGGCTGCTTTTTGCGTGGCGGCGAGGTCTGAGTCCTTCTTCTCCAGAGCCAACTTCATTTTCTCTGCAAAAGAAGCAATCGAATCAAAGAAGAGATCAAAGAAATGTATTGAAAGTCAGTCGACAGTCAGTTACCTTCCATACCAGCGGCTTCGTCTTGAGCTTTCTTCAGATTCTGCTGGGCTAATTCCAAGTCGAGGTTGAGCTGCCTCTGCTTCTCTCAAGTTCAGCAAACTTAGAAATGAGAGTGCAAGACTTCTGCAGAAGGCAAAAGACAGATCAGTCGATAAGATCAAAAAGTTGTTTACTTTTGAGTGAATAAAACCTAAAGAAGTTCGCTTAGACCCCAGCCGACTACGCACAGTCGACTGCGGTCTTAGGAGCTACACCCAGCGGGTGCACTTGGCGTGCCCCCGCTGACTAAGACTCAACTCGACCGGTCCGCCCGGCCAAAAAAAAAGAAACTGCTCAGACCCCAGCCGACTGCCAGCAGTCGACTGCAGTCTCGGGGACTACACCCAGTGGGTGCACTTGGCGTGCCCCCACCGGTTCAGATCCCACTCGCCCAGACCGAGTGGAAGAACGAAACTACTCGACCGGTCCACCTGAGTCGAGTGTAAGGAGTAAAAAAGGAAGGAAAGAAGAACTCAGACCCCAGTCGACTGTCAGCAGTCGACCGTGGTCTCGGGGACTACACCCAGTGGGTGCACTTAGCGTGCCCCCACCGGTTCAGATCCCACTCGCCCAGACCGAGTGGAAGAACGAAACTACAAAAAACAACAAAACACCCAGTGGGTGCTCTAATTCGACGCAAACAACAGGAGATTGTGTAGAAGAAGATTTTTCGAGTAACATTTCCTCATAGAGCAAAACAGTCGGAAAGTATACTCACCTGGACATTGGCCCGAAGAGCAGAGCTGGCGTCGTAGGCAGCCCGACTGTTCTCATGCACTGTCTTCACCCGCTCCATCATCATGTCAGCTTGTCGGATGGCTTCCGCAGCCGCTTCCGACTGGTTGTCCGGGACGGGGTAGCTGGTGAAGAAGTGAGCAGACGACCCAGGTGCGGCGGCTTGGAGCTCCATGGCGTGGAGTTGGACAGCTGAAGGAATCACAGGTGCAGTCGACGGTGCAGGATGCCCACTCGACAAGGGTGCAATGAAGGTCACAGAAGCCCTGCCCGCGTCTTCAGGTTGACGGACGGGAGGTGTTGTAGTTGTTTCTTGCCGAGCCATCCTACCAGCTGCTACCTTCTTGCTCTTCCTGGGCTTAAGAGCCACATCTTCATCATCATCTGGAAGATCAATGACGTTGGGTGGAGCTGCAAGGCAGATCATTCGACCCCAAGTGAACCACTCGAACGCAATCGACCAAAGAATCAAGAACAAAATTGCAAGAGTTGATACCTGGGTTGGAGGTTAACGCATCTTCCATTTCCTCGTCCCGGTACTGGAAAGAAGAGGTTCCTGACGTAGAAGCACTTCAAAGACCCGCATTCAATCGGTTACGTCCGGTTAATCGAGTCGACGAAAAGGACAAGTCAGATGGTTACCCAGAGATAGTAGGAACGGTCACTTTGATCCTCGGCAAAGCTTTTGGCAGTTTGGAGGAGGTGGCTTTCGGCGCTTTCAGCGCTGGGGGCGGCACAACTTTGGGCTGCTTTGGAGCTTCTCAGTCGGCGTTGGAGAAGACGTCCTAGGACGCTTTGAAGACTGACCAATCAGCACGGCCACCAAGTCTGGAGCGCTCGCCGGGTCGTGAGCGTGTTTGGATCTCCTCTCCCTGCGAGGAGGCGAGTCGACTTCTTCATCATCAGTCGATTCGTCGCTCTCCTCTTCTTCCTCGACATCAAAATGCTCCTCGCCACTCTCGCCGCCGCTCCCTTCTTCCTCGGCCTCTTGGTCCTGCATTCCATTGGGCATTGAGTACATGTCGATGAGGGCCTGAAAGGACAACGATCAAAGGAAATTCAATCAACCATAAACAAGATATCACTCGGTGAATCAGAAAGATACTTGATAAGACAGAATTATACCTGCTCCGGCTGGTGCGAGTTGTCGAATGGAATCACCCTCCTAGACCCCCGAGGGTTGTCTTTGTTGCTGGTGATCCCCATCAACCACTTCTCCAAGGTATCCTCGCTGACGTCCTCTGGGTGGATCCGAGTGGAACCCTCGAGCCAAGAGTACATCCACATCGGATGATCACGCGCCTGAAGAGGTTGGATGCGTCGACCGAGAAAGACCTCCAACAGGTCCATCCCGGTCACCCCGTCGCGGACAAGCTGGACGACCCGCTCGACCAGCACCTTGACCTACGCCTTCTCTTCCGGAACTACCTTCAGGGGGGCGGGCTTCTCCACTCGAGCCAAAGAAAAGGGAGGAAGTCCAGTCGACTGGCCCGGGGTCGGCTGATCCTTGCAGTAGAACCAAGTCGACTGCCAGCCCCGGACCGAGTTGGGAAGAATCATGGCTGGGAAAGTACTCTTGCTCCTCATATGGATCCCCAGACCCCCGCACATCTGGATCACTTGTGTCTTCTCGTCACTCGACTTGGCCTTTTTGACTGACTGGGAGCGGCAGGTGAAGATGTGTTTGAAAAGACCCCAGTGTGGTCGACAGCCCAAGAAGTTTTCACACATCGACACGAAAGCGGCCAGATAGACTATGGTGTTTGGAGTGAAATGGTGGAGCTGAGCCCCAAAGAAGTTCAAAAAACCCCGAAAGAAAGGATGGGGAGGCAACGAGAATCCGCGATCTACGTGGGTGGCGAGGAGAACACACTCACCCTCCCTTGGCGGTGGCTCGGTTTCGTTCCCCGGGAGCCGTGCCGACTTGTGGGGGATTAGTCCCCCCTCCACCAGGTCGTCGAGGTCGTCCTGGGTGATTGTCGAGTGGATCCAGTCGCCCTGGATCCAGCCCGCCGGCAGGCCAGATCTCGACGAGGATCCGCCCCGGCTGGTCCGCTTGCCCTTCGCCTTCGTTGTCGCCTTCTTCGCGCGTTCCAGCGCCACCGTCCTCTCCTTCCCCATGGCGACGGGTCGAGCTCAAGCAAAGGTCCGGCGACGAGGGCGGAAGAGAATGTGGCGGAGAGATTGGGAGAAGAATAAGAGAGAATGGGAGCGCACGGGGCACAGGCCTGGTCTGGGGCCTTTTATAAGGTCATCATCCGAGTGACTGACTGGTGGACCCAGGCGATCTAAACAAATCCCGCAACAGTCGCGCACGCAGTACGTGGTGAAAAAGGTGGCACAGGGATCGAGGAGACTTGCCTAATCCGTCCCGATAACCTCGGTTCCATCCGTCTGGCGCGCTTCCCAAAATTCAAATCCCGCGAGATCCGCGGAGAGCAGAACAACCTGTCAGACTGAAGACAAACATCCTCTACATCATCATTCGGAATCCTACCGTGAAAATTCACTCGACAAAAACCAAGAATGGACCAAGGCGATTGAGAAAGGAGTTGACGTCCTCACCTCAACTCATTGTTCCAGAACAAGATATACTCATAGCACAAAGAATGGGTCGGAAGTGTTCCCAACTCCTTCCCCACTCAAACCCTGATCCATTCGGGGGCTAATGATGAAGCTATGTACCTAGGGTAGGGTCATGTATCTATCCAACATACCCTCCCCAAGGACATCTCTACAAAGAATCAGAAGCAGTCGAAGAGAAACCATCATCCACTCGTACATGAAGATGTGCTCACTCGACCACCTTGAAGATGAGAAGCCCTCCACTCTGCAACAGTCAGGACTTAAACCATAGCTTTATGGGCATTTATAACACTTTATTGTAGACGTTACCAGTAATGCCTCACCTTTATGAGCATTGAACCCTGTGTAACGGAGGGGAGCTGGGGTCCTGGCGCACTCTATATAAGCCACCCCCTCCTCTGGGACAAGGGTTCGCACTTTCTGTAATTCACACACATATATTCAGTCGACGCCTCAGGGCTCCGAGACGTAGGGCTGTTACTTCCTCCGAGAAGGGCCTGAACTCGTAAAACTTGTGTGTACAACTCCTCCATAGCTAGGATCTTGCCTCTACATTCTCACCCCCTACTCTACTGTCAGTCTTAGAACCACGACAACTAGCAGTACCTAGTATCTAGTATCTGAAAGGGAAACTGAAAGGGAAAGGGGTACGGGAGGGGGGGTGATGAAAGATATAGCAGTAGCGAGGGACTGCGAAATCGCTAGAGCTAAGTAATAGTAGCACGTTCACAAAAAGCGCTGTTGATATCGTCAATAGTAGTAGCGCGGGTAAGGACCGCGCTACTACTATAAGTTAGCTGTAGTGCCTTATTAGTAGCGCGGCCACCCGCGCTGCTGCTAGCCTCAAAACCCGCGCTACTACTAGGGTTTTCCCTAGTAGTGATGCTTTATGCAAATCAAATCAAAATAATTACAAACAAAACTGCCCCGGGACTGTTGTTAGCTGGAGGCACTCGTTGTTTCGAGCAAGCCATGGATTGATGCTTGTTGGTGGAGGGGAGTATAAACTTTACCATTCTGTTTGGGAACCGCCTATAATGTGTGTAGCATGGATGATATCGCCACCTCTTGGTTGTTATGTTGATAATGAAAGTATACCGCTCAAATATTATTCACCTCTATTTAAAAATCGAGCTATGGCACCTCTACAAATCCCTGCTTCCCTCTGCGAAGGGCCTATCTATTTACTTTTATGTTGAGTCATCATCCTCTTATTAAAAAGCACCAGTTGGAGAGCATCACTGTCATTTGCATTCATTACTATTAGTTTACATTGAGTATGACTTGACTGGATCTCTTTTACCATGAATTACAATGTCTAGTCAGTCCTTGATCTTTAAAGGTGCTCTGCATTTATGTTTTGCGGTCTCAGAAAGGGATAGCGAGATACCATCTTGTTATATCATATTATGATTGTTTTGAGAAAGTGTTGTCATCCGAGATTTATTATTATTGCTCGCTAGTTGATTATGCCATTGATATGAGTAAACATGAGACCTAAGAGTTATTGTGAATATGGTTAGTTCATAACCTTTGCTGAAAACTTGAATGCTGGCTTTACATATTTACAACAACAAGAGTGAACAGAGTTTGTAAAAGTTTTTCTTTATCACTTTCAGTTTGTCAACTGAATTTCTTGAGGACAAGCAAATGTTTAAGCTTGGGGAGTTGATACGTCTCCGTCGTATCTACTTTTTCAAACACTTATGCCCTTGTTTTGGACTCTAACTTGCATGATTTGAATGGAACTAACCCGGACTGCCGCTGTTTTCAGCAGAATTGCCATGGTGTTATTTATGTGCAGAAACAAAAGTTCTTGGAATGACCTGAAACTCCACGGAGATTATTTTTGGAAATAATAAAAAATATTGGCAAAGAATCAAGGCCAGGGGCCACACCCTAGCCACGAGGGTGGGGGCGCGCCCTCTGCCTCGTGGGCCCCCTAGAACTCCACCGACCTCAACTCCAACTCCATATATTCGTGTTCGGGGAGAAAAAAATAAAAAAGGATTCATCGCGTTTTACGATACGGAGCCGCCGCCAAGCCCTAAACTCTCTCGGGAGGGCTGATCTGGAGTCCGTTCGGGGCTCCGGAGAGGGGAATCCGTCGCTGTCATCATCATCAACCATCCTCCATCACCAATTTCATGGTGCTCACCGCCGTGCGTGAGTAATTCCATCGTAGGCTTGCTGGACGGTGATGGGTTGGATAAGATTTATCATGTAATCGAGTTAGTTTTGTTAGGGTTTGATCCCTAGTATCCACTATGTTCTGAGATTGATGTTGCTATGACTTTGCTATGCTTAATGCTTGTCACTAGGGCCCGAGTGCCATGATTTCAGATCTGAACCTATTATGTTTTCATGAATATATGTGAGTTCTTGATCCTATCTTGCAAGTCTATAGTCACCTACTATGTGTTATGATCCGGCAACCCCGAAGTGACAATAGTCGGGACCACTCCCGGTGATGACCGTAGTTTGAGGAGTTCATGTATTCACTATCTGTTAATGCTCTGGTCCGGTACTCGATTAAAAGGAGGCCTTAATATCCCTTAGTTTCCATTAGGACCCCGCTGCCACGGGAGGGTAGGACAAAAGATGTCATGCAAGTTCTTTTCCATAAGCACGTATGACTATATTCGGAATACATGCCTACATTACATTGATGAATTGGAGTTAGTTCTGTGTCACCCTATGTTATGACTGTTACATGATGAACCACACCCGACATAATTCTCCATCACTGATCCATTGCCTACGAGCTTTCCATATATTGTTCTTCGCTTATTTACTTTTCCGTTGCTATTGTTATCATCACTACAAAATACCAAAAACATTACTTTTGCTACCGTTACTTCTGCTACTGTTGCCACTATACTATCATATTACTTTGCTACTAAACACTTTGCTGCAGATATTAAGTTTTCAGGTGTGGTTGAATTGACAACTCGGCTGCTAATACTTGAGAATATTCTTTGGCTCTTCTTGTGTCGAATCAATAAATTTGGGTTGAATACTCTACCCTCAAAAACTGTTGTGATCCCCTATACTTGTGGGTTATCACACATTCATCAACTGCACTCTGAAACGCTTGCATGTATTGTTGCAGCCGAGGATTACCACCTTCCTTCTCATGCAAGAACCGGATCTCATCGAGATCACCAATGAGCAGCCAAGGGAGGTCATGCGCGTTATGAAGCCAACGCATACAATCCCACATTTTAAACTTATTTCTCCATCGAAACTCCTCATCATACATTCAAGTCAATCTCCAGGAAGAAAAATTGGCATGATGAATCTCCAAGAAGAATTATTGGCATGATGAATTCTTTACATCAATGTACATTGGATCTACGGCTCTAGTCTTTGTATTGTTATTTCCTTCTTCGAGAACATCAATGGACCACCTTTTCTCCCATCAAGATCGGCCGCCTTTAGCTGAATGTATTATTCCTTAGTTATTCTTCTTGTATTGTGTGTTCTATCTTTTTTTTTGAGATGCGTGTTCTATTTTTTGAAGTTCATGCCATACATTATCTCCAAAAATCTTCTTTGTTTTCCGCATGGACATATAGTGACAGCGACCGGACATGGAACTCTTTTTTGTTGACACGCAAGCGCTCATACATACGCGTATACACTCATCCCTATGAACGCGCGCACACACATACACATCCTACCCCTATGAGCACCCCCGAAAGACTGAGCCGGCATATTATCTTGAGATTTACGAAGTCATCGTGGGTGCCTCGTCATCGACGGAAACATCTCCTTCCGCTAAAAGCGCATATCCAGAAATTTTGAAATAAATTCAGAAATAATGCGAGCATCAGGACTTGAAGCCTGGCGGGCTGGAGATACCATTGTTCCTCTAACCATCCAAACCACATATTGGTTCGCAGACATGAAACCTCTTGAATACTCATGTTCGCTCAAAATGGATGGTCTTTGCGCGCTGGTGGTTATACCCTGATCAAGATGGCGAGTACTAAGTGAAATACTAGCAGGAGTAGTAAACGTGCATGTAATTCGCACGTGGTTACTTTTGGCGAAAAGCCAGGAAACGTGCACTGGCCAGTCGAGTGCGAAAGAGTATGCTCCAAAGCACACATCCACACAACATATACAAATCATAAAATACGTATAATCAGCTGTTTTTCATATTAGTACAGACATAAGCGCTTGTATACATGCGCATACACTCATCTCTATGAATGCACATACATACACCTTCTCCCTATAAGCACCTTCGAAATACTGAGCCGGCATATCATCTTGAGATTTACGAAGTTACCCTAGAGTATCAGAATTTGAATCCTGATAGACTAAGATACCACTGTCCCTCTAACCATCCGAACACAAGTTGGTTCACACGTATAAGAGCAACTCCAATGGGACGACCCAAACGGACGGCGCATTTGTCCGCTTTTTATCAGTTTGGGTCGGCCGCCCGCCCGGCGTCCGCCCAGTTTTGTATTTGGGTTGGCAATGCGCCCAACGAGCTGACCCATTTCATGTCCGCATTCAACTTTTGAATTAAAAAAGACCCGCGACCGATCATGCCAGCGGCCATGTCTCATGCCGGCACCATGCCAGCACCGGCATACAATGCCTACAAAATGTTTCCATGCAAGCATATGGGCAAGTGATAGCAAATGAAGACGTAAAAAAATGATCTTGATGGCACAAAAGAGGCCGACTTGCTTGCTATCATACCATGTCTTGCACGCCGATGCTGCTCACGGGGCGGGGCTTGACGCTCTCAAGGGTGGCACAAAACTTGTTGCACTCTTGTTGGATTACCCTCCACCGCTTGGAAATGGAGACCCACCCGTGCGTGCTCACAAATTGGTAGGGTGGAAACTTCTTGCCCTTATGAAACTCGCGGTGCACACGAGTCCAAAAGGTTGAATGCTTTTGCTCGACGCCCGTCTTTGGGTCTTGTCCAATGTCTCGCCAACACTCGCATAGAAGTTTGTCCTCGGCAACTGTGTACGCCTTCGTGCGTTTGCTCTTGCGCTTCGGCTTCGGCCCGACGGCTTGGTTGGCGAGCTCGTCCTCGAAAAAAGGCTCCACTTCGATGTCGCACTCATCCTCTTCCTCTAGCCCATAGTCGTCCGGGAACTCGTGGTCGAGGGGGAAGCGGTCCAGGTCGATGCCGACCTGATCACGCATGAAGGCCACCTGATAGGGATCATAGCCAGCGGCCGGCGTGAACGCCCCGCGGCCGTCCTGGCTTTGCGTCTCCTCAGGATCGTAGCCAGCGCCGGCGCACCACCCTCGAAGATAAGGTGTTGCATGTAGTCCTCGTCGACGGCGGACGGCATTTCCTCGAACAGGTTGCGGGCGTCCGGAAGACCGTCGGTCGGCGTCTGTCGCGCGCGTTTCCTCGCGCCGCCGGACGACAAGCCACCGACCACCGGGGCGGCGTTGAGGTCGATGGGCGCGGGCGCGGGTGTGGAAGGCGCGACCACGCTCACGTCGGGTGAGCACTCCCCGGAGAGGCGGGAGGCCTGCGGGTAGACGTGGAAGCCGGGGACCGGGTTGCAAGCCGATGCGCGGGGTGAGTCGGGCATCACCATCCGAAGAAATGTCGACAAGCCGGTGCTGGCCGCGGCGACGGCGGCTTGGACGAGGTGGTGTTGGCTAGGGTTTACCCCAAGCATGTAAAGCGCCTCCCTCGTTACAGCGGCGACGCGGGCGTTGGTGAACTCCTGCTGCGCTGCGGCGGCGGCCTGCGCAACGGCCTCATCCCTCGCGTCCGCGGCGTGCCTCCGGCCCTTCCTCTTGGCCGACTCCCTTGCCCGCTGTTCGGGCGTCAGCGCCTTCTTCGACTTGGTCGCCGCGGCGGTCTTGCGCGGGGCACGAGGCTTGCCTTTCCCGGAGGGGGCGACGGCGCCGGACGAGGCGAGGGAGGCGAGGCCGGCGGCGGCGTCGAGGTCGAGGTCGAGGTCGATGGCGTCCTCCATCGCTGGTTTGGGGGCGGGGGGCGCGCGCTGGCGGGAGCGTTTTTGAGAAAATGAGAGGAAATGGTTGTGGCTGGCACCGATAGGCGGGACCGGGGAGAGGAGTAGGCGCGCGCGCGTCCGTCTCGTGTCCGCGCCGACGCAAATTCGGCTCAAAAATGGGCCTGGAATGGGTCGCCCACGGACGAAAAACGGACGCGCGTCCATTTGAGTCGGCGCGTTGGGCCGCCATTTTTGTCCGCGCCGACCCAAACAGACGTGGGCGGACGAAATAGGTCGCCCCTTGCTCTAATCAGTTTTGACCAGCACATACATCCATCGCCTTCCTTCTAAATAAATATTGATCGAGTACAAAATGTCCTACTCCTACTCTGCTGGACCCCACATCCCATTGTACTGTACAAACTGTATTTTTTTAGGCAAACCCACAAAGCTTTTATTCATCCGTCACACAGTTTACAGGGACGAAAACAAGATCCCGGGGCTGGCCTAACCAAGCATGGCGACCAGTACCCATCGTTAAAGCATGCTTTGCAAGTTTGTGAGCCTCGACATTGGAGGTTCTAAACTCATGACTAATCAAACAGGAAGAAAAAACCTAGCTTGATCTTTTATTTCTCGCACTATTGCACCATATGAAGCCGATGTGCCTGTCTTGATTGCCTCTACCACTTTCTTACAATCGGAAGCCACCGAGATTTTCTGAATGTACAAATCCTCTGAGAGAGCAAGAGCTTCACGTATAGCTAGCGTTTCCAAAACCTCAGGATCATCGATATTGTTGAAACTGAGTGTAGACGCCCCTTGGAAAATTCCGTTGCCGTCGCGGCACACTGCTGCTACTGATCCAAGACCACCGCGCCTTGCTACCACCGCATCAACGTTCACTTTTAAGTGCTGGTCCGGAGGAGGGATCCACCTCGTCGGCCTTGGCGTCGTTCCAGAACTTGCTGTTACTGCTGGCTTCTTTAGAAACTCGATGTCGGATAGATAGCTTGATATAAAACCATTAATAGCATGAGGAGATTGGAAGATGCCTTCATGAATCAACTTGCGGCGAGCAGACCAAATCGCCCACAAGGTCACGATCAGGACGGTGGCCTCGTCTTCCTTAAGAACTTCTACCATGGAGTGTAGCCAGCGCTTTGCATTAGGGTCTTGGTTGGAAGACATATGCTGCACCAATTCTTCATTAGACAGAGCCCAAGTGCATCGGGAGATGGCACAATCCAATAGTGCATGGCGCCAACTGTCCGGGGCTCCACAAACAGCACATACATCTGTTGTTGCCATATTTCGATGCTGAAGGACGTCCCCGGTAGGCAAAGAATGTTGTGATAGCCTCCAAGCAAAAACCTTCAGTTTTGAGGGCACCTTTATTTTCTAGAGATCATTCCATCCTTTCCTCTCCCTCTCTACATTTGATAGGCTTTCTGACTCCTCCAACCATGCCTCTCTCCCCATCTTAATTCTGAAGATCATCTTATAGGCCGTCCTGACAGAGAAACGACCCCGCGGGTCCTCGGACCATGCCCAAAAATTCTTTAGAGGCCTGGAGCATATAGGGATTCGCAGAATGGCCTCAGCATCAACCGGTGTGAATATCTGCCGAATCAGCTCTTCCTTCCACGAGGCCGAAGTGGCATCAATCAGTTCAGCAACTTTTATTGGTGGGTTGAGCACCAGCGAAGATACTGGTCTCATCAAACCAGACCTTGGGATCCAGTTATGATCCCATATGCTAGTCGTCCGTCCATCTCCAATTCTTCTGATTATTCCCTGCTTGATAATGTCTCTGCCATCTAGGATCGAACGCCAAATCTGAGAAGGGTGCGGCCCCAGTCCTGCCTCCAGCACAGTGCAATTAGGGTGGTAAGCAGCCTTTAGGATTCGAGCGCTCAAAGAGTCAGGATTCTCTAGACATCTCCAAGCTTGTCTCGCCAAAAGCGCCAAATTAAAAATCTCAAGGTCCCGGAAGCCTAGCCCTCCCAAATTCTTCGGCCTCGTCATAACATCCCACGACACCCAGCATGGCTTTCTTTTACCTTGCTTACTTCCCCATCAGAATTGCCTTATGGATGATGTTATGCTCTCACAAAGCCCCCTCGGGAGTCTGAAACAAGACATGGAGAAAACTGGAATCGATTGGGCCACCGATTTAATAAGAACCTCTTTTCCCGCTGCTGACAATAGTTTCTGCATCCATCCTCTTATCCTTTCCCAAACTCTATCCCGGAGATACTTGAACGTGCCATTTTTTGATTGTCCAACTTCTGTAGGCATCCCCAAGTATTTCTCGCTGAGTGACTCATTCTGCACAGCCAAGATATCCTTGATTCGTTGTCTAGTGCCTTGAGGGCACCCCTTACTAAAGAATATCGATGACTTATCATTATTAATCCTCTGACCCGACGCATTACAGTATTGATTCAATAGGTTTGACACCAAATTTGCACCCTCATCACTAGACTTAAAAAGCAACAGGCTGTCATCTGCAAATAACAAGTGGTTCACCTCAGGAGCTGTGGGAGCCACCTTAACACCACTTAGAGTTGATGACCGAGAACTGGAATTGAGTAGGTACGAAAGGCCCTCTGCTGCAAGTAAGAATAGGTAAGGGGAAATAGGATCTCCCTGTCGAATATCTCTTGTTGGTTTGAAACTCTCAAGCTTTTCTCCATTGAACAGAACTGAGATAGAAACTGATCTAACCATGCCCATAACAATATCAATCCAAGCCGAGGAGAAACCCAGTTTGACCATAATTGCTTGTAGATAATCCCACTCTACACGGTCATAGGCCTTCATCATATCCAACTTCAGAGCACAAAAACTATTAGTTTTGGATCTGTTCCTCTTCATAAAGTGCAAGCATTCATAAACACATATTATATTATCTGTGATCATCCTACCAGGCACAAAAGCGGATTGCTCCTCGGATATGATATCTGGAAGAATGACTTTTAATCTATTGGCAACCACCTTTGAGGCTATTTTGTACAAGACATTGCAAAGACTAATCGGCCTGTACTGTGACAAATGATTAGGATTTGTTACCTTTGGTATAAGGACCAAGACCGTATCATTGATGCTCTCCGGATTTTCCTCCCCTCTAATGATGCGCATGATTACTGTAGAGACCTCATCACCACAAATATCCCAGTGTCGCTGATAAAACTGTGTCGGAAAACCATCAGGACCTGGAGCTTTGGTTGGGAACATTTGAAACAAGGCATTTTTTATCTCAGCATTTGTGTATGGCGCACATAAAATCTCATTCATCTCAGGTGTAACTTTCCTCGGAACGTGCCTCAAGACCTCATCCATCCCCTGCACCCCTTCTGACGTATACAAGGTTTTGTAGAACTCCAGAACCATGTTTTTTAAGTCAGCTGGATCCTCAACATGAGTGCCGAAAGCATTTGTGAGTGCCCGGATCATATTTTTCTTTCGCCTCATACTTGCTCTCATGTGAAAAAACTTTGTGTTCCTATCACCAGCCGCAAGCCATTCCAGCCGTGATCTCTGACGCCACATTAACTCTTCCCAGTGGTATAGTTCCGCTAATCTCTTATTTAGCTTTAGCTCTGGATGAGACGGCCTCATACGCACTGGATCATTGCGCAGCGACTCAAGCTGGGTTTTTATATGCCTTATCTCTTTACGAACACTTCCCAAAGTTTCCTTACTCCATTTAGACAGATCATTTGTTATGGACAGCAACTTGTCACGAAAATCACGGACCCCATAGCCAGCGTTCGCCGCATTCCAGCAACCGTATTTTTTGTTGCCTTGCTCCCGGAAAAACCACGTGTACGATCCACAGCCCAGTAGTTGTACCAGCATACGCACACCGACCGGCCCGCCGGGCCCACCGCCACCGTCGCGATTTGCGACGTCTCCACTGGAGTCGATGGATATAGGCTGATGATGAGGACTCGGGATTAGCCACGGCTCTCCTCCCCCTCCCCTCCTGTTCTGCGCCCAAACCACCACCCGCCCCCTCCGCCGCAATCCCCAGACCAATCACCGGTCCACCGCCCAGATGGCCGAGACGGCGGCGGCGGCGGCGCCCGAGGGGATCAACCCGCGCAGCGGCTACTGCGCGGCGACGCGGACCTTCCACAGCCTCCGCTCCGCCTCGGCGGGCGCGCTGCCGCCGGAGTCGCTCCCGGTCACGGCCGCGGCCTACGCCTTCTCGCTGCTCGCCTCCCCGCTCCCCGACCGCCCCGCGCTCGTCGACGCCTCCACCGGCATTGCCGTCTCCTACCCGTCCTTCCTCGCCGCCGTCCGCTCCCTCGCGGGCGGCCTCTGGTCCTCCCTCGGCCTCCGCCCCGGGGACGTCGCCCTCGTCGTCGCGCCCTCGCGCCTCGACGTCCCCGTGCTCCACTTCGCGCTCATGTCCATCGGCGCCGTCGTGTCCCCCGCCAACCCGGCCTCCACCCCCGAAGAGTACGCCCACCAGGTCGCCCTCTCCCGCCCCGTCGTTGCGTTCGCCGCCCCCGAGGTCGCCGCCAAGCTGCCCGGTCACCTAAGGTGCGTCGTCCTCGGGTCCGATGCGTACAAGAGCCTGGCGTCTGCCGGCGCAGGGTCCGCTCCTCCGCCGGTCGCGGTGAAGCAGTCGGACACCGCGGCCGTGCTCTACTCCTCGGGCACGACCGGCCGGGTCAAGGCCGTCGCCATCACCCACCGCAACCTCATCGCGCTGATCTGCGCGCACGCCGAGAACCGGGAGAGGGTGGCGGCGGAGGCCACCGAGGCGGGCGAGGAGCCGCCGCCGCCGGCCGTCACGCTGCTCCCACTCCCCATCTTCCACGTCTTCGGCTTCATGATGGTCCTGCGCTCCGTATCCATGGGGGAGACGGCCGTGCTCATGGAGCGGTTCGACTTCGGCGCCGCGCTGCGGGCCATAGAGCGGTACCGCGCCACGCTGCTGCCCGCGGCGCCGCCCGTCCTGGTGGCCATGATCAAGTCCGAGGAGGCGCGCCGCCGCGACCTCTCCTCGCTCCTCGTCATCGGCGTCGGCGGCGCGCCCCTCGGCCGCGAGGTCGCCGAGCGCTTCGTCGCCGTATTCCCCAACGTGCAGATTGTTCAGGTTAAGCATCAGATTCCATGCAGGATGCAGAATATTACTACTGAATCTTCCATGCGCTTTGAAGATTACCTTTTCTGATCTAGCGAACTCATGTCTGTACGATTCCATTTATTATATTACAGGGCTACGGATTGACAGAATCATCCGGCTCTGTTGCCTCGACGGTAGGGCCAGAGGAGTCCAAGGCGTACGGCTCCGTCGGCAAGCTGGCGTCGCACTTGCAGGCGAAGATAGTAGATCCGTCCACCGGCGAGGCGCTCGGGCCGGGCCAGCGCGGCGAGCTCTGGGTCAGGGGCCCACTCGTCATGAAAGGTGAGCACTCCGCAGCATGAACTGGGTCATTGCTCTGACCATTAAGCACGCGGTTGACCTTTGTCACTCGTCGGATTAGATGGTGCCTTGATTTGTTTACTGCTAGTTGAAGTGCTTAGAGTGTGCACTTGAAATTTAAAATACGATCGCCTTGATAACGACGTTGATTGCCTTAGATGATTCGTCGCCTAAAACCTTTTACATATCTATCATTATGTCGTGGCTTGATTTTCTCTCTGCCGTGCTTGTTGTACCAGCATTTATCATGTGAAAGCTGTGTATGTCCATCACATAGCAATGTGATGGTGATCCGAGATGCATTTCTTTAGAGACATGACTTTTTGTAAATGTGCGAGTGAGCAGCATGGCTTGCCTGCCATGTGCTTCATGACGACTTTTTTTTGTGTTAATTGATGTAGTTGCCGACATTTATCCAACAAGTACTGGTGGTGGGCTAGTACCGAATTCAATAATTCTTCAACCCTGGCAGCAATGCAGGGATGCTCGTTCTCCTGCTTAATAGATTAGTCATGCCAGCATGCCAGTAATATTCTGTTGGAACTTGTTAATTGAAATCATCTGTTAGAGCGGCGATATCTCTCATATCTGCTACCAGCCATACGCCCTACAGTTTGGTATGGAGAGTGACATTACAACTGATCTAGACACTTGACTGTGCTTGGCAGATTATAGCATCGTACCACTGTTGCTTTTGCCTTATTATTATTGGCCCCTCACAATATCAAGGTAGTTTTATAATAAGCTTATGGAGACAGGAATCACAATACAAGCGATCTAAACATTCTTGATTTTGCCTTATTATTATTCTTGATTTTGCCTTATTATTATTGGGGCCTCACCGACTCACCGTATCAGTCATGGACTCATGGTGGTGTTCCTTTTCAGGTTATGTTGGTGACGACAAAGCAACTGCAGAAACAGTGGACTCAGAAGGCTGGCTGAAAACTGGTGATCTTTGCTACTTCAATGAAGATGGATTTCTCTACATTGTTGATCGTTTGAAGGAGTTGATAAAGTACAAAGGATACCAGGTACAGTTACATAATTGTTGGAGAATTTTGCCTCACAAGATTCTGTCTACATGATACTGATATGTACGTCTCATCTCAGGTTCCTCCAGCTGAACTGGAGCATATTTTAACATCACATCCTGGAATTGCTGATGCTGCAGTTATTGGGTAAGTACCTTTAGAACTGCAGTAAACTTGGTGAAAATTCTAATGAATCATATATTCCTATAAAAGCTAAAAATATGGTATGATGATGCTCTGTTCAGCATGTGGCAGTATATAAGATTCCCCCTCATATGCACTATGCAGATATCCAGATGAAGATGCCGGGCAACTGCCAATGGCTTTTATAGTGAGGCAACCAGGTTCCAACCTTACTGGGCAACAAGTCATGGACTACGTGGCTAAACATGTAAGTTTCTCCTTCTCATTATCCTAATCCTGCTTTCTACCAAATATAGTTCGGTGCTGAGTTCAAAGTGTCTGTCATAATCAGCTTTATTATACTTTTTGACAAGCAAGCTGAGCAATTACAAATTGAGTTGGGTCTAGTAATCTTTTAGTATTGTTAGTCACACTGTCTCTTTGCCAGTTAAGCTATCTTTAACATTTTTTCCTCGTGATGGGAACGACAACATTGAAATAGAGTAGTATGCAGCGCATAGTCGCAAAGCTATAGAGGACTAGTGGTGGGATCACCAAATTGTACTCCCTCCGTTCCTAAATATTTGTCTTTTTAGAGATTTCAAATGGACTACCACACACGGATGTATATAGACATATTTTAGAGTGTAGGTTCATTCATTTTGCTCCGTATGTAGTCACTTGTTGAAATCTCTAGAAAGACAAATATTTAGGAACGGAGGGAGTATATCACTGCGTGCCAAAGGAAGCCGCATGTCAACACATGAGCAAGCTTGTGCATTGTGTATCAATGCACCTTTATGTATGCAGCATATGCTTTTGGCTCCTTGCTGCCATAACTTGCCATTGTCTTGCCACTCAGACACTATAAACTCGGATATAAACGTTTGCCCTTTGACAGGTTGCGCCCTACAAGAAAATCCGCCGAGTCGCCTTCGTCAATGCAATAACCAAATCACCTGCTGGAAAGATCTTGCGGCGGGAGCTTGTGCAGCAGGCCCTGTCGATGGGTGCCTCCAAGCTTTGAGATGTAATTTGCTGTGCAAATGTAGAAGATTTCTTTTGCTGTATATAAACTGGAGATATGACACTATTCTTCGTCAACCATTGGTCACCCTGTTTCCTTGTGAACACCGGGTGCCCTTCGCGAAACAAATATTTTTGAGTTAAGAGGGTCCGAGAGAACAGGCTGATCAAACATGTCTTCTCTAATGACGGTTAAAAGTAATCTGCTATTGATCAATTCACTCAGCTTGGCTCTCCATGCCATTTTTATCCTATGTTAAACAGCAGGGTTTTGCCTTTCTTCTAATTGCCATCTGCTGGAAATAAGAACTGAATGAAAATTTCCTATAAATAAAATCCAGAAAATGCAGTTACTTGATTGCTTCGGGGGGTTTTGGTTACCTGAACAGTTTGATCGCCTCTTTGCATACTTGTCCTAGTTGGGTATGGTAGATCATATGCAGGGAAAATAATAATAATCATATTCTTCACATTGTTTGGTGTCTGCATACTGCTTGACTGCATCATAGCACCACACTTATTGCACCAATAAAACAACATGACAATCACAACGAACTGGATGATGATAATGAAATTCTTCATTCCATATAGCGAAAACTGACGAGGAGCCTTGCCTACTTCAACATTGCTTGCCTGCTTGAGCATAAACTTGGAGTAAGCAACCACTGTTTGCTACTCTTAAATCTTTTGTAGGAGTTGTCTGGGTAACGACTCACTTGTTTTTGGAATACTTACCATGAACTGTAAACCCCTGAAATCCTTCCTTTGTACACCACATACCACTTCTCCTAGCATGACAGAAGAGCAAGAATTCAAGCAGTAAGCAAAGGAGCACACTACATTTGGAAGAGAAGGAACTTACGCATGCATGATCATAAGCAGAGCAAGTTCATCCTAACTAGTATACTATGGTATCATCCTACCACCACATCCAAAAAGAGGATGTAATCCTACCACCACAACTTCACCATCAGTGTGAGGGGTTAGTATATACCACCTCATCAAAATATACAGGCCAACAACAATTTTCAAGCTCTAGCCGCCATTGCCATCGCCGTTGAGGATCATGCACGCCATCACCATCACCACCAGAAACAATACTACTAGTAGTGCTTGCCCAACCAGGACCTAAGCCAGAGCACCCTATGTGCGTTTCCCATGGCAAGGAATCCGACACCCCGAGCCTTGTTGTCCAGTAGGTGGTTCGGTCTCTGAGCTTGGACACTATGATCCATCTTGCTCTCCACTTCCTGAGGTGGTTGTAGACCTGGGTCGAGGTGACCTTTTGGCCATAGAACTCGAACACCTGTGCACCTCCATGAAGCTCGTACCAGTCCTCACCCCACTGGCTATGATATTGCACATCTTGTTAAGCATGAACGTGGACATGAACGGCTTCCATTTCATCGAATTCCCCCTCCCATCCTTATGTGCCTTCGCAATCATGATGGCTGACTTTTGTGCAGGATCAGAAACAACATTAGGCACAACCAACACAAATGGTAGAGGCATAGCAGGCCCCTCAAAGACATCTGAATCCAGAGTTACCTGGTCCTCGATGATAGGCTAGAGTTAAAATTTGCACAAATTGAATTTAATTCGAATGAATTTTCGAACAACAACTCAAAAGTCCTGACATGGCAACCACCTTTCTCTACCATGGCACAATTTTCAGAAATGTTGCCATGTCAAAGTTTTTGGAATCCAAAATTGTCATTTGAATTGATCATAAATTTTTATCTCGGATTCCAAATTTAATTAAAAAATTACTTGATGTTCAAAAGACACTCTAGGAATAGTTTGACCCGAGTTTACTTTAGGAACTTTAAACTTTTTTGAATTGAAAACCCAAACCCAAGTTGAGCATATATAATCTAAACCACAAATCCAAACCAAATGAATATTCTTGCAGATCGATTCACAAGTCAACCTTGACCTATTTTGAATTCATTTGAACTCAAAACTTTTCAAATTTCAAATCAAATCCAAACCAAGTTTGAACCATGAATTCAAATCTATTTGAATTTGAACTTAAATCTTCAATATGGATTCAAAGGTTGGAACCCAAATGAACCAAACCAATTCAAATTTAAATATGAAATTCAAAATTGAATTGAACCTCATTTGAACTTAATCCATGACGTACACACCAAATGGGAATGATTCATTCACACTTGAACCATACACCAAATGGGAATGCGAACAAGTATTACTTTTTTTTGTATGGAGCTGGTATCAATTGGGTTGTGAGGGGGTGGTACGTCTCAAACGTAACTATAATTTTTGATTGTTCCATACTATTTATTATCACTTTTGAATACTTTTTATAGAAATTTTATTATTTTTTCTGGACTAACCTATTAATTTGGTGCCCATAGCTAGTTATTTTTTGCTGCATGTTTTTTACTTTTCAGAAAATCCATATTTATGAGGACTTGTTTTGGGGACATAAGGTTCTAGAAAGCACCGGAAGGGATGGGGGGCCACCCCAGCCTCCACGCGGCTAGGGCCCCGCCAACATGGGGGCCCTAGCCACCGCGTTACACCTATTTTTTGCCTACAAATATCGTATTTCCTGAAACCCTCCGTACCATTTTTCATGGGTTTTTTCACCACCGCAAGTTCCTTCTCCGCGGAGATTCAATCTGGAGGCCTGTTCTGGCACCCTGTCGAAGGAGGAATTCATCACCGCAACCATCTTCATCAACCTTGTTGCCACCATGACAATGCGTGGGTAGTTTTCTTAGGACCTTAGGGTTCATATTGGTAGCTAGATGGCATCATCTCTCCCTTGTGATTCAATACAAAGTTCCCGTGAGCTGCCTCACATGATCGGGATCCATATGATGTAATCGGTGGTTGTGTTAATTTATTGGGATATGATAAATTGTCACTTTATGATCAGATTGTTCATTGAATTATATTTAATCTTTTTGAAGTTTCTTTGCTGCATAATTAAGTAGTAATGTATGCTCTCCGATCTATTTGTCTTATTTGGCCAAGATTGATTAGCAGTTCATCAGAGGAAGTTGTGCATGGCAGTGGGTTCAATCTTGCGGTGATTCATCCCAGTGACAGAAAGGGAACGAACATGTATTGCATTGTTGCCACTAAAGATAAAACAATGTTTTTTTATCACACTTGGATGATAGTTTTACTGTCTACATAATGACACTTTGTTTATTGCAGTACTGTTTGTTATAAACTTAATATTTTGAGATGCATGCTGGATATCAGTCTTTAGGTGGAGTATTAGTTGTAGATGTAGTTCGATAACGGTCTACATATCTTGCACGTAATGCCCATGCAAGATTATGTCATGAATGATCATAGACAAAATATAAATATTACAATTTAATCACTGCCCAATTGTAATTTGTTCACCATAGCACACTTATCTTGCTTGGAGAGATGCCTCTAGTGAAACTTTGACCCCTCTGGGTCTATCTTCCCTTTATTTTTCTGTTAATTGATGGTTAGCTACTGGATCTGAAACTTTATGTGTACCGGCACGATAGGTTTTCCTCTATGTATCTTTTGGTTTTCTCAACGTTGATGGTTTATACCAATATACTGAGAAGTAGGGGATTTTGGTCTCTTATACATTGGGTCCCTTCATAATTCACCAAGGGAGCTTCAAGTCTTCCCAGTTTTAGTCCAACAACTAACCTATGATTTTGAGGCATGATAATCGGTGTCACAGGTGAGCAATGTTAGTGTGTACATGATTTATCGCGCATGCACACGATTGTTGATGTTTTCACCAGACCATTGATGCAATCTTTCATTATTTTTGTTTATCAAAATATGTTAACTCCTTATATATGAATATCATCATTGTGTAAAGATGGAAGTATTCAGATTAGCAAATATTTAGCTTAAGGTGTGACTAATACCCAATTACTCACTGTTTCACCGTGTTTTCTTTTTCGAGGACTTTGCTTATCTCCTTTGATTACTAAGATTTATATTTTCTCTTTCTCATTTTGGCTTCTGTTATGAAACCAGCTTCAGGTGTGAAACGATGAGAACACGAGGTACGTGGTTTTTCTTCTAACCTTATAAATGAATTTCTTTCTTTACATATCGTCACATTTTCAAATTTTTGTTTGAAAATTAGTCCTTGGTACTTTTGATTACTTTTAATATTGTTTTGCTACTTGCAAAGTTGTTTGAGTGGTGAATTGTTTTCAGGTTACTCAGAATACCTCCTTTCGGAAATTTGAATTAAAAGAACATCACTTATTTTTAAATGGAGGGAGTACTTATTTATTGTGTATTTGTTGCAACACACAGGCTCTTTTGATATAAACTAAAAATTTGTAGTTAGTGTTGTTCATTCAAACTAATTGACTCGAGATCATATCCCATGGCCTGAACTAGAATCCCCAAAAGATGTAGCCGTTTTAATTTTGTCATCATAACCATGCCCCGCGACACATGTCTCGGTCCAAAACATTATTGTTCATGGCAACCAACATTTTCTTCATTGCGGAGTACAAACTAGACCATACATTTGGGGGGCCGGAAGGTTGGCGGTGTGTGATATTCTTTTTGTCTCGTTGCAACCCAAGGACATATTTGCTATTAATTCCTACTCTCTCCGTTCCGAATTACTTGTAGCAGATATGGATGTATCTAGATGTATTTTAGTTCTAAATACATCCATTTCTGCTACGAGTAATTTGGAACGGAGGAAGTACAAACCAAAAAGGCCTCCGGGACAAAATAAAGGCCTCCAGGAAAAGAAAAACTAAACCTGCACATACACCGACAAGCCGAGCAGCGAGCACACCGCCTCCATTGCGATCTGCGAGTTGCGACGGGAGGACCGGATAAGCCACGTCACTCCTCCGCCTGTTCTGCGCTGTTTCTCCGTCGAAAACACCACAAACAAAGCAAAACTTCCAATGGCCGAACCGGCGGCGGCGCCCGCCGGGATCGACCCGCGCAGCGGATTCTTCGCGGCCACGCGGACCTTCCACAGCGTCCGCTCCGCCTCGGCGGGCGCGCTGCCGCCGGAGGCGCTCCCGGTCACGGCCGCGGCCTACGCCTTCTCGCTGCTCGCCTCCCCGCTCCCCGACCGCCCCGCGCTCGTCGACGCCTCCACCGGCATTGCCGTCTCCTACCCGTCCTTCCTCGCCGCCGTCCGCTCCCTCGCGGGCGGCCTCTGGTCCTCCCTCGGCCTCCGCCCCGGGGACGTGGCGCTCGTCGTCGCGCCCTCGCGCCTCGACGTCCCCGTGCTCCACTTCGCGCTCATGTCCATCGGCGCCGTCGTGTCCCCCGCCAACCCGGCCTCCACCCCCGAGGAGTACGCGCACCAGGTCGCCCTCTCAAGGCCCGTCGTCGCCTTCGCCGCGCCCGAGGTCGCCGCCAAGCTGCCCGCCCACGTCAGGTCCGTCGTCCTCGGGTCCGATGCGTACGAGAGGCTGGTGTCTGCAGGCGCGGGGTCCGCTCCCCCGCCGATGGCGGTGAAGCAGTCAGACACGGCGGCCGTGCTCTACTCGTCGGGAACGACCGGCAGGGTGAAGGCCGTCGCCATCACGCACCGCAACCTCATCGCACTGATGTGCACGCACTCCGAGAACCGGAAGAGGGCGGCAGCGGAGGCCACCGAGGCGGGCGAGGAGCCGCCGCCGCCGGCCGTCACGCTGCTCCCGCTCCCCCTGTTCCACGTCTTCGGGTTCATGATGGTCCTGCGCTCCGTGTCCATGGGGGACACGACCGTGCTCATGGAGCGCTTCGACTTCGGTGCCGTGCTGCGGGCGATAGAGCGGTACCGCGTCACGCTGCTGCCCGCGGCGCCGCCGGTCCTGGTGGCCATGATCAAATCCGAGGAGGCGCGCCGCCACGACCTCTCGTCGCTCCTCGTCATCGCTGTCGGCGGCGCGCCCCTTGGCCGGGAGGTCGCCGAGCGCTTCGCCGCTATCTTCCCCAGCGTCCAGATTGTTCAGGTTAAGCATCAGATTCCATGCAGGCTGCAGAATACTACTGAATCTTCTGTGCGCAATGAAGACTGCTCTTTCTGATCTGTGTGCAAATGATTCCGTCGATTCATATTACAGGGCTATGGTCTGACGGAATCATCTGGCGCTGTCGCCGGGACGGTAAGGCCGGAGGAGTCCATGAAGTACGGCTCCGCCGGCAAGCTGGGGTCGCACCTGCAGGCGAAGGTAGTCGATCCGGCTACCGGCGAGGCGCTCGGGCCGGGCCAGCGCGGCGAGCTCTGGATTAGGGGCCCACTCGTCATGAAAGGTGAACACTGCGCAGCATGAACTGGGTCATTGCTCTGACCATTAAGCATGTGCATACTACCAATAGTTTGATTGTTTAGACTGTGCACGTGGAAATTTAATATGATTGCGTTGATAGCGATGTTGATTGATGATGATTCGTCGCCTAAAACCTTTTATAAATCTATTATTGTGTCGTGGTTTGATTCCCTTTGTGATGTACTTGTCCCAGCATTTATCATGTGAAAGCTGTGTACTCCCTCCGTTCCTAAATAGTACTCCAATAAGTCTTTTTAGAGATTTCAATAAAAGAGTACATACGAAGCAAAATAAGTGAAACTACACTATAAAATATATTTATATACATCCATATGTAGTTTGTATTGAAATCTTTAAAAAGACTTATATTTAGGAACGGAGTAGTTTATCCATAGCAATGTGATGGTGATGTGAGATGCCTTCTTTTAACAGAGACATAACTTTTTGTTAATGACGACTTTTGTGTTAATTCATGTAGTTGCCAACATTTATCCATTGAAGTAATAGTAGGAAATTCGATAAATCTTCAACCCTGGCAGCAATGCACGGATGCTTGTTCTCCTGCTTAATAGATTAGTCATGCCAGCATGCCAGTGATATTCTGTTGGAACTTGTTAATTGAAATCATCTGTTAGAAACGAGGACGTCTCTCATATCTGCTACCAGCCATACCACCCTACAGTTTGGTATGGAGAGTGACATTACAACTGATAGACACTTGACTGTGCTTGGCAGATTATAGCATCGTACCACTGTTGCTTTTGCCTTAGTATTATTGGGCCCTCACAATATAAATGTAATTTTAATAAGCTTATGAAGACAAGAATCACAATACAAGCGATCTAAACATTGTTGCTTTTGCCCTATTGTTATCGGGGCCTCACTGACTCACCGGTGGTGTTTTTTTTTCAGGTTATGTTGGCGATTACAAAGCAACTGCAGAAACAGTGGACTCAGATGGCTGGCTGAAAACTGGCGACCTTTGCTACTTCAATGAAGATGGATTTCTCTACATTGTTGATCGTTTGAAGGAGTTGATAAAGTACAAAGGATACCAGGTACAATTATACTATTATCGTTGGAGAATTTTGCCTCGCAAGATTCTGTCTGCATGATACTGATATACTACATCTTATCTCAGGTGCCTCCAGCTGAACTGGAGCATATTCTAACATCACATCCTGGAATTGCTGATGCTGCAGTTATCGGGTAAGTATATTTAGTATGAAGTGCAGTAAACTTGGGAAAATTCCAATGAATCATATATTCTTAACAATATGGTATGATGCTCTGTTCAGCATGTGGCA
The DNA here is from genome assembly GCF_002162155.2 of Triticum dicoccoides. Taxonomy (NCBI): domain Eukaryota; kingdom Viridiplantae; phylum Streptophyta; class Magnoliopsida; order Poales; family Poaceae; genus Triticum; species Triticum dicoccoides. The sequence continues at coordinate 641,822,238 of NC_041384.1, read as the reverse complement.
GTATATAAGATGCCCCCTCCTATGCACTATGCAGATATCCAGATGAAGATGCTGGGCAAGTGCCAATGGCTTTTATAGTGAGGCAACCAGGTTTAAACCTTACTGGCCAACAAGTCATAGATTACGTGGCTAAACATGTAAGTTTCTCCTTCTCATTTTCTCAATGCCACTTTCGCTACCAGACATAGTTCGGTGATGAGTTAAAAGTGTGTGTCATAATCAGCTTTATTTTGCCTTTTGGCAAGCAAGCTGAGCAATTGCAAGTTGAGTTAGGCCTAGTCCTGTTTTTAGTATTGTTAGTGACACTGTCTCTAAAGTATTTTAACATTTTTTCCCTGATGGGAGCAGCACCACTGAAATAGTATGTATCATATTGTTGCAAAACTATAGAGGATGGGATCATCAAATTAGATATCTGCGTGCCAAACAAAGGCACATGTCAAGCACACGAACAAGCTCGTGCTCGTGTGTCATGCACACGACAAACATAGCAACACAAACCTGGAGTTGATTTGAAGAGACCCACATCAACATTAACAAAAAAAACATCATTTCACCTTTATGTGCACAGCATATTCTTTTGTCTCCTTGTTGCCATAATTTGCAATTGTCTTGCCACTTACTACTCCCTCCATTCCAAAGTAATTAAAGTTTTAGGTTCAAACTTCATAAAGTACATACATCAACATATGTTGCATACATAAAAATGAAGTTTTAGCAAAATATTTAGAAGTTTTGTATAAACTTAGGTTTGTCCTAAGTCTATAATACATCAACGTCTACCGCACCAAATTTGCTTCATTATGAAAAATATTTGTATATTATAGATATTTGATATTTTAGATATTTCATATTGTAGGTATTGGTAGTTTTTTCTATAGAAACTTGGTCAATCTTAGAAAAGTTTAACTTAGGACAATTCTAAAACTTCAATTGTTTTGGAATGAATGGGGTGCACTAAAATCAGATCTAAATGTTTATCGTTGGACAGGTTGCGCCCTACAAGAAAGTCCGCCGAGTGGCCTTCGTAGCGGCAATACCCAAATCTCCTGCGGGGAAGATCTTGCGGCGGGAGCTTGTGCAGCAGGCCATGTCCATGGGTGCCTCCAAGCTTTGAGATGTAATTCGCTGTGCAGATTTAGACGATTTCTTTTTAGAGAGGAGGCGCTTGCCCGGCTTTAGCAAACTGAAGCCCTTATAGCGTTCATAACAAGGAATAAAAAAGGTAACAAAAATAAAAGGATACAACACTATTCTTGTCCGAAAAATTGAACCTCAAATGCTCACCCTATTTCCCTGTAAACACCGTGTAGCCCTTGGGACGAAATGTAATTTCTTTTGAGTGAAGAGGGTGCAAGGATCGTTCGTTCGTGCAGAGTCTGATAGAACATGTCTGTTGCAAGGATGGTTGAAAAGCTATTTGCTATTGATGAATTCACTCAGGTTTGTCATCTGACATTTTTGTATCTTACGTTATTAAACATCGATGGAGCGAAGAAGTTTTTTTTAATTGTTTGAATTGCTTACCACATATGTCACGTGATGACGGAGGGACGGAGTTGAAAAAACCCTGGCTCCGAGGAAACCGAGAAGCGGGAGTTGGAAAGAAATTACGGGCCATTGCGGCTTACTGCTCTTAGTGGTACACAGGCAACACAAATACTTTAACACTAGATAAAAGTATAAAATCGCCTGATCGGGTTATTTCCCCTTTTTCTAGTCATTTTTTGAAAATACTAAATAAACATTTTTTAAATGACGAACGTTTTTGCCAAGCACGTACAAGTTTGAAAAATTGTGTATTTTTTAACCAAACTTGTAAAACAGGATTGATTTTTTAATTTGTGAACGAAATTTAAAGCATGAACTTTTTTGAATTTCTGAACAAACCTTGAAAAACAGGAACCTTTTTTAATACCAATCAATTTATGACAATCACGAACAAGTTCGAAAAACAGTGAACAATTTTTGACTTTGTGAACATATTTTTCAAAATAGGAACATTTTATAAATTTATGAACAAATCTTGAACAACGGGGACATTTTCTAAAAACTGTGAACAAATTTTCAAAATGGGAAAGTTTTGAATTTGTGTACAAATTTGGAGAACAAATTTTGAAGCACGAACATTTTTTGAATTTTGTGAACAAATTTTGAAAACTCCCGAACAAATTTGGAAGCGTGAATTTGTTTTGAATAGGTGAACCAAATATTGAAATCCGGTACATTTTCTGAATTTCGAAAGTTATGAACTTTTTTGTGCAACGAGAACATTTTTTGAATTTTGAGAATATTTTTTCGAAAACTGAACATTTTTTTAAAACAAGAATGTTTTGGAATTTGTGAACAATTTTTTAAAGTAATAAAGTTGTTTGAATCTTGAGAACAAATTTAGAAACGGAGAACAAATTTCGAAGCACGAACAATTCTTTAAAGCACGGACATTCGTTGAAAATATTCGGAACAAATTTTAACACGGAGAACAATTTTGAAAAATCCCGAATAAATTTGGAAGCATTAATTTTTTTTGAATACGTGAACAAAAAATTGAAATCTGGTACATTTTCTGAATTTTGAAAGTTTTGAACAATTTTTGAATTTTGAGAAGTTTTTTTTTGAAAACTGAACATCTTTTGGGAACATGAACAAAAACTTAAATATTTTGAAAAAAGTTTGAAAGAAAGAGAATAAAAGAAAAGGAAACAAAAAACAAAAGAAAGAAAATTTGTTGAAAAGAGAAATTAACTTGAAAAGGAAAACTAAAAGAAAACAAAAAAGTAATGAAAAGAAAAGAAAAAAGAACCAGAAAAGGGAAGAAGAAAAAACAGAAAGAGTAAAAAAAGAAAAAAATGGTTTAGGAACTTTCTAGATGGTTCTCAAAACCAGTAAGAACCGGCTAGGAACGCTCTAGAAGGTTCCCAAAACCGAAACCTGGTAGACACTTGTCGCTACAGGGCCGGCCAAAAATCGCTCGCTAGTTAGATCCCCTTGTGCGATTCGTCGACAGTTTCACGCAACATGCGTCCAATAGAGAATTCCCTGCGAGCTCGTTATGGGCGACGGAGTTGAGACCATCCACAGTGGGAGTAATATAGGTTGTAACTGTTGGAAATATGAGCAATTTACCAAATGATTTTATTAACAAAAATACTAGATAAAGCATGACTAATATAGTAGAGATAAAACAAGTCATGCTTCTGACAGAGAGAAGGTAAATAGCTTCTGCATATATGAACCGTAGCCTATCATATCTATAGCAGACAGTAGAACTAGTTGCATATATGAGGTAGAACCTAACATATTTAGGGCAAGTACTAGTACGAGAAACTGTGGCAGGATATCTAACAGAAAGAAGAACACATACGTGACAGCAGCAGCAGTAGCACTGGACTTGGGGTCGGTGTCCTCTCCAGCCATGTCGTCGAGGAGGTTGTCGACGTCGGGGAAGAAGTCGTCGGAGTCCGGGGCGTCCGTGACGAAGGAGTCAGTCAGTAGTCGCGCAGAGCGCTCCCCAAAAACCTTATCACCCTTCTCCCGTACAGGACTCAAAGAGGTGCGGTTTCAGAGGCCTACTGTCCCGACCTGCGGTGCACATCGCAAGCCGGGATGAGGAAGACAGCAGCAGCTCAGAGATTGGAACCGGTGGCGAGAGGAAGGAGAAGTTCTGGTGTGTCTCTCTGGGAGGAGCGACCTTCCTTTTATAGGCGCAAGAGAAGGAGGCGAGAGGGCAGCTACGAGAGGCGAAACGAAGAGACGGAGGCGAAGCGAACAGCCAGCAGCCGAAGGGCTGCACCGTTCGCATTCGAACTCCACTTTCGCAAAAACTCTTTTCAGCTTCCGTGCCTTTCGTATACCCGTAGTGCGTGGCAAAAATTTAGATATCGGCTTGGCTCATTCCCGCAACCCGCGACGCGTCGTGACGAGGCGAGGCGTGGCGAGGCAGGCGGCGGAGGAGGAGCGCGCGTGGATATCCCTCTTGTTCTCATCCTCATACAAGTGGGGAAAGAACCTCCCTTATAAGGAGGTCCAATTCTCACTAAACTAGCAATGTGGGACTAAACTTTTGTACCACCTCTTGTCTTGCACAAATGGGCTAAGTGGGCCTTTAGGATTTATTAGGAATTTCTGAAACTGCTATTGGGCTAGGCCCAAAATAGACAAAATTCCAGCAATCCCTACCAGATTCCAGAGGCACACAGAAATTTGCCTTTGGTTCCAAAACACTGTTTTATATACCGGTACTGCAGTGGAGACTGTTAAGTTGAACTTCCACCTAGAACTCTATGCTACACTAGTAAGCAACTTGAACAGTGGACTGGGCCTTGAACTGCAAGTTTTCTGCGAATCTAGCTTCACATAAAGCCTTAACCAATACATGGCTACCGTGGGTCTTCCCCGTGGGTGGAGCTTATGCGACATACTCCGTGACCTTTCATGAGTTTACTAGAGAGAACCCTACTCTCATAGATTGCGACGTTTGACAATCAGACTCATATAGATGTATTCTTCAAAAGATGTTCTGCAGGATAACATCTCTGCTTAAATAAGCCATTTAGAACACATTAAGATATACATCAACCTGCCATGCAGATTAGGAGAGTATTGCATCTTCATGGAGTGGTATTTTGAATAGTAAGGATACTCTCCTCTCAGCTGACCAACAACTTGTCTTCCACATCTAATTCACGGGATCTCCGATCACAAAGAATAGGTTACCACTGTGAACAACTCCTATTGTGGGTCTCATACCCATCTCCCTCGATGCATTATCTATCACATTATGTGATAGACCCTTAGTAAAAGGATCTGCCAGATTTTTAGACGTTTGGATATAATCCAATGCAATAACTCCAGAGTTTTTCATTTTCCTGACAGACTTTAACCTTCTCTGAACGTGTCTTGATGACTTCATGTTATCCTTTGAGCTGCTCACTTTTCGTGTCACAGTTTGATTGTCACAGTTCATAAGGATACCCGGTACATGTTTCTCAACGACCGGCAAGTCATTCAAGAGCCGACGAAGCCAATCTGCTTCGACCGTAGCTGTATCTAGTGCTGTGAGTTCTGCTTCCATTGTTGACCTCGTTAAGATGGTCTGCTTGCAAGACTTCCAAGAAACAACGCCACCTCCATGAGTGAATACATAACCGTTCGTGGCCTTTATCTCATCAGCATCTGAGATCCAGTTTGAGTCACTATACCCTTCAAGCACCTTTGGGTGCCCGGTGTAGTGAATTCCATAATTCACTGAGCCTTTCAAATAAAGCAAAACTCTTTCTAGAGCTTTCCAATGCACATCTCCTGGTTTTGAGACAAACCGACTCAGTTTGCTATCAGCAAAAGAGATGCCAGGTCTTGTAGTACTGGCTAAGTACATAAGCAAACCAATAATATGAGAATACTTCAATTGGTCTCTAGCAATTCTTCGATTCTTTCGAAGTAACACACTTGCATCATAAGGTGTTGAAGAGGGCTTGCAGTCACTATAGCCAAAGCGACTCAAGATCTTTTCCACATAGTGAGATTGAAGCAATGTAATCCCACCATCATCGTCTCTCAACAACTTAATGTTCAGAATGACATCAGCCACTCCTAAATCCTTCATCTCAAAACAGCGAGATAGGAAATTCTTGACCTCCTTAATAACATCTAGATTTGTTCCAAAAATCAGTATGTCGTCAACATACAAGCAAAGGATAACTCCCTCGCCCCACCATGGCGATAGTACACACATTTGTCAGCTTCGTTTACAACAAAGCCTGCGGCTGTTAAAGTTCTTTCAAACTTCTCATGCCACTGTTTAGGTGCTTGCTTGAGTCCATACAAAGACTTCAGCAACTTGCACACTTTTCCTTCCTAACCATCTAGTACAAACCCGTCTGGTTGTTCCATATAGATTTCCTCGTCCAACTCTCCATTTAGGAAAGCAGTTTTAACATCCATTTGATGAACGAGAAGACCATGCGAGGTAGCTAGTGAAAGTAGAACTCGAATAGTGGTCAGTCAAGCCACAAGTGAGTAAGTATCAAAGAAGTCTTCACCTTCCTTTTGGGTATATCCCCTAGCCATGAGCCGAGCCTTGTACTTTTCAATAGTACCATCAGGCCTAAGCTTCTTCTTGAATACCCATTTGCATCCTATAGGTTTGCACCCATAAGGACGATTAGTTATCTCCCAAGTTTCATTCGCCAAGATGGAATCCATCTCGCTACGAACCGCTTCCTTTCAGTAGTCAGCATCTTCAGATGCATAGGCCTCTGAAATAGAATTGGGAGTGTCATCTATGAGGTACATAAGAAAGTCATCACCAAAGGACTTTGCAGTCCTCTGTCTCTTGCTCCTAATAGGAACTTCATTGTTCTCCTCCATAGGACTTTCAAAGTGTTCCATCGAAATTGTAGGTTCGGTAATTGTAACTGGTTCCTGATTCGATGAACTAGGCATCTTCTGATTAGATGAGGTAGCCATATCCTTCATGGGAAAGATATCTTCAAAGAAAGTCGCATCATTCGACTCCATGATCGTACCGACATGCATGTCAGGTACCTCAGATTTTACAACCAAGAATCTATAGCCAATGCTATGAAAAGCATATCCCAGGAAAACACAATCCACAGTCTTTGGTCCAAGCTTCCGCTTCTTTGGAATTGGAACATTGACTTTTGCCAAACAACCCCATGTTCGTAGATAAGAGAGTTTTAACCTTTTCTTCTCCCATTCCTCGAATGGAGTTATCTCTTTGTTCTTTGTGGGAACTCGGTTTAGGACATGCCATGCCGTCAATATCGCCTCCCCCCACCATGCCTTGGACAGACCCGATGTGTCTAACATGGCATTAACCAAATCAGTTAGAGTACGGTTCTTTCTTTCGGCTACCCCATTTGACTGAGGTGAATAGGGAGGCGTCCTCTCATGGATTATACCATGTTCCACACAAAAAGCATCAAATTCATTGGAAAAATACTCTCCACTACGGTCGGACCTAAGCCTCTTGATTTTTCGATCAAGTTGGTTTTCCACTTCAGCTTTATAGATCTTGAAAAAGTTCAAATCCTCATCCTTAGACTTCAGAAGATACACATGGCAGTATCTAGTGGAGTCATCAATTAACATCATGAAACATTTCTTTCCACCTTTTGTCAAAACATCATTCATTTCACATAGATCTGAATGTATGAGCTCTAGTGGTGCAAGATTTCTCGTTTCTGCAGTCGTGTGAGACTTACGAGGTTGCTTAGCTTGCACACACACTTGACACTTAGATCCCTTGACAGTGGTGAAACTAGGGATTAAGTTCAACTTCGCTAGTCGCGACATGCAACCAAAGTTAACATGACAAAGACGTGAATGCTACATATTGGATTCACTATTGTTGCAAATATGATTAACAACTTTATTGCAAACGTCCGATAAGGATAAACGAAACAGACCTCCTGACTCATAGCCTTTACCAACAAAGGTTCCATACTTGGATATTACAAATTTATTCGACTCAAAGACAAGCTTGTAGCCATCTCTACACAGAAGAGATCCGCTAACAAGATTTTTATTGACGGAGGGGACATAATGCACGTTCTTCAGCCGCACGATCTTCCCCGAAGTAAACTTCAGATCGACCGTGCCAACACCACGAACAGAAGCACTTGAACCGTTGCCCATCAGCACGGTTGAAGTCCCTGCGGTCTGATAAGACGAAAACATGGCAATATCACCGCATACATGCATATTAGCACCCGTGCCAATCAACCAATCAGGAGAATGACATACTGAAAGAATAGTGGGAAATATACCATACCCATCATCCTTCATGTCAGTGTCTCCAATGACAACATTAGCGGTCTTGCCGTCTTTCCCAGGGTGACGCTTGTCATAGCGATTAGGGCAACTATGTAACACCCTCGATGCGGCTATATCTCCCATGTGTCGAAGCACGACTTAGAGGCATAACCGCATTGAAAGCAATGTCGCAAGTGAGGTATTCTTCACACAACCCATGTAATACATAAGGGAAAGAGATACATAGTTGGCTTACAATCGCCACTTCACACAATACATGAATAAAGCATTATATCAACCAGATACAATCAAGGTCCGACTACGGAACCAAAATAAAAAGAAGACTACCCCAAAAGCTACACAGATCCCCGATCGTCCCAAGTGGGCTCCACTACTGATCAACTAACACGAAACACAACAATGAACAAGATCTTCATCAAGCTCCTCCTTGAGCTCGGTTGCGTCACCTGCACGATATCATCGGCACCTGCAAACTGGTTTTGGAAGTATCTGTGAGTCACGGGGACTCAGCAATCTCACACCCTCGCGATCAAGACTATTTAAGCTTATAGGTAGGGTAAAAGGTATGAGGTGGAGATGCAGCAAGCACTAGCATATATGGTGGCTAACATACGCAAATGAGAGCGAGAAGAGAAGGCAAAAACACGATCGATAAACTATGATCAAGAAGTGATCCTAGAACAACCTACGTCAAGCATAACTCCAACACCGTGTTCACTTCCCGGACTCCGCCGGAAAGAGACCATCACGGCTACACATGCGGTTGATGCATTTTAATTAAGATAAGTTTCTGGTTTTCTACAACCGGGCATTAACAAATTCCCATCTGCCCATAACCGCGGGCACGACTTTCGAAAGTTCAAATCCCTGCAGGGGTGTCCCAACTTAGCCCATCACAAGCTCTCACGGTCAACGAAGGATATTCCTTCTCTCAAGACATTCCGATCAGACTCGGCATCCCGGTTACAAGACATCCTCGACAATGGTAAAACAAGTCCAGCAAAGCCGCCCGAATGTGTCGACAAATCCCGATAGGAGCTGCACATATCTCGTTCTTAGGGCACACTCAGATGAGACATCCTACGAGTAAAACCAACCCTCAAGTTGCCCCGAGGTGGCCCCGCAGTCTACTCGGTTCGGACCAACACTTAGAGAAGCACTGGCCCCGGGGGGGAGGGTTAAAATAAGATGACCCTCGAGAGAGCGACTCCCAAGGTAAAAGTAGGTGGTAGTGAGGCAAATGGTAAAACCAAGGTTGGGCCTTGCTGGAGGAGTTTTATACAAAGCGAACTGTCAAGGGGTTCCCATTATAACCCAACCGTGTAAGGAACGCAAAATCCGGGAACATAACACCGATATGACGGAAACTAGGGCGGCAAGAGTGGAACAAAACACCGAGCATAAGGTCGAGCCTTCCACCCTTTACCAAGTATATAGATGCATTAATTAAATAAGAGATATTGTGATATTCCAACAAAATATCCATGTTCCAACAAGGAACAAACTTCAATCTTCACCTGCAACTAACAACGCTATAAAAGGGGCTGAGCAAAGCGGTAACATAGCCAAACAACGGTTTGCTAGGACAAGGTGGGTTAGAGGCTTGTCTTAGCAATATGGGAGGCATGATAAGCAAGTGGTAGGTATCGTAGCATAGGCATGGCAAAAGAGCGAGCATCTAGCAAGCAAAGATAGAAGTGATTTCGAGGGTATGGTCATCTTGCCTGAAATCCCGCAGGGAAGAAGAACGAGTCCATGAAGAAGACAAATGGACGTAGTCTAACGGGTCCTCACAAACGCGACGTTACCAGATTACCGAGAAGAAGTACACCGGAAAGAAAGCAAACAACATAGTAAACGACCATCACATAAGCATGGCACGATGCACAAACAAGTATCATGCATGTCCGGTTTAATGAAGCATGGCATGGCAAAGTGCACAAACAATCCTACAAATTAAGTGGAGCACAATATGCAACTCCGTTGCATATTGACGAAACACCACGTGACTTATTTAGTTCGATCTTGTTTATGTACCCAACAAATTAAATGTTGTTAAACATGGCAAGAGGGTGAAGCAAAAGAAAACTACCTATCTAGGCAAGTTTAAATGAGGCCGGAAACAACGAACAACAATTCCGATAAATCCCCATATGCATATATTAGGTTTGGTATTCTTCTTCCCTAAACACAATTTTAGAGTTGTTAAACATGCAAAGCAAGTACACCATGTTAAACTAGGCATTTTTCTACCCCATTTTCATATAAAGATTATTTACAACCGAGCTACGGTTATTTAGTTATGAAATAAAGCATTTTAACGAGTTATTTAAGCAAATTTAAACAAACAACATTCTAAACATAGATGAAAGTGGCAAATTATTAATCTACACAAAATTCTAAGCAATTTTCATATATAATTTGTTTTAATCCGATGCACGGTTAATGAGGTATTATATGCATGAACTCCAGGGACTTTTCTGTAAAACTGGCAGCCTCTGGAAAAAAACAAAATCACCAGAGCCTAAAAAAAGACTGGGCCGAATCTGGCCGGCCCAAAGTGCACAGGGGGGTTTCTCACCCGGTGGGCCTGGCCCAGATCGGGAGGGAGGCTGCAGGAGGGGCGCTGGGCCCTCACCAGAGCCTAAAAAAAGACTGGGCCGAATCTGGCCGGCCCAAAGTGCACAGGGGGGTTTCTCACCCGGTGGGCCTGGCTCAGATCGGGAGGGAGGCTGCAGGAGGGGCGCTGGGCCCTGGCGACTCGAGAAACAGGGCGCGCTCAACACGCTAGCGAAACAGGGGGTCGAGCGCTCGTCCTCCTCTGCATCTGCTTCGATGCAGAGGACGCCGGCGATGCAGGAGGCCGCAACAGCGGGACTGGCGGCGGCTTGAGGGACTCCGGCGGCGGGGAACTTGAGGCAGCAGCGGGACTCGAGGAGCTCGGCGAGGGGCCGAGGCAGAGGATGCCGCAGCCGCGAGGGTGGAAGCAGGCTCCGGCGGCTTACGCAGGGCGGCACGGTGGGGCTTGCTCCAGCGAGAACGAGGTGGAGGCGGGTTTGGGCGACGCTCGGGACGGTGGCCTGGTCTCGGGCACAGGCGATCTCTTGAGTGGCTCGAGGAAGAGCACCATGGATCGAGAGGAGGGAGCTCGAGTTCGTCTGTCTCGCATGAAAAGAAGCAGATGACAGCAGAGGGAACGATGGGCCGCGGTGGATCCCTCGGGGACGGATCCGATCCGGCAGCCGCGGGCAACCAGCGACGTCGGGAAGGCCATGGCGACTCGACGGTGGCGGCGGTCCATGGCGACGGCTCCGGGCGACAAACCATTGTTCCTGTGAAGGTTCAGAGAGAGGGAGAGAATTGCGTGAGAGGGAGAAAGCAGAGGGAGGAAGGAGAAATAAGGGGAGGCTGCGAGGGCCCTGGCCTGATGGATCTGGCGCCGTTGGGCGACTCCGGTGACTTGCCGGCCGGAGGCGGGGCTGGACGGAGAGAGGACCTCGGCCTCCTCTCGATGCTGCGAGCACAGTGCTGCGGGCACTGTAGCGAAGCGACGGCGGCGCGGGGACGAAGTGAGGAGGCGCTCAGGCGTTTGCGCGCTGGATCGAGGGCTCGAGGAGCACCTCTCCTTTAGTGCTGGACACGCACGGGAGCAGGGAAGGGGAGGCGGCTGCGAGCTGGTTGGGTGGATCGGTGCAAATCGAGGGAGATGGTCGGAGCGAGGTGATTAGCCTGGCGCTGAAATTTAGAAGAAAGTGGGCGGCGGCGCTAGGGTAGGATCCCTAAAAATTAGGAGTTTGGTCTCGGTTTAGACTAGTACATATAGCGGGTAGGTTAGGCTCGGGGCTACCTCGTCCCTCCCATTGTAATCGGACGGTCGCGAATAAATAGGTTAGGGGGCCCAATTAACAAAACGAAGACGTTTTGTAGATGTTTGGGGATGATCCGGACACAAGGTGACGACTGCCCGGATCGGGTCCGGGACAACTTTCGGACGCGCGCGCGAGGAGGTCTGTGGACTGACGAGGGAGCCTAGGTTAGGCCTGGCGGTAGGTAGTGGACTGTGTAGAAGGTCTCAGGCTGAGAGAAGAGAAGAGAGGCCCGACGACTGTTTCCGGAGACCAAAAACGCCCGACGTGTGCCCGACTATAATGCCGCTATAGTTTAACAGTTGGGCTATCAAGAGAACTCCGAATGCGATGAAACTTGACAGGCGGTCTATCTACACTATAATAAGACCACACACCAACTTTCAACCCAATTCGAGAATATTTTCCAGCCACTTATAAAATAATATTTCGGACGTGCCGCGGGCGCGTGCAAGTGTGTCTGGGCTCAGAACGGACAACGGAAGGAACTGGGAGACCGGGACAGATGCAAGTTTTAAAAACATGATGATGCAATGCACATGATGACATGGCAAGATGCAACACTCAAGCGAATGACATGGCAAAGACAGTGAATAACTGGAAGACACCTGGCGCATCGGTCTCGGGGCATCACAAAATAGGAGCCCAATGATCAGGATCCCCACACACATTGTCGGTGTTCTGAGAACGGGGGTCCCCAGACTTGCCTGCCTGCGGCCCGCGGTGTGGCTCAAGCGGGGGCCCAGCGCGGCCCATCTTCATCAGCTCAAGCTCAAGACCCTCGCGAGGGGCCAAGCCCCGCGGGGCGGACGACGGGAAGCTTCCTCACAGGCAGCCTCATCAGGCAGGCTCGCGAGGAGGCGGAGAGATCAAGGCAGGGGTACCTCGCGAGGAATCCGTGATGCAAGCCATGATGATCGAGACCAGGCGGGCGCCAGGCGGGCGCCAGGCAGGCGCCGGCCTGCGCAGTGTCATTGTTTCCCCTTTGGTGCAAAGGGGGCAAGCACAGGCCAAGGCATCGGGCAAAGGTTACTATTCCGGTGCAACGAGACCAAGACTAGCCGGACGGCATGACGAAGGTCACCGTGGAGCCCAAGACGGCGTCATCACCAGTGCTTTTGGCTGCCGAAGACCACCTTTGGTAAGGATAACTTGTACTAGATGTTCCCCTTTGAAATGGCCAATTGTTGGCGCCCTTCCCGCTCATTATTTGGGGAGAGGCCCAGGGCCTCTATAAATAGAGCTAGCCACCACAGAAGGAGGGAACGGCTGGAAATCTGGTAGAACCATAGCAGAGAGAGAGAGAGAGAGGTGACTGAACTCACCCTAGCAGTTCATCGCACCACCTCAAGAACACATCTCGCGAGGCTGTTCTTCCCTTGTACTGTCCATCATCAGCCCCAGAGGCAATCCACCACACCACACACTGGAGTAGGGTATTACACCACAACGGTGGCCTGAACCAATATAAACATCGTGTCCCTTGTGTTGTTCATCATTTTCATCTTAGTTCGCACGAGAGGATTAGACGTAGATTGGTAGGGGAGAGATCTCCGCGCGCACCCCAGTGTTCGAACCTCAAGGGTCTGTCGGAACCCGAAACCCGACATTTGGCGCGCCAGGTAGGGGTGCGCCGGAGTCCTCCTTACTCCGCGTCGCGTTCCGCCGCTTCTCCACACAGATGTCAAGCAACTCGGCTGCCAACGCCAACCGCTGGGCGGCGTGGCCCGCCCATGCTGTGTCGCCGTCTTAGGGCGACCTCAACCTTGCGCCTCAGGCAGCTCGCGCTCCGCAGGACGCTGCGGGGCACGGGCGACGCGGCCAGACGCCGCCTGCCCTCATGCCACGGCAGGTGCGGGCCACAGCAAGGGCCTCGAACCACGCCGCTGCCACGGCGCCATACACCCGATGGGAGCAGGCGAACTCCAGGGCCGCGCTCACGGTGGCCCGAGAGCTACTACGGTGCCGCTTGCTGGAAGGCGGCCTCGACGTGTTGTTGGAGCGAGTGGCCAAGATCCTGGACACCGCCGCCTCAGGAGCACCCCCTTTCTGCATCCAGCTGCCGCCCCAGATCCAGGACAGGTCGCACGATGCCATTATGCGCGCCCACGCGATTTCAGGCGGGCCCCAGGGCCGGTCCGGCGCCAACACCTCCGCCGGCACCGGGCGACAGATCGCGCTGGCCCTTCCCCAGGCCAACAAAGGGATGCGCGCCGCGGCCTTTGGCCTCGGCGGACCACCACGTCATCACATACAAGGCGACGCCCCAAGCCAGACTGCATGGCACGCGGGGCGCTACAACGAGGTCCACGACGTGGTCGCCCCGGAGGCCTATGTACCCCGCATGGTGGATCAAGGGCGCGAGCTGGAAGAAGGTCACGGCTCGTTCCTCGGGCCCGGCTGGGACGAGGAGGCGCCGGAAGCCAAGCTTTTTCAGGAACCCCAAGAGAGCATCGATAATCGCGCCGACAGCAGCAACTATCGGGTACCACTCATCCCTCAGGAGCAAGCTTACGCTAACCATGGGTCGCAGGAGGTGCAGGTCACCGCAGCGGATGGCTGCCCCAACGCTGCAGCCTCTTATCCCTCGGGAGGAGGGTGCAGGGGGTTGCAGGAAAGGGGCCGAGATCCGGGCTCACCCTCGCGGCGGTCGGGTCAAGATGTTCTCAGGAGGTAGGCCCTCTGCCGGGGAGGTGCCCCATGGCCTACCCCCGGTGGAGGACCCATGGTCGTCGGGGGAACCGCTGGCGACCGCTCTACCCCATTGGCGCCGTCCTTGGTTTCCGGTCGCCGTCAATGGCGGCAGAGTGAGGCGCAAAGCGGGGCCCTCGTCTAGCGATATGAAGCTAGGCCAGTACCTGTGAAGAAGGCCCAGTGCCTGTGAAGCTCGCCGCCCCGTGACACTCTCACGTAATAATGAGTGGGGCTGTACACGCCCCGGAGTCTCAGGAGCGCCGGCCTCAGGCCCTGGGGCTCCCGCCAACGCCCAGTGGCAGCACTTAGCTCTGCGCTGGTGAGAAGACGTCGAAGACTAGACTAGGTGCCGGACACGGCTTTTTTGCTTTTCTCCTGCCTTTTTGCTTTTTTGCTTCTTCCTTGTCGGCAAGTTTCTTTGGTTTGGATTTAAGTTGGATTTGAGTTCGAAGCTTGCATGCATTCGAGGAGGGGGTGTTTAGTCTTGTTCAAGCAATCTCTCGCGTTCTGGTTTCGGATTTATGCCTCAAGCTAGCATCAGCTGCCCCCCCTCACGAGCCCCTCGTGAGCCGGGTCGGGCCAGGCACGCCTACAGCCAGGACCATTGTCTCTGCACCCTCTCCGGAGGTCCTCATCATAGGATCAGCAGGTTAATCAAGGGACGCCGGAGGCGTAGCATCCCCCCGCAGGCCCGCTCAGGGCACGCCAGGGCCGGAAGGTAAACGAATCAACCGAACCATCACCGGGCTAGCTACTAAACTCACGCATAACGTTGTGCTCACCAGAGTACGGATTACAAATCTTTACATTAGGGGCCTCCCCTCCCAAAAAAGCTCTTATATTCTTCAGGGCCAAGCCCGAGTCTTCTTCATGCAGGATAAACTGCGGAGACATGTCGTCAGTCGGACATATCACTCACCACGTCTTCTGGGGCGTCCTCGGAAGTGTCACTGGCGTCGTCGACATTGTCACCACCACCGCCAGCATCCCCATCATCGCCAGGATCGTCCACAACGTCGCCTTCATTGGCACCCACGACCACGCCATCGTCATCAGACGTGAAGGCCCTAACGAGGGCGTCCACATTGTCCTCCACCCACTGCGCCAGGTCACCTCAGACGGCAATGGGCACGGGTGCGATGGCAGCGTCGAAGTCGAAGTGGGGGTCCCTGTCCTGCAGATAGCTGAAGACATGGGAGAAGGCACGCCCGAGCAAGGCTCGGCTCCTCTCTTCGACAAGCCAGCGGGACCTCTCGGACCGGTTCTCCAGAAGCGTCACCACATTAGTGAAAAAATGGAGGTTGCCGGCGTAGTTGACCTCGTGCGGCTCCCTAGCAGCGGCCTCGCAGACATAGCCCAAAGCTGTGTTGGCCCTCTCTCGGAGCGTTTGAAGCATGGGGGCATGCACATGCTCCAGAACCCGCCGCCGACGGAGCTTGTCCTCACTTCGCTGCGCGACGGCCTCGGCTGTTGGAGTAAATGACCACGGGTAGCCTAGCCAAATTCCCCTGACACTTTAGAAAAATTACAGGCCGAACAAGCCTCCAAGCTTCTAGGACATGAGGTCGTCTTCCCCCAGCCGGTTACCTCTCAAGCCGGCTGCGCAAAGGCAGCCCAGCCCTGAAATCCTTGAGAAACAAGACCACGAGAAGGCCGACTTCCAGAAGCTGGCCATAAAAGGGCCGACTCCCAGGAGTCGGCCCCTCAGTAGGCGGCTAAGATCTTGCCCTCAGAGTCTGCACCCACATAACGGCAACAAGACGGGGCGTGGCTACAGTTAAGCCTGCCACCCCCGAATCCCGGCGCACGCATGGCCACAGTGTACCGTACGGGGCGGCCATCCCCGTCCGGCGCGGCACTGTTGCCACGATGATCGTGACGTCACCCATGGCGAGGGGTCAGTACGACCCGTGGGTGGCGGGCCCCCTTGGTCAGGGAGATCCCGAAGGCGGCCAGGCTTCCTACAGTCGGCCAATGGTATGGCCGGCTTCCAACAGCTGGCCAGCTCTCTTCCTCCAAGGAGGTGCTTCATTAAGGAGACAAGAGAAGGTAAGGCTATAGTGATGAGCCGCCTCGCGGCGGCACTGTAGCCATGCTTACCACGACAAAGCCATCGTCACCAGGGGCAAGGTAACAGTAATCAGCCCCCGACAAGACCCTCGAGCAGTGGGGCCGGCCTGTCGGCCAAAGGGCCGGCAGCCGGTAGGCCCACCAGTCGGCGGGCCCCACCAGTCGGCGGAGAAGCCGGCGGGCGTAGACATAGACAGCTGGGGCCCACGCCCAGCCGGATTACCACTGTACCCTTGGGGGTTAGGCCTATATAAACCCCCTAGGGTTCCCATGCAGAGGGAGATCACTCTTTGGATAGATTTTAGACACCACAAGGAGAAGAGGAGCGGGCTAGCCTGGCCCTCCCTCATCCTTTCACCGAACAGCTCAAGGAGCATTCTGTAGCAACCCACCGAGCTAGTGATCATGCGGAGACCCCGCAGAGCAGCATTAGGGGTGTTATCTCCACGAAGAGCCCTGAAGCTGGGTAAGATTCGCCGGCGTGCATGTCTTCGCCTTATCCCGTTTCCAGGCACCGACGATGTTTTATTGGCTCCCACAATGATAAGCCATTCATTGGCATATGTCGCACCAACCAGCCGACATTTGGCGCCCACCATGGGGCCAGGTGCACCGTCGTCCGGAGACCTGCTCTGGACGGGAACCCTCTTTCTTCCCAACGTGTGTAGCCAGCCTGGCTCGCCCGATGGCGCTTGCCTCGACGCGCTGCAAGACGTCGCCGACGCCTGCGCGGCGAGCTGCCTCGCCGATCTTCTTGGCGAGGCTCGCATCTCTGACGAGCCTGCATCTGACGCGGGCACAGACTGCCCCGAGAGCCACGTCGTCAGCCTCCTCGATCAACTCCACGTCTCCGGCGAGCTTGCCGTAGACTTGGAGTCGGTTGGCTCCATCGACCCGATGCTTGTCGACTCCGACACGGCATCCCTTGACCCCTTCGCCACCAATGTGGTGGTCAACAACGACCCTCTTCCTCAAGCCGACAGCAGCGGCAGTGCCATTACCGAGGTGCTGGTTATCAGCCACGGCGCCTCCTCAGGCGAAAACACCCACGACGCTCTGCAGGCGGCGCTGCATGACTTGTCCGTCCCCGTCCCGGCTGACGCGGACGCCAAGACATTGGAGGCGCGCCGCCTCGCCCTCGTTGCGGAGGGCCAGAGGCTCGCCACCATGAGACGCCTCACCGAGGCTCACCAGCGCGAGGTCGACCGAGCCGCCTTCGGCACGCCGCCTCCCGACGGGCCGAGCTGCGTCGGTATCGTCAAGAAACACGGCGCGGCTATCGCTGACATACTGGGAGCAGACCGCCCAGTCTATGCCACGCCTCTCGAGAACTTGCGCGCCGCCCAGGCGGCCGCAGACGAGTTGAATGGGCTGGGGCCCGATGAGCTCCCTTACATGACCAAACGCATCCAGCAACTTATCAACACGGCCACAGAGCGGCATCAAGCCGGCGTCCGCGTCGAGAGTCCTCCCCTGCGCCGAGAGCACGACGCAATGTCCCGAACGCCGACCGCGGGCAACACCCGCGCGAGAAAAGAAAAGGAGCCAGCTGCCAGCCGCAGCCGGACTCGAATCTCCATCGAGCGTGACGCCGAGGGCCGCCCTCGAGCCGTGGAGTGGCGGGGCAACCCTCCTCCTCCTCCACCTCATGGGGAGAGATACCCTATCTCGCCGCCTGTCACGCACCCGACTCTCAGCGGCCGGCTGGGTCGCCGTGAAGGAGTCGGCGAGAATGATGCCCGCCACCGGATCGACCGCCTTGCGCGATCCTTGGCCCTGGAAGAAGAAGATGATGTCGGTCCGTCTTGCTTCGGCCCCCGCATCCGCGACGAGCCCTTCCTCAAAGGGTTCTCGCTCCCAAGAGACACACCCAAGTACAACAGCTCCGTGAAGCCAGAAGAT
This sequence comes from Triticum dicoccoides, assembly GCF_002162155.2. Taxonomy (NCBI): domain Eukaryota; kingdom Viridiplantae; phylum Streptophyta; class Magnoliopsida; order Poales; family Poaceae; genus Triticum; species Triticum dicoccoides. The sequence goes on along the minus strand of NC_041384.1, from coordinate 641,803,909 downwards.
TGGTTGATCGACTACTCCATCGCGGTTAGCATCGCAAACGGCAACATGCGTGTTGCCGTAAAATATGTGCCCCTCATGCTCCAAGGCACGGCGCGCACCTGGCTTAACAGCCTCAAGCCTTACAGTGTCAACAGCTAGCTAGACTTCACTGAAGCCTTCATACACAACTTCACCAGCACCTACAAGCGGGCTCCTAAGCCCCGACAGCTCTCCTTGTGCGTCCAAGGGCCCAACGAGTCGACTCGCGACTACCTCACGCGGTGGGCCGAGCTCCGCAATTCCTGCGAGGGAGTGCACGAGGTCCAAGCTATAGAGTACTTCACCGCCGGGTGCCGAGAAGGCACCCTCCTCAAGCACCGACTCCTCTGCCACGAGCCGACTACGCTTGACGAGCTACTGGTCATAGCTGATAAATACGCCACGGCCGATTCCTCGATGAAGACCAAGCTCCGAGTAGACACCTCCGGGAAGGTGCTCGCTCCGAGTCCCAAGACGCCGGCTGGAGAATCCAGCCGACGCCCGCACCAGAACGACCACAAGCGCAAGGCTCCCCTGCCGCCTTCCACCAGTCGGCAGGTGGCCACAGTCGAAGACGAACAACCCGAAGGACGGCCCGCACCCAAGAAGCAGAAGGGCGGCAGGCCGGCTTGGCAGCCAGCTTTCTCCTACGAGCAAGCACTTGATGCCCCCTGCAAGTTTCACAGCGGCGCGAAGCCTTCAAGCCACACGACCAGAAAATGTCATTGGCTCACTCGGATCTCCAAGGGTGAGGGGATGGCGCCGCCTCCGCCTGCTGGTCAGCCGCCTCCGGCTCCTCCGCAGCCGGCCACTCGACCAGCGGTCGGGGTAGTTCAAGACGAGTACCCCGATGAGCATGCCGCCTACGTCGTCTTCACCAGCCAGCCAGAAGATCAGCGTAGCCGGCGCCGACAACACCAAGAATTCAACGCAGTCGCCTCCAACAACCCAGAATTCATGCACTAGTCAGAAAGGCCGATTAGCTGGAGCCGGACAGATCACCCAAAGGTGATGCCGTCTCCTGGCTCCTACGCATTGGTTCTGGACGCCACCCTCACTACGGAAAGGCAAGCCGCCCGTTTCTCCCGTGTGCTGATAGATGGTGGGAGCAGCATCAATATCCTATACCGCGACACCATGAAGAAGCTGAGCATCAAGACAAAGCAGCTCATGCCCAGTCGGACTGTGTTCCATGGCATCATACCCGGCTTGTCCTGCTCCCCAATCGGCAAGATCAAGATAGATGTCCTCTTCGGGGACAAGGATCATTTCCGTCGAGAGGCGGTGTGGTTTGAAGTGGTGGATCTAGAGAGCCCTTACCACGCGTTGCTTGGCCGACCCGCCCTGGCCAAGTTCATGGCTGTACCCCATTACGCCTACCTAAAGATGAAGATACCAAGTTCCAAGGGCATCATCACCATAGCCGGAGACTACAAGAAATCCTCCGAGTGCGCGGCTGCCAGCAGCCAGCTGACTGAGTCCCTTGTAATTGCTGAAGAGAAGAAGATACTGGACCGAGTCATGGCCATGACCGGCAAGCAGCCGGCCCTGTCCCCCGACCCCAAGGAGTGTGGTGCCCAAGGTTCCTTTCAGCCGGCCAAAGAAACAAAGAGGGTACCTCTGGACCCAGATCACCCAGAAAGGTTTGCCACCATCGGGGCAAACCTGGACAGCAAATAGGAAGGCAAGCTCGCCGATTTCCTCCGTGAGAATCGGGACATTTTCGCATGGTACCCCAAGGACATGTCGGGTGTGCCGAAGGAATTTGCCGAGCACAAGCTACATGTCCGAGAAGGTGCGAAACTAGTCAAACAGCCTCTCCCCCGACTATTGGAGGAGAAGAGAAGGATTGTGGGAGAAGAGATAGCCCGGCTTCTGGCAGCCGGCTTCATTATGGAAGTTTTCTTCCCAGAATGGCTCGCCAACCCGGTCCTCGTGCTGAAGAAAAACAACAAGTGGCGCATGTGTATAGACTACACTAGCCTCAACAAGGCTTGCCCCAAAGATCCCTTTGCCTTGCCAAGGATTGATCAAGTAATGGACTCCACAGCCGGATGCGAGCTGTTGAGCTTCTTGGATGCTTACTCAGGCTACCACCAGATAAAGCTGGATCCAGCTGACCGCCTGAAAACCGCCTTCATCACACCATTCGGAGCCTTCTGCTACCTGACTATGACATTCGGCTTGAGAAATGTCGGTGCCACTTTTTAGCGTTGCATGCAGAAATGCCTCCTCAAGCAGCTCGGCAGAAATGCTCACGTCTATGTAGACAATATTGTGGTGAAGACGGAGAAGCGCGGCACCTTGCTGGAAGACCTTAGAGAAACATTTGAAAACTTGCGCCGATTCCAAATCAAGCTCAACCCCGAGAAATGCGTGTTCGGAGTACCAGCCGGCCAGCTCCTAGTCTTCCTGGTCTCCGAACGCGGCATCGAGTGCAACCCAATAAAAATCAAGGCCATAGAGAGAATGGAGATTCCCACCAAGCTGCGGGATGTCCAGAAGTTCACCGGATGCTTGGCTTCCCTGAACCGCTTCATCAGCCGGCTCGGAGAGAAGGCCCTCCCCCTCTACCGACTCATGAAGAAGTCCACTTATTTTGAGTGGAACGACCAGGCGGACCAAGCCTTCCACAAGCTAAAGAAGATGCTGACCACGCCGCCTGTCTTGGCAGCACCGGCTGAAAGGAGCCCATGCTCCTTTACATTGCCGCTACTAGCTGGGTGGTCAGCATTGTCATCATAGTCCAACGCCCAGAAGAAGGCCGAGCTCAGCCGGTTCAGAGGCCGGTGTATTATTTAAGCGAAGTCTTATCCACCTCGAAGCAGAACTACCCACACTACTAGAAGATGTGCTATGGTGTGTACTTCGCTGCCAAGAAACTCAAGCCCTATTTTCAAGAGCACCTCATTATGGTCGTATGTACTACCCCGCTTGCCGAGATCATAGGCAGTCGGGATGCATCCAGCCGAGTGGCCAAATGGGCCATTGAGCTGGCCCCTACGCGATCTTCTACCAGCCCCGCACAGCCATTAAGTCCCAGGCACTGGCCGACTTCCTCGTCGATTGGGCCGAAACCCAATACCTGTCACCGGCTCCCGACTCCACTCACCGGCGGATGCACTTTGATGGGTCCAAGATGCACACCGGCTTGGGAGCCGGCATCATCCTCACCTCTCCCAAGGGCGACAAGCTCAAGTATACATTGCAAATTTATTTTGCCGCCTCCAACAATGTGGCCGAGTACGAGGCGCTCATACACGGGCTCCGGCTAGCCAAAGAACTCGGCATCCGCCGGATCTTGTGCTATGGCGACTCGGATTTGGTGGTCCAACAGTCATCCGGTGACTGGGACGCCAAAGACACAAACATGGCGAGCTATCGTTTCCTCGTCCAGCAAATCAGTGGATATTTTGAAGGATGTGCGTTCCTTCATGTACCACGTGCCGACAACATGCGAGCGGATGCCCTGGCACGAGTAGGATCCACCCAACAAGCCATACCAGCCGGTGTTTCTCTCCACCGACTCCTCAAGCCGTCTATCAAGCCGTCTCCATAATCTGATTCCATCTTCGTGCCGCCTGACCCCAACGCAGTCGGATCCGACTTGGGAAACCAAGCAGGCGGCGCGGGAACTCCAACAGGCAGCCCGGGGACTGCCATAGTCGCACCCGGCCCGGGGACTACTGCAGCCGGCTCGGGGACTACATCAACACAACAGGCGATGGCCGACTCCGACCCCAACTCTTCACTACCCAGCCCACCCGCCCCTATCACAGTGGCAGTCCTGACAATAGAAGAAGTCACAGCTCCATCCTGGGCCCAGCCCATCCTCAACTTCTTAGTAAACAGAGAGCTGCCAACCAAAAAGCTGAATGGGCCAACTTCCGTCACATTCATCGCAGATATTATAACCCGGTATGGCCTACCGCATAGCATCATCACCGACAACGGCACAAATTTTGCAAAGGGAGCACTGGCACGTTTCTGCGCAACACGCGGCATCCGGCTGGACCTAGCGTCCGTTGCCCACCCGCAGTCAAACGGCCAGGTCGAGCGAGCAAACGGACTCATCCTCTCAGGCATCAAGCCCCGACTGGTCGTGCCACTGGAGTGTTCGGCCGGCTGCTGGCTCGACGAGCTGCCGGCCGTCCTCTGGAGTTTGCGCACTACCCCAAACAGATCGACCGGCTTCACCCCTTTTTTCCTTGTATATGGTGCCGAGGCCATCATCCCAACTGACATCGAGTTCGACTCACCTCGGGTCACCATCTACACAGAGGCGGAAGCCAAGGAAGCACGAGAAGACGGTGTCGACCTACTGGAAGAGGGCCGGCTGTTAGCTCTCAGTCGGTCCGCCATCTATCAGCAGGGTCTACGCCGCTACCACAGCCGGAAGGTCAAGCCAAGATCTTTCCAAGAGGGCGACCTTGTGCTCCGGCTGATCTAGCGAACAGCCGGCCATCACAAGCTCTCAGCCCCTTGGGAGGGCCCCTTCATCATCAGCAGAGCTTTAGGCAACGACTCCTACTACCTAATCGACGCGCAGAAGCCGAAGGCACGCAAGAGAGACGATTCCGGCAAGGAGTCGGACCGACCGTGGAACGCCAATCTCCTCCGAAGATTTTACAGTTAAAAAGTAGTACGTAGCACGCTACCTTTTGTACTAAGTACGAGACAAGGGGTGCCCCGAGGAGTAATCGGGGACTACCCTCTTTTATCTATGAAAGATGAGTATCACGCATACAATTATGTTGCTACACTTGCTTTCTTCGTCCGGCACCGGGTTGGACCAGTCGGCCCGAGGACTCGCCGCCTCAAGTTATATCTGAAGTTCCACCTGCAGCCAGACAAGTAGTGTGCCGGCACCCAAGCCCCCTCTTGCCAAAAGTCGCAGCTCAAAGAAACAACTGTCCGACTGGCAAGAGCCAAGGGCAGGAAAGGATGCCCACGCGAAAAAACGGCTAAGAACTAACGAACTTATATAAAACGAGCCGGCCTCCCACCCCGCCAGCCGACTACTAGAGTAGTCGGCTGGCTGGCTTCCCGCTCACCTTGCTGCAATCTGAGAAAGCTCAAGTACTTGCCTTCCCAAAAATGACCAAGTCCTTCTCCGGCCGCAGACTGTAGAGCAGCTGTCCGGCTGGGAAGGCGGCGGCCAAGGGAAGGCGGCAAAGGAAAAAGCCAAAGGATAAAAAGCAAACATAAACAGATGCCAAACACATGCATAATATTTACACAAAAGACCTTCGAAAGGCCAGCATTCAACATAGTCTGAATACACCCCCAGTGGGTGGAACTGCACAAATTTAAAGATTGTTCAAAGAAGTAACAAGCAGGAAAGCTAGGACGGCGGATCAAGCCAGGGGAGCAACAGGCGAGTGGGGCAGGTTGGCGGAGTCGGCGGTGCCGGCTGGAGGAGTGACCGGCTGGCGAGTCTCGGCATCGTTGCTACAAGCACGATCGGGCTGAGGCGGGCTGGTCGCTTCACCATACGGCGCAGCGTCTTCGTCATCCTCTCCCTCCTCCTCTCCGCCCTCATCACTGGAGGCAATCTTCTCCGCCGAGTCCTCACCTTCGGCCGGGTTCAGCCCGAACCACTCCTCCGGCTGAGCAACGCCGGTGTCATCCACCTCAGGAGCAAAGGCGCTGGTATCGGTATACTTGGCGATCGCTGAGGCGCACTGGATGATAGCCGGCCGCACCGCCTCCAGCTCCTCGTCAGCCTCCTGCCGCCAGGTGCTCAGCTGGTCCAAGTTCAGCCCAGGATACCAAGCCTGGACGAACTCCAGAGCCTGCCCAGCGCTGGAGCGGGCCGTTGACGCCTTCCAAGCCTCGAAGCGGCCGACTGTGACCCCCAGCCAGTAGGCGGTCCGACTTGGGGTGCGCGGAATCACCTCGCCAAGCCAAAGGGCGTCCAGCACTTGCGCTCCGGCGCGCTGAAGATGGCAGAGCATGCGATGGGCCGGCTGCAGGCGGGATTGAAGCCCCAGAAGCTGCTCCTCAAGTGACCGACTGGCATTCGGTGCAATCTCGGCCCCTGCCTGCCGTCGCGTGTCGCGGTAGGCCTCGATGGCTTGGGTGGCGGCGGCTGAGTAGCCGGGGAAGTAATCTGCACAAAGAGGAAAGCAGCAACACAAAATCAAAAAATGAATCAGATAGTAGAAGGCAGGCAAGGAAGCAAAGAAGAAGGCGGCCTACCGTCAATCAAGTCTTCCACCCGACTGTAGCCTTGGCTCAGCGTCTACCTCATCTCAGCCCAGTTTGCCGCCTCGGTCTCATACTCAGCTTTGAGGGCGGCCTCGCTGTCCTGCGCCGCCTTCAGGGCCGCCCTGTGGCTCTCCTCCTGGTCGGCCAACCTCTTGGCCAGGCGGTCACACTCTTGAGCCAGGGCGGTGCACTCGCCTCCTTGGCACGAAGAGCGGTCTGGGCTCCGCTCAGCTGGCTCCTCAAGTCGGCATTGGCCCCTGCAATATAAAGAAAGAAGTCGTCAGGAAAAGATTTGACCTGACTACTCGGTAGTCGGCCCGAATCTCGGGGACTACACCCAGTGGGTGCGCTGATACGTCCCCACTTAAAATAAAAACGGAGCGCTTACTCCGGCTCTTGGTCAGGTCAGTGGCTTTCTGATTCAACTCCTGGGCCTGGGAGTTGAAGGCGGCCGCGCGGAGGTTGTTGTACTCCTGCAGAGAAGACAAGGGACGTGAGTAAGAACAAGATGGTAATCAAGCTTTCCAATAAGTTCCAAGCCGCCTGCTCAGCAGACGGCTCAGAACTCGGGGACTACACCCAGTGGGTGCGCTGACGCGCCCCCACGGAAGAAATTAAAAGCAATCAAAGGAGCAGGAGGACTCACCCGAATAACCGACCGCGTCGTGAGAAACTCCTGGGTGTACTGCTTCAGCGCGGTGGCTTGGGCCTGAAGCCGGCTCCGGACGTCCTGCACCGCCACATTCAGCACGGCTGTCCCGCCGCCCGGCGTCCACCCGGACGAGCTATTGCTGGCCGCTTCTAGGTCCTGGGCAGACGAGCCGGCGTCCACGGTCTTCTGCGCGTCCGGCGCTGAAGTCGCCTTCCCCGCGCGCCGGCGAAGCGGTGACGAGATCACAAGATCCCCTCCCACGGTTGGCTCGCCCCCAGCCGACCGCGCAGGCGGCACTTCAGGCCGGCCTCCTCCGCCCGCTACAGTCGGCGGCGATGGCGTCGTCTCCCTCTCCATCTCCGGCTGGCCGCGGCCGGCTTCCTCCAACGGGGGCACAGGGGTGTCAGGAGCCGCGGCACGGAGGGGAATGACGAACTGCGAAGGCTGGTTCTGCAGGGCCTCCGCCTCCCTCTCCGCGTCTGCGGCCTCCGCCTGGGCCTTGGCGGCTGCGACGGCTCGCGCCTCCGCCGACTTCTGCTCCGCCTCCCGAGCTGCCCTCCGCTCCTCCGCCTCCCGCTCCTCTCACGCTTCACGCGCGTTCCGCTCCGTCGCCTCTAGGAGGTCGGCGCGGGGATCTACCCGGCGTGAGTTTGAAGACCCTCCTACGGCTCCGACTATGGAGGCGGCCGGGACTCACCCAAGGTAAAGAGGGGCCGTGTTTGATAAATTGAGAAAAAGGGTTTGGAAAAACATCAACCGAAGAAGAAAAAATAAAGGCATAAGAACAGTGACACTTACGCTGAGACCGCATGCGGCTGCTTCACCACCTTGCAGAAGCGGGCTGCCTTCGCGGCCGCCTCGTCCCGCTTGGTCGCCGCCGCGGTACTCTTGGGCTTCTTCGGCCGATTGCCGAAGTGGGTCGACGCGGGCCGGCGCTTCTGCATGCCGCCCTGGGCAGTCGGCCCGGCGGATGGGCCCGCACCATGGTGCTCGGGCACCGGTCGGCGGCGTGCGATGACTTCGGCCTCGTCGTCATCTCGCCAGTCCTCGAAGCCAGCCCCGAGCCCGGACCCTCCTGTGTCGCCGCCTTCCCCCGCGACGTCGTCCTCCGTGGCGGCCGCCCCCAGGTCTGGGTCGTCTACATCGTGAATCGTACGGTCGGGGAGGAACTGGCGTTCCACCCCTGCGGCCCCGGCTGCTGGCGGAAGCATGGGGTTCTGCCAATGAAAGGCCGGCTGGTCAGGAGTCAGCCACCATGAACTCGACAACGAGCAAAGAGGAAGAGAAACGTACCACCGGCGGAGGATTGGCGCGAGAGTACGACACCTTGCCATACTGCCACTCCTCGGTGAGCTTGCAGTTGGAAATGTAGTTCACCATGTAAGACACCTCGGCGTGAGGCATCTCCTTGGTGCTTAGCCGGCATGGGTCGAAGCGGCCGCTCATCTGGCAGATCATATGAGGTCGGCCCTGGAGCGGGAGCACCCGACGCTCCACGAAGGCGGCCACCAGGTCAGCCCCGGACAGACCCTCCGACTGGATCATCACCCGGAGCCGGGCAATGGAGGCGGACCCGCCCGAAGACAGCGACCTGGACCGGAAGGACCATGAAGGCTGCCTCCCAGCCGGCGGGCCGGCTATGTAAGCTGGCAGGTTGACGAAGTCGCCTTGCGGAGCAATATTCTTCACGTAGAAGTAGGACTTCTGCCAGAGCTTCACCGACTGGATCAGCGGGATGAGCGAAAACGGGTTGTTGTCGGTCGCCCTCCGCATAGCGATGAAGGCACCACATGGGGCGGGCACGCCCGCGACGACGGTGCCGAGCTTGCACTGAAAGAACTCTCCCCACAGTTCAAGAGTGGGGAGGACGCAGAGAAAACCCTCGGACAGGGTGATGAATGCTGATAGCAGCATCACCGCGTTGGGAGTGAGGTGATGCGGCTGGAGATGATAAAATTCAAGGAACGAGCAGAGGAACCCGCTCGCCGGCAGGCCGAGGCCGCGCAGGCAGTGCGAGCGGAAGATCACCCGCTCAACCTCTTTTGGCGCCGGCGAGATCTCCCTCTTCGAGGCGAGGCGGACCCGTACGAGATCTGCGCCCGGCAACCGCCGCGTCTGACGGAGGAAGTCGACATGGTCGTCATGGACGTTGGAGCCGTCCCAGGAGCTCGACAACGCCATGGGGACGGCGCGGCGGCGAGGAAGGTACGACGAAAGGAGGGCGCAAGACCCAGCTGCGACGAAGCGGCGGCGAGCCAAGAAGATTGGCAGGAAGGCCGAGCGGCGGCAGGTGGCTGTCGTGACGAGAGGAGGAAGAAGAAGAAGGGGGCGGAGCGAGGGAGAGCGCGTGAGCGTTTTGGCGCTCCCCTTCTCTACCCCTACTTATAGCCTCGTGCGGCGAAGCCGAGGAGGCAGGACGTGGGGGGCGTAGGATTAACTGCACCCACTCCCCCCACGCCCCGCGATTATTGCGCCATTACAGCATGGGGAAACTGCCACTGGGGCGCGCGTGGTCCGTCCAGGCCGCAGAAGATCCGCGCGTGGGCCGAGGCCCTGTAGTGGCGGGCCCCAGACTGCGGCGGCGTCCCGTCGCGCGCGTGGGCTGGCAGACCCCTCCAGCCGGAGGATGCCACATGGCGCATAGACGACGAGCGGTCAGTTCACAGCCGGACTCGCGCGCCGACTGGCACCCGCCTTCAAACTTCGAGATCTCTAAGAGAAGACACGCCTAGTCAAAACCGGCTTTCGGTTCCCGGCTCCTCAAGATAGGAAGCTGACTGGGCTCCTCGACTTTTTTCTGCCTCGGAGCCCAACCAGCTTCGGGGACTACTGTCGGAGTAAATGACCACGGGTAGCCTAGTCGGCTTCCCCTGACACTTCAGAAAAATTACAGGCCGAACAAGCCTCCAAGCTTCCAGGACATGAGGTCGTCTTCCCCCAGCCGGTTACCTCTCAAGCCGGCTGCGCAAAGGCAGCCCAGCCCGGAAATCCTTGAGAAACAAGACCATGAGAAGGCCGACTTCCAGAAGCCGGCCATAAAAGGGCCGACTCCGAGGAGCCGGCCCCTCAGCAGGCGGCTAAGATCTTGCCCTCAGAGTCTGCACCCACATAACGGCGACAAGACGGGGCGTGGCTACAGTAAAGCCTGCCACCCCTGAATCCCGGCGCATGCATGGCCACAGTGCACCGTACGAGGCGGCCATCCCCGTCCAGCGCGACACTGTTGCCACGATGATCGTGACGTCACCCACGGCGAGGGGTCAGTACGACCTGTGGGTGGCGGGCCCCCTCGGTCAGGGAGATCCCGAAGGCGACCAGGCTTCCCACAGTCGGCCAATGGTATGGCCGGCTTCCAACAGCCGGCCAGCTCTCTCCCTCCAAGGAGGTGCTTCATTAAGGAGACAAGAGAATGTAAGGCTACAGTGATGAGCCGCCTCGCGGCGGCACTGTAGCTATGCTTACCACGACAAAGCCATCGTCACCAGGGGCAAGGTAACAATAACCAGCCCCCGACAAGACCCCTGAGCGGTGGGGCCGTCCTGTCGGCCAAAGGGTAGGCAGCCGGCGGGCCCACCAGTCGGCGGAGAAGCCGGCGGGCATAGAAATAGACGGCTGGGGCCCACGCCCAGCCGGATTACCATTGTACCCCTGGGGGGTAGGCCTATATAAACCCTCCAGGGTTCCCATGCAGAGGAAGATCACTCTTTGGATAGATTTTAGACACCACAAGGAGAAGAGGAGCGGGCTAGCCTGGCCCTCCCTCATCCTTTCACCGAACAGCTCAAGGAGCATTCTGTAGCAACCCACGAACTAGTGATCATGCGGAGACCCTGCAGAGCAGCATTAGGGGTGTTATCTCCACGGAGAGCCCTGAAGCTGGGTAAGATTCGCCGGCGTGCATGTCTTCGCCTTATCCCGTTTCCAGGCACCGGCGATGTTTTATTGGCTCCCACAATGATAAGCCATCCATTGGCATATGTCGCACCAACCACCCGGCATCGGCGTCATCGACCCTCTGTTGAAGAAGAAGCTGCTCGGCCCGGGAAGAGGACAGCTCCGCCTGCGCCGCGCCGAGGGCGCGTTGCTTCGGCAAGTTTGGCCCTGAGGGCTGCGGTCCTGCCCTCGGCCTCGGCCTTGATCAGCCCCAGCCTCGTCCCGTGTTCGCGCTCGAGGGCCGAGCGAGCTTCCGCCACGTGGCGATCGACTTCTTCTTGGGCTCGGGCTTCGCGCGCAGTAACGTCATCCTCCGCCTGGGCCACCGGGCGCTCCCTCGTCTCCAACCACTCAAGGTCAAGGTTGCGCTCGGCGGCCTCCAGCGTCAGCACCTCCTCGCGCTTCAGAAGCTCCACCCGGTCGACAGAGGCCACCCCCATCGACTCAAGGGCCGCCTGGCGCAATTCCACTTACTGCTCCAGGGAGTTGCTCAGGCTTGGAGCTCCCGTGCGCGCTCCTCCGCATCCTTGCATCGTCGGTCTGCCTCCCGAGCCTCCTCAACAGCCAGGGAGCAGGCCTCCCGCGAAGCTGCCAGCGACGCCTCAGCCTTCGCGTTGTCAAGATCATGTTGATGATGCGCGAGGGCCACGACAACCTTTAGTTTACACTTCTCCTCAGCAAGGCGCAAACCTTCGGCCTCGAGGCGCGCATCCTCGTCAGCAAGCTCTGCCCCGATCCGGCTCACCACATCCGCCGCCCCCTGGAGGAACTCTTCACGAAGGGCACGACACTCCCGAGCACGCCTGAGCACCTCTTCCACATCACCCTCTTCCGCTGGAGCATGCAGAGGGCCCTGGGGCGGTAAGCCCCCTCCAGGCGTGGGGCAGGGGGCTGCTGCCCCAGCCGTCGCCGGATGGACCACCCTGAGAGTCCGGCTCGGCGTCGATCCACCCACGGAGGAGGAGCCAAGGACAAACCTCAGCCATTCGCCTTCTATGACCAGAGAAGGGGCACGGGGCAAGCCTGACGCGCCCCAAGAAGACTCGCGAAGAAAGGGCATCGAGCGAGCAAGCTCGAGGCGCCCTATGGAGCAGATCACTCCACCAACCGGTCCAGCGGCGAGGGCGCCACCTGAGCTCGACGGACCCGGAGCCAGCAAAGGGGGTGAAGCTGCGGGGGCTGGCTCCTGGGTCGACTCGACGGACTCAGCAAGGCAGGACCTGAAGGGCCACGATCAGCCACAAGGATAACAGAGTAAGTGAGCAGGGAAAGAAGAAGGCTTACTCGTCCATGACAAAGTACTTCCTGTGCGTCAACAAGCGGCAAGGGCGGTCGCTGCCGCCTGAGGCCTCCTTCCTCTTGCGAAGGGCCTCGAAGTCTACACGAAACCGACCCAAGCGCCTGGGGCGGGGGTCGGCCTAGGGCGCAGAAGAAGCCTCAGGATTATCGGCGCCGGAGGAGTCAGCTTTGAGGGCACCGTCGGGCGTCGCCTCGCGAAGAACGGCTGGGGGCTCGGGAGCCCTAGCCTCAGGAGCCAAAGGCCAAAACCCTGCATCAACCGCCGCCCCAAAGCGGGCCTCGGGAGACGCCGCCTTCGAGGCTTCACGCGGCGCCACCACCTCGACATCAGCCACCTCAGCTCCCGCCGGCTCTCTTCCCGCTC
>NC_041384.1:641759456-641791328 GCF_002162155.2 Triticum dicoccoides | reverse complement strand
CGCTCTGTCGCCTGGGGAGGAACCGCTGTGGGCGGGGGGGGGGGGAGCAACCACGACAACTGGGTTCTCGCGTGGCCCCGTGAGGCTAGCCGGGCGCAGCCCCCACTCGTCGAAGCTGGGCATCTGCTTCACGAAATCGGCCCTGCCGGAACAAAGGTACAGAAGGACGCCACCGCTCCGTAGGCTGCCTGGGGAAGGATCACCAGTCAAGACCCGAAGCACCGTTCGCAGCACTTCGGGCGCCAAATCCTCCTCCTGAAGCCGCATGCGGTCTCTGCGCCCCGCAAAGTCCCACATCCGGCGAGAGTGGCGCTGGAGAGGAGCAATGTGACACAGAAGGAACTCCCTCACCACCTTGGGCGCTGTCACATTGTGCGCCCTCAAACTTTCGAAGCGACGCCAGACGAAAGCGAGCCGGGGGCTCGCGAGCGGTTCATGACCCCAGCCTGGGTTGGGAACAACAGGCAAGGTCGGGTGCGAGAGCAAGGGGCTGGGCACCCCAACGTCCACGTACAGCCACCGCTCTCTGAACCTGGCCTGAGAAGGCGAAAGGCCGAAGTCAATCCCAGAAGCAGCCGTCTCGGGCACAACGAAGAAGCTTACACACCCCGAGCACTGAGTGGGATCGCTCAGGCGCAAGGAGAAGAAGTGACGCAGCAGGGCAACAGAAGGAGGGATGCCTATCATCGCCTCGCACACGAAAGCAAAGACGGCCAAGAGGGTAATGGACTCTGGCCCGAGGTGCATCATGTGGATCTGATAATGGGAGAGCACAACATTGAAGAAAGCAGAAAAGGGGGGAACCAGACCCGCCCATAGGGCATCGACAAAGAATCGGACCTCCGTGACGGTCCTATCAAGAAAGGCGCGGGATGCGGGCCAAACTGTGGTCCGGCCGCACTCGTTGAAGATGGAAGCGAGGGCGGAGTGGACCTTGTCCAAGGCTTCCGGGTTGAGTATGATTGACCGATCGACGGCGGGGGCCGCCGCTGGAAGTGCGCAGGACGGAGGCGCGGGCTTCTTCCCCCTTCCCTTCTTTGTCGGAGCCATGGCGTTGGGGAAGGGAAAGAGCTCAAGTCGGATTGGCGGCGGAGGTTGGAGCTCGGAGAAGAGGAAAGGTAGGAGGCGAGCGAGCAACCAAAGGAGGAACAACTGTGTGCAACTACGGGTCCGCTTAGCCGGGCGCGTAGCAAGGCATCATGGGAAGTGCAGACGCCCACGCCCAATCAACCGCCACGCGGCACCCAAGGCCGCAGGCTGTTAGGGCCCGCGGCGCTTCGCGCTTACCCCTTTGCTTCTCAGCTAAGCCAAGCCCGCACGCGCCTTGGGCCCAGGGGCTACTGTCGGCGTTCTGGGAACGGGGGTCCCCAGACTTGCCTGCCTGCGGCCCGCGGCGTGGCTCAAGCGGGGCCCCAGCACGGCCCGTCTTCATCAGCTCAAGCTCAAGACCCTCGCGAGGGGCCAACCCTCGCGGAGTGGACGACGGGAAGCTTCCTCAGAGGCAGCCTCATCAGGCAGGCTCGCGAGGAGGCGAAGAGATCAAAGCAGGGGTACCTCGCGAGGAACCCGTGATGCAAGCCATGACGATCGAGACCAGGCGGGCGCCAGGCGGGCGCCGGCCTGCGCAGTGTCCTTGTTTCCTCTTTGGTGCAAAGGGGGCAAGCACAGGCCAAGGCATCAGGCAAAGGTTACCATTCCGGTGCAACGAGACCAAGACCAGCCGGACGGCAGGACGGAGGTCACCGTGGAGCCCAAGACGGCGTCATCGCCAGTGCTTTTGGCAGCCGAAGACCACCTTTGGTTAGGATAACTTGTACTAGATGTTCCCCTTTGAAATGGCCAATTGTTGGCGCCCTTCCCGCTCATTATTTGGGGAGAGGCCCAAGGCCTCTATAAATAGAGCTAGCCACCACAGAAGGAGGGAACGACTGGAAATCTGGTAGAACCATAGCAGAGAGAGAGAGAGGCGACTGAACTCACCCTAGCAGTTCATCGCACCAGCTCAAGAACACCTCTCGCGAGGCTGTTCTTCCCTTGTACTGTCTATCATCAGCCCCAGAGACAATCCACCACACCACACACTGGAGTAGGGTATTACACCACAACGGTGGCCCGAACCAGTATGAACATCGTGTCCCTTGTGTTGTTCATCATTTTCATCTTAGTTCGCACGAGAGGATCAGACGTAGATCGGTAGGGGAGAGATCTCCGCGCGCACCCCAGTGTTCGAATCTCAAGGGTCTGCCGGAACCCGAAACCCGACACACATGACAGACACCTTTCTTCTTGTTATTCTTCTTCTTGAAGTTCGTGTGTTGCACAGCCTTGTTCTTCCCATCAAACTTTGTTTTACCATCAAACTTGCCCTTGTTCTTGAACTTGTGGGGCTGGAAGTTCTTCTTTTGTACCAGATTGGCACTAGATCCTCGCTCGATACCTCGAGCACGTGTGTCCTTTGCTCTTGCCTTTTCTTCCACATCAAGAGTGCCAATGAGATCCGGGACGGAAAACTCTTGTCTCTTATGCTTCAGCAAGGTAGCAAAGTTCCTCCATGAAGCAGGAAGCTTAGTGATGATACCTCCGGCAACAAACTTGTCCGGTAGCATACAACCGAAGTGCTCAAGTTCTCTAGCAAATGATTGTATCTCATGAGCTTGCTCAACCACGGAGCGCTCTTCAGTCATCCTATAGTCATAGAATTGCTCCATGATGTACAGCTCAGTGCCAGCATCCGAGACCCCAAACTTGGCCTCCAGTGCATCCCACATATCTTTTCCATTATCAATTGACGCATAAGCATCAACTATGTTCTCACCAAGAACACTCAAGAGAGCAGCCTTAAACAGAGTATCCATTTTCTGAAAGGCTTGTGCCTGTTGAGCATCAAGCTCCTCTTCAGGTTTGCCGAGAGTGGCGTCATAGCAACTCATGGTTTGAAACCATAAGACTGCTCTCACGCGCCACCTCTTATAGTGGATACCCTCAAACATAGGAGGTCTCATGGAAGCAACAAAACTACTTGGGGTAAATTGCCTATAATAAGGTTTTTGGATTGTTGGAAATATGAGCAATTTACCAAATGATTTTATTAACAGAAATACTAGATAAAGCATGACTAATATAGTAGAGATAAAACAAGTCATGCGTCCTGACAGAGAGAAGGTAAATAGCTTCCGCATATATGAACCGTAGCCTATCATATCTATAGCAGACAGTAGAACTAGTTGCATATATGAGGTAGAACCTAACATATTTAGGGCAAGTACTATTACGAGAAACTGTGGCAGGATATCTAACAGAAAGAAGAACACATACGTGACAGCAGCATACGAAGGAGTTAGTCAGTAGTCAGCATATGAAGGCGTGGCGAGGCGGGCGGCGGAGGAGGAGCGTGCGTGGATATCTCTCTTGTTCTCATGCTCGTACAAGTGGGGAAAGAACCTCCCTTATAAGGAGGTCCAACCCCCACTAAACTAGCAATGTGGGACTAAACTTTTGTACCACCTCTTGCCTTGCATAAATGGGTTAAGTGGGTCTTTAGGATTTATTAGGAATTTCTGAAACTGCTATTGGACTAGGCTCAAAATAAACAAAATTCCAGCAGTAACATCGCACATTTTTAGGCGAAACAGATGAGGTGGCGAGTAATTAATAAGGAAAGAGGGGCATGTGCTAACATAACTAGTTATTGTAACATTACACATATCAAGACAAGATGAGTCTATAACCTAATAAATAAAGTGTTATATGACACCGTACATATGTTACTCCTCACTATAGATATAGTAACATAATAACATATGCATGTTACTAGTCTAAATTACTTTTTTTAAGACAAACTAGTGTAAGTTATGACTAGTCTGGAGTTTCCTGCCACAGAGGGCTACCGAACACGCCATCGCTCAACTTCCATCGGCCCAACTGCTTTTTCGTACTCGTGTCCGCGTTCTAAACCCACAACCCCCTCTCGCAGACCGCGGCAGCCTGCGCGGCCACCGCCGAGGCCACGATGCCGTCGATCGCCGCCGGAGGAGGCTGGCGCCTCTTCTCCGCGGGCAGGGGCATCTCCTGGCTGCGCCTCCGCCGCCTCCAGCGCCCGCTCCTCTCCTCCCTCGCCGGCGGCGGTGGCGGCCACGCGCCGCATCTGCCGGTGGTCATCGTCGGGGCCGGGCCCGTCGGGCTCGCCCTCTCCTTCCTCCTCGCCAAATTCGGTAAGCGCCGCCAGCCTCCGCGAGCTATGCTCTGCTTCGCGCTTCGGTAGGCGTGGGGCGAGGATTTGTTTGTGAGCACCTGCGAAGTCGCCCCAATCAGATGTTCAGTGGATCAATCGGAGCTCAGCTGATAAATTTGACATTTCGTTTTGTTGAAACCTCGCAGGCATCAAATGCACGGTCCTAGAGAGAAGCATGGAGTTCACTAGGCACCCCCGGGCGCATTTCATCAACAACCGCACCATGGAGGTGTGTTATCAGTTATCTGCCAAGCGCACCCCCAACATTGCCATTTCAGCCCTTCGTGTGTGTTGTGTGGGTGGTGATTTCATAGGTTTGGGTGGTGTTGGCAGATCTTCCGCAAGTTCGATGGCCTGGCTGGGGACATCGAGAGGGCTCAGCCGCAGGTGGACCTGTGGAGGAAGTTCGTGTACTGTACCTCGCTTTCCGGAACCATTCTCGGTTCAGTTGATCACATGAAGCAGGAAGGTGAGTTTAGTTCTTGAAGTGTTTGCGTGCGCGATGTTCTGAACCTCGCTGCATACATTGACCGGCTGACGATTATTTTGTGCAGATTTTGACAAGGTCATTAGTCCTATATCGGTCGCACACTTCTCGCAGTACAAGCTAGTGGATTTGCTACTCAAGAAACTGGATGACGTTGGCTTTCAGACGTGCTTTCCTGATGAGCTTGGCGGTAGCTCCGCTCAAGATTTGCTGCTGGAAAACAAGATACTGATGGGACACGAGTGTAGCTCCATTCAGCTGACCGATGCCGGCATTCTGGTTGGAGCATCATTTAACAATGGGGGGAGGATGCAGGAGAGGAAGCTTCACTGTGGCCTTCTTCTTGGGGCAGATGGCGCAAGAAGCAAAGTGCGTGAGTTGGCTGGTATATCTATGAAAGGTGAAAGAGACTTGCAGAAATTGGTCAGTGTTCATTTTGTGAGCAGGGATCTTGGAAAGTATTTATCTAGTGAGAGGCCTGGCATGCTGTTCTTTATTTTCAACCCTGATGCAATTGGTGTGCTCGTGGCACATGACCTGGAGCATGGGGAATTTGTGTTGCAGGTATATCAAATTAGCAGACTGTTGTGAGTAAGATGCCCATTATGCTGAAGGAAGTAGGATGATTAGTTATCTAGCTGTTAATTTATCTCCTGTTTCATGTTCAGGTTCCATTTTATCCGCCTCAGCAGATGTTTGAGGATTTTAGTGCAAAGGTGATTTCAGTTGAATATTTTTCTCAATTTCTAGTTTTTGGCATTTCCCACCTCATTCACCTGTGAACGTCTACTAAAAATTATCTTCGGCACCCAGTCTGTATAGCCTTGTCATTCTGAAATGCTTGTTCTGTAGTATTCTTTCAAGAACTTATTTGCAGTCCTTACAGTTCTGAAATACTTGTTTTGTAGATTTCTAGTCTGCAGAGTAAATTTTATGCCGATATTTACACGCCTCCTTACTCTTTTCCCCGGTATGTATTTCCCCTTTGGTTCTAGGTGTGCGAGCAAATTATTGTCAAATTGGTTGGATGGGAGCCAGCAGATATTCAGGTTTTAGACATAAAACAATGGGCAATGCATGCTGAAGTTGCAGAGAAGTATGTTGGCTGCGACAATCGTGTAATCCTAGTTGGTGATGCTGCTCACCGCTTTCCTCCTGCTGGTGGTTTTGGTTAGTAGTTATTTTCAAATTTGATACTGCAATATTACCATGCTGAACTCGTTATTATGTATCTGAAGTTCAAATGTATAAAGAGATGTGCACTTCCTGACATCTTTTCGCAGGAATGAACACTGGTGTTCAGGATGCACATAATTTGGCTTGGAAATTGTGTTTACTTCTAAATGGCATCGCTGACCCATCAATTATACAAACTTATGAGTCAGAGCGCAAACCTGTTAGATTCTCCTTGCATGCCTTCTGTTTGTCAATGTTAACATCTCTGCTACAAATATACTGAAATAGCATTCATGCTTCTTTATGACAGGTTGCCATTTTTAACACAGTACTTAGTTTGGAAAACTTCAAGGCAGCAATGTCTATTCCTGCTACCCTTGGCCTTGATCCAACCATTGCAAACTCAGGTAAAGTACCCTGCTCCTGCAAGAGGGCTGTGCACAATTTATTGCTATTCTCTTTGAAAAGTAAATATTGACAACATGTACAACTATGGTTGATTACAGTTGAATGTTTGTAACTTGCCCCTTATACGCATCCCTCACATGTTTCTATCAGTGCACAGAGTAATCAACAGCAGCCTAGGATCAATCATTCCAAGAAATTTACAGAAGGTGGTTCTGGAAGGATTATTTTCCATTGGTCGGACACAAGTCTCGGACTACATTTTGAGTGAGAACAATCCCCTTGGATCCTTGAGACTAGCAAGATTGAGAAGTATTCTTGATGAAGGAAAAAGTCTACAGCTGCAGTTCCCTGCAGAGGATCTTGGCTTTCGGTTAGTCTCTGTACTGTGAATGATTCTTCAAAACAACTTTACTGTTTATCTTCCTTTTGAGTTTACTTGATGGAACAACATGAGTAGACCGCCTCCGGAGACAATACTATGTTCTCACCAAATAGGCAAGTTTCTGACCTGGATCTACTGTGCACTTTCAGCTATGAAAAAGGAGCCCTAGTTGCTGAAGATTGTGCTGACACCACTTATCAAGCAGAAAAACAGAAGCATTCTAAGAGGTCATCAGGAGAGTACATCCCATCTGCTAAGGTTGGTTCACGGCTACCACACATGCTGGTGAGACCACTGTCTGCTTCGAGTGAGGTTCGACCCTTTGACCCCTATAATTGGTACATTCTTTTTTAGCCGTTCATGTACCTTTGTGTAAGCCGTGGGCGTGATGACTTCTTACAGGGCATGTTCTCAACACTGGACCTAGTAAGTGGGGATAAAGTTGAGTTTGTTATCATTATCGCACCACTGAAAGAGTCATATAAGCTTGCCCGGGCCATGCTAAGGATAACAGATGAATTCGAGTTATCAGCCAAAGTTTGCGTCATGTGGCCACAAGGTTCAGGGGGCGAGGGAGTGAAAGGGAGCATGTCCGAGCTGGCTCCCTGGACAAACTATGTCGATGTCGAGGAAATACCAAGGGCATCTGCCAACTCGTGGTGGGAGATGTGTCAGGTAAGCAATAGAAGTGTTATTTTGGTTAGGCCTGATGAGCACATAGCATGGAGAACAGAACCTGAAACGGTGAGAGATGCTTATGCAGACGTTAGAAAAGTCTTTTCTCAGATTTTGAGTTTAAATAGGCCCCAGGTGTAAGAATGCCCAGATATACATTCATTAACTGACTGGGTTCAAGTGTCAAACTTAGAACCTCGACCACTAGACGTGGACATTAACCGTTCCATGCTGCATTATTTGCATGTACATGACCGTCAGGTTTGTTTGTTGATATCTTCTCACACATGTTGGTTACATTATCATACATTTGACATGAACTTCCCGGAGATGTTACATCAATGTGAATAAAATTATCTTTGTTACATCATGCTTTAGATATGTTGGCTGTCAGCTTCTTGTACTAATCAACAGGGAGTGTTTGGACCAAGTGTTTTTGTTGTGATTTGTTTGTTACACTGTACACTGAACCCCAAGAATCGGGATACAGATCCATATCTTCCCCCCAAAAAGTGAGTTTTATTATGCACTAAACCCCATGAATTCTAACCCGAGCCATCCCTATCTATACAAGCGTAAAGAACAAAATTAGCGAGTCATTATAACTAGTGATGCAGCCACTTTCTAGCTTTCACCATAGCAATGAAGTTATCGAATAGATAATCTGTACATCAAGCCTGAGAACATCACCTGAACATACACTTAGGTGCTATCAAAACTTGATTCAATCTTCAACAGCACTACGGCACATCATTACACATCAAACCGATACCTAAGTCACAGAAACACCAGAGAAGCTTCTTCTTCTCAGGTCTCTGAGAACACTAGCAATTCTCCTGCACCTTGAGACACAGCAGCGTCATACAACACTTGTCACTGCAATGATAATCTGCCCTGCAATACCTATCATACACCCAAGCACCGCACCGGCGACAACCTGCGAGCAAATTTGAGTGGGCAATAAGTTTTCTGGTACGATCATGGAGGGGCAAACCTCCCAGAACGGGCAATGAGCTCAGCTGGCGACTGGGTGATCGCGGTAAAAATATGGCATCGCTTTCGAACTGCCAAACTAATACTAAAAATGGAGAATGAAAAGGACATTTGAGCAGACCTGGGTCGGGGTATGGCCTAAAAGTTCACGCAATGGTCTTGTTTCAGCCAAGGGATGTTCAGCCGGTAGTTCACAGACTATTTGGTTCAACACCTAAAGAATGGAAAAGGTCAGGACAAGGCGCAGCATAATTACAAAACTCAGAACATCAAAGCATATATAATCACAAAAATCAGAGCAGATGTTACATACCGCTGCTTGCTTTCCAGCATGCAATCTGACACCAGAAGCATCGTACATCACCTGCCAATCAAGTGACAAAATCGAAACTCAAAGACCTCGTCGTCATGAATCAACAGACAGGAAATTAAGTATAAAAATCCTGCACGATGCTTGCACTCAACATTTTAATGTCCAACTCATGGTAGAACGCTTATGTCCAGGAAGAAGCAACATATTATTTTTCTTCATAAACAAACACGTGATGCGTGATGGGACGAGATGGATAACCTACCACACTTGCGAATATCGTTGATGTGGCAAAGAGGGCACTGCCGAAGCCCTCTTGGAAGCCAATGGCTACCGATAATGCTGTAACGGTCGCGGAATGCGACGACGGCATGCCACCGGAGCCGATAAGCCGCTTAGGATCCCATCTTTTCTCCTTATACCTTCATTCAGTCAAGAAGTAATGCACATCAGACCTATTGCAGCAGCATCTGCCTATGAAAACTTACTGCAACAATTAACAAGCACAGAAGTGTGTATTTTATTTTTATTTGATAGTGCGAATAAAGGCGCAGAAGTGTGTAATGGGGAATTAATCACAAAATCCATTGATCATGTCAGATCAACGCCCAAATTTATTGGTTTGTTTTTGTCTCGTATGAATATCTTTTTTGGGTGATCATGGTTAAGGGCCTCTGAATGGAAACAAAACGAAACACGCAGTCAGAGAATATGTGAGTTGCAACGTTTGTTTAGATGTGTTCAAGCTGAAGAAATGCAAATTTCACCCACCCCAGAACAGGCACGGGCCGACCAAACCATATGCTTAATTTGAAGAGATTACGGCGATTTTGCTTATGCTCCCAGCTCATTTTTCCCCCCCTAAGACGCAAGTAAATAATTCCAGAGGGAATCGCATTCTCCAGCCTAGCATCCCCAAGGAGCAGAGCAAAATCAGAGAATCGGAGGGAATTGCATTCTGAACCAGATCTCCCCTGAACGATTCCCCACTCTAATCTGTGAAAATTGAAGACTAACTTTGACCCTCCTCCTCTGGCCGCAATTCCACGGCCAAAGAAGGCGCCGTCCAGGGGAGGAGGAGGTGGAAGCGAAGGTCAGAGCAAGGGTCGTCAGTCGTCGTTGGCGGCCAGCGATTGGTTGGGTTACCTGGTGAGGAAGAACTTGATGGACTGCGCGATGGCGAAGCCGAGCAGCGCGGCGACGAGGGGGAAGTTGTGGAAGACGGCGAGGTAGGAGAAGCCCGGGGCGGCCGCGGCGGCCGGCGGCGACGAGGAGGCGGCGGCGCCATCACCACCACCACCGTCCCCCATGGCTGGTTCCGTTTCTTTCCTCCCGGACGGACGGTCGGACGGCCGGCTATTCCCGGTATGGAGCGCTTACTTGTAGCGATCCCCCTATATACCCGCAGCACTAAATTTATAGCCTTCCTTCCCTCCCTCCCTCCTACTCCAAAAAATTATGTGCGCCCATGGGCGGCGATTCGCCCTACTTATACCTCCCCTTTCCCCCCTATCTCGCTCTAGAAATTAATTAAAAAGGAAACTGATTAATAAACTTGCTCTGCCGAGTGTATTTTTGAACTGGGGAGGTGATGCTGACGCTGCCGGAGATGATTGGGTTGGGGGGTCGGGGGTGGCATCGCAGGGGAAGCGGCCGCAGCTGATGCCGATGCCGATGCCGGTTGGCGGGTCAGGGGTGGGGTGGAGGCGAATATGCCCGCCCGGGGCCGGGGCGATGGGGTTGGAGTTGCATGTGGCGCCAATTAATTTACAATCAGCTCGAGGTTTTGTCCGGTGGCGGCGGGCGGGTCCGTGATTAATTAGCTTATTATGGCCTTTTGTTTGAAAAAAAAAGGACAGGCAGGCAGGCAGGCAGGCAGGCACGCTTTGCGTGACTTGGAGAACGACTCAACGGAACGGTGACCTCGGCCGACGGCGACGGTGCCAAGGTGATGATGGCATGGCCCGCCCCAATCTGGGATCCGCAGCGTCGGCCGGCTCTCATGGCAACTGCATGAGCGGCCGCTGTGAGAGCCGGCCAGGAACGCGTGCCCCTATCTATCGGGACCGCGCCTTGACGCAAGGGTGCCGGTCCCAATATTTTGTTTAAACAGGTAATGCTAAATTAGTAGTAATCCAGGTTCTGGCGTTATATTCTTATTTTGATGCTGACAGGTGGTGTCTGGCTCGACACGTTATCCTGATGTAAACAAAGTATAAATCTTGGCGCATTGTCTGGTCCATCCCATAGGTGCAGCATGCCTAATTCTAAATAATGACATAATGCCAGATCCAAAATAAAAAAGAGCAAAGTAGCTACCTATGATAGATTGCTATTTGATTGGACAGCATAAAGACCCAAGCAAGGAATAGTAATAGCCCATGTCAATAGGGTCACAACTATACATTCATTACAGAGGATAGAAGGTTCACAACTATACATTCATTATAGAGGATAGATGTTTAATATAACAGAAGCAAGTCAGAATTCAAAATAACAAAGAGCAGAGCAGCCGCCCTTTGATAGATTCTATTTGATCACAAAGGCATAAAGACCCCATTCATAGCATACAAATGGTTGTGCACAACAATAAATTCACTACAATATACCAAAAGCAAGAGATACGTCATAACAACAGAAGTACATCGAAAGGTGTAGCAGATGCCGATGCGTCTTAAGCTCGTAGCAAGCACGCAACTTCCCATGCAGAGTATATGTCCTGGCAAGAAGAGAAAAGGAGGTGGAGCACCACAATCCATAATTTATAAGACTAAAGAGGACTACAATATCACAATAATTCGAAGGAGCAATTGTGCCTACTCATGATCTCAACAGATGCGACTTTGGTACATATATTTCTTCCATCATTTTTCATTTGAATAATCACGATCTTAAAATTATGTCGGTGCAGTTTGGTTATAATTAAATCAATCAACCATCTATGCAAGTATGATAGTTATCAACAAAGAGCTACTAAAACCAAGGTATAGTCAACCTACGGGATAATTAAGGCCCTGGCTTTGATTGATGTAGTAGCCACGACCGACAGCCATGTCAACAACAATTTTCTACTTGATCTCCTAAAGAGTCCTGGTTCAATGATATAGAAAAGGTTACACATGTGAAAACTAGCACCTTTTTAAATTAAAGCATGGGGTGGTCATATTTCACATACTTGTAAATTGCTTTCATATCATCTGGAATCTCTGTGATCTTTTGGACAGAGACAACTTTGTAGATAGTATTATTTTTCAGGACAGCAGACCAGATATAAAGTTCAGTAGTGTGTCGATTCGTTTCAAAGGATGCAAAGAACAAACTGCCGAGTAGGGTGGCTCACCCGCTGCTGTAGGCATTGCTTGGAGGTGCCGGCAAATGGACGGGTTGTATTGGCCACCGGATCTAGCGCACGTGCAAGCTCGATGGGGAGCAGCGGTGCGAGAGCTTCGATGTCGCGGCGGCTCACCTCTTCCTCGTTGGGATCCTCAGCGCACACCTCGTCTTCCGCCGCCAATAGAGAACTACATACTATACGTATACAATGTGATTGGCAAGAGCTAATACTAAGTAGGATTAGTTAACTACTTTGATAACCATCACAACTTGCCAATGTTCTTAGACTATCCAGATTTCTGAAAGTAAATACCATGTGTAATTCATATAAATTTGCATCAGCCAGAAATCTTTGATGTGTCCTTCAAGAATATTAAAGCGGCTGAACTGGGCAAGAATCTTCCTTCATGTACTTCCAGAAGGAAGATTTCAATAGCAATCTTGGAATAGTTCTGGTGTGATATATTTGAAACCTTCAAGCACCATTTTTGCTAATATAACTGAAAGCTTACCAAGAAGAAAAATACTAAAATCAACTTAGGTTGCCAGTCAAATGTACAACCCAGCCATGATTATTTTTGTAGCAGCACAAAGAACTAAAAGGTGCCACTTCCATGCAGCCAATAATTTTAAATTAGATGCCCAAAACATATGTGGATTAAACTTCCTTAAAATAATGGTGATGCAAGCCTTCCTAATGCAGTTGCGGCATGGCTTGCTCGAATTCTCGCTTCTAGCTTACCTCATCCGACCAGTTAGATTTATCATTTTTCTTCATTTATAAATACCCATAGTGACACAACAACATCTCGACTATGCTACAGCTATCACAGTGGTCTACAAATTACAGATTCGTATATGTATTTTGTTATCGCCTCAAGTAGTTTTAGATTAAAATCCTGATCCAGAACTACAACTAAACTGGAGCGAGCGGTAGATTTCTTAGTCTGGTAATCTGATTTGGTAGTGCTTATACATCAAAAATTTGTTTATCGACGGAAAAACTATGTTATGCATTATTTACAAAAAGATTGTTTTCGTATAGGGTCAGAAATACATTTCAGCATCCAAAGCAATAAGAGAGAAATAATTTCAGTATAATCAGTACAGAGCAACAATATCTGAACTTCTTGTCAGTCAAAAGTAATAATATATGGAGATAATCTATCTTGCATGTGGCGCAACATTAAATTTAGCAGATCTCAAAACCAGACATGAATGTATTGAGTATAAAGGACATACCAGAACCATATATGAAGTAGAAAGGAAGACGCTGGAGTGACAAGTGGGTTTGAGCTAGGCACATTTCAACTTTCTGTAGTTAAGCTGGAAAAACACCATAGTTGTTCACCATTTATCATCAATGGAAAGCAGCCATATGCAACGCAGGAATCATAATCATATTTGTTCATATCCATAGACAAATACAAAGCAGAAAAATATCAAAGGAAAGCAACCGTATGAAATGCATATCACAAGACACGGGATTTCGGTCAAGTGGCTTTCAAGGGACCTCCATTGTGCAAAATGATAAGGAATTGAGCTTGACATATGAGAGAGAGGGAGAAGGAGAAATGGACCTGTAGATCATCAGCAGTACGATGTCCTTAACGACACCATCTGGTACGTGGTGGTGGCGGCTTGCACTCTTCCTAGCCAGTACCTCACCAGGTAAGGCAAGTCATGACCTTGTCCGGCTCTAGCAGCGACCTGCAAGCCAAGAAAATGGAAAGATCAGCGGTCACACACACAGAGGCTTTGTAATGGTTATTGATTAGAGTCATTTCTAATTAGGTGGCTTCGTAATGGTTATTGATTAGAGTTATTTCTAATTAGACAAAACACTGAACCAGTACAATTTTTTTTCAAATCTGTACTTTTAAGAGGAAAAGGAAGATCACTCAACATATCATTATATCATAATACATTCTTTCATTGGTGCACAATACTCTTTTAAGACAGAACTCAAAAAGTCAATGGTCAGGCAAGATTACCGTTTAGAAACCATCGAGAGATTAGCCAAAACTCAATAGTATTTATTCTGTATAGGCAGCAAATAATAAAAAGAATTCTGCGGTAGTTTTAGTTTTGTTTCCCACAGTTTCTATGCGGGTTGCCAATACAATAGTCAGGCGTGAGTGGCGATCCTGATGGGGCACAGAAGAGCAGACATAGAGAAACAGAGTAACAATTTAAAGCTAGAAAATCCCGTGAGTGACTTTCATAATGCAAAACCGTTGGAACTAAAAACACATGTTATAGTTTGAAGCAAAGAAGCAACATAGGCATCAGAGCCATCATTGTTTTAATTACTAAAGTGGCATCAAATAAAGAACCCACAGAAATGGCACACCAACAATTCGTCAAGCGGCTTTGGCTCATCACACTCGGTCGCCAACACGATATAACCCTAAGGTATTATTTTACTTACATTCTTAGTGAACTGATGACAAATCAAAGAGATAAAGTTGTAAACTGCATATAGTTCAAGAAATATGAATTGTACAAAGCAACTCCTAATTTGAGATGTGCTTCGTCCTTTGAAAGCAAAAAAGGAGAAAGTTTTTGAGCTATATTTTGCAGGACAGGCAAAAATAATTAAATTTGATTCAATTCAAAGTTTTTATATCAGCATCAAATCGTTGCTCACATTCCTCCCAACGAAGACCAACAATAACACACAAATGTTAAAATGAAGTGATTACCATGGCAACAACTGCCAGAGCCCCGATCCTATCCATCCCATTCATTTGGATGTATATACAGGACGTATACGGGCATGTTGTCCACAAAGTGTAAATTATAATATCTACAAACATAATAACAAATTTAAGTAACCAAGAGAATCCGGCAGATTGGAAGCGCTCACGGTAAATAACATTTTTGGTGTCTCAATTGCAGATCTTACTTCAATTTCACTAACTGAATGGCCAACAACAAGTATTTCGCTCATTTATCTATAAGAATATACATAGTTTTCAAGGGTTGTATCCTTACATAATCATTTGTATTTATCTTCTAAACCCCTTAAAAAGAAAGATAGGAAGAATAAGTTTCCAAGAGTACTCCATAAACTAGAGCATGCCAAACTATTTACTCGCCATGGCATTTTCGTCATTTCACTCGCACGGGGTATAAAAGGCCGGCTCCGCCCGTGGTGAAACCATAGCCAGCTCCTCTCCCGCTCGCTCTGCCTCCTCCTCCCCACCCGCGCCTCCCTCTCCTCCTTCCCCGCTGCCGCCCGGCCTCCTTCCCACCTGCCGCCGCCCGGCCTCCTATCCACCCGTGCCTCCCTCTCCTCCTTCCTCGCCGCCGCCCGGCCTCCTCCCCACCTGCGCCTCCCTCTCCTCCTTCCACCCCCTGATTTAGCACCGCCAAACCCTAATGCCCCGCCCCGGCCCCGCCTCCCACGGGAGGGAAGGAGGAATGGCGAGGCGAGGTAAAGGCGACGGCGTATGGGACGCGGCGCGGGCGGCGTGGCCCAGGGGGTCGGCCTCCTCCTCCCCTACGCCTCTCTCCTCTGCCCCCAGCGGATAGTCGCGCCGCTCCTCTTCCTCTCCCACGTCCGTCCCGTTGGCGGCGACGACTTGCAGGCAATAGGCGAGTCCCTGTAGGGGAGAGAGAGAGGATGAGGGCGTCTCGCGCTCGCTTGTGACCCTCAGCCGTGGCTAGGGTTTCGGGTTGGGCATTGCCTTCGTCGCCGACGCGGCTCTGGTGGACTCCGGCGGCTCCTCTTCGTCTCCTCCCTCGCCCCCACGCGAGGCAAAGAAGAAACGAAGCACCTCACCTGGCTCCTCAGAACTCAGGCACTTTTGTATTTTTAGGACTTGCTCATATATTTATGTCTAGCTAGGTTCCTGCAAATTGGGTTTAAGAGATGTCTAGATCTAGCTAGGCTCCAATAGAGTAGATTTTTTTGATGTCCTTTTAGGTTTGTTGGCTACCTTGGCTGTTTTTGCATGCGAAGTTTGTTTGATCCTATCCAATAGATGCTCATATCTAGCTAGATTCCAAGAATGTTTTGTTGTCTTTCTTAAATTGTTTGGTACCTTCTTTTTTCTTTGGTGTTGATGGGGGCAGATTTATCATATAGTTCTTTTGCTATTTGCAGATAAATCTTTTGTTCTATATAGAAAAACTAAAACTACTCCTTTTAGGCTATCTAAGGGTCTGAAGTGACTAACATTGTAATTAGCGTATTTAAGTATTTATGCTACAATGCTCCCATTTTTTCCAATCATAGCTCTTGCTCCAAAATGCACTTTCAAAGAGGTGGTTGAGGCAGAGGTTGTTCTGCTATGCCCCTGAACGTTGTAGTGTCGGGCTACATTATTTTCTTGTTTTGTATTCTTACTATTCTGCCTCCCCATTTGAAGTTGCTTGAATCTAGGGTGATTCTTCCTTTTGTTTACATTGTAAGCTCTTTCGCCATAAGTTGACTGCGGTTTTTACCACATCTGCTAGGATGACTTTATTTTTCTTTTCTGATGAGGAATGCAAGGATCGGGTTAACTATTTACTTGCAATCAAGGACGTCGTCAACATGTAAGTTCAAAAGAACATATTTTAACATATTCTTGCTATATACATTTTATTTCCTCTCCGCCTCCTTCAAAATCAACACCGGAGACCTTGGCCCTCTATGATTTTGAAGGAACCAGAGAGGAAATATACAAAGCATATAGCAACAATAGTTAAAGACGTTCTTTTGAACTTACATGGCTATTTTTCTGCAAACATGCCAATCTACTTCCATCGTAACGACCTTAATTTGTACCTTCTCATAGATGTACATTTGATTTTGAGCAAGTAGGGAGGCACTATACGATAGCATACAACAAGAAATAGTAAAAGATTGTTACCATCCATGGGACTAACAAAAAATAGAAATTAGAATTATCCGATTGTCCTTATCATGCAAGTTGTAGTTGCGAATGGGACTAACAAAAATTAGAAATAGCATGCAGTATGCTAACCAGCATCAAATCAAGTAACTATTCAACTAACATAAATGAGAGACAAAGAGAGTATTTTCACCTCGAGATTAGACCATCAGAATATGGTTGTGGTGATGTCGTCCATAGATCCGCCCGCCCGCCCGTCGTCCAGAAGGTAGCAACAAAACAAAATAACCCCAAATGCTTACTTAGCAAGGAAATAAATTACAAAGCCAACAAAACACACATCCTTCAAAATTCACTACATTTAGTCTAGTGTGTGATCCAAAAAATACAGGGGTGACAGACAGAATTGGGGAAAGCTTCAGCACAAACTAAAGAAAACAAAATCAAATGGCCGCTCAATGGCTCGGATTAACCCAACAACTTAATCACAGCAGTCGAAAAGGTGTCTATGGATGCAGACAACAACATGGGACATGGTACCTCAGACACCCTTTACATGAACAATCCAACATTATCTCCAAATAACACTCAAAAAATCCTGTAGCATTATTATTTGTAGCATGTAAGAAAAAATAGCTGCAACTGGTAACTTGTGGAAAAATAGAAGTAATAGTATCACACCGAATTAAAATAAGCCATTCAACCGTTAACTTGCTGGGAGCGAGTCTTTCTAGTATAAAAAAGTGCAACTTACTTAACCAGATTAAATCAAGGACCAACAACAAACAATAAAAGATCAAGAACAACTTAAATGCAATAAAGGTATGAGAGACAAGAAATCTTTGCATAAGACAACTATAAACACTGGAGCATAAATAAGCAACACCTTTAAATACAAATAAAAGGGTTCAAGGTTCATTGCATAGTGGGCTCAGATTCTCCTTTTCTTGATCATATAACCTACCCCTGTCATCTCTTATCACCAGATCAATATGTTTACACAGTGGAGCTGCCCTGGTTATCACTCAACAAGAATGACCATCCAAGGACAGGACAACATGTATCACAAGATCAAAAAGGATTCTAGAGACAACAGGGAGGATCCAACTTGATACCCACAAGTGCCTCAATTGCTCAAAGGCACACTTATTTCAGCCATGATTAATCATCATCGCCCTAAAAAGAATGGCTTCCGACTGGCCGACTACAGTGCCCTCGGCGGGTCACTGGAATTACACGTGGTGGCACGAACGAGAGGTAACTAAATTAAAGTCCAGGGCGCGAGAGGACTCTTCGCCTGCCAAGAAAGCTCAATTAGCATGGACATGGAGTACCAAGAGAAACACATCCTTAATCAGATAGGAGCTTAAGGATATATCAGTATTGGCAAAATAGACACATCCTTAAACAATATGAACCAACAATGCTAAAATAGACCATCTGATGCTGAATGAGCATGTGACGACAAAACAAACTTATCCTCATACAAATACTATGAGCATGTTGCTCCTTCATCCTCAGCTAAAATGAATCAATGCAGATGAACATTTTTTAGCTTAAACGCAGAAGGACATTCAATTACAACGCTAAGCTTCCAAGATATTATACACCTTTGATAACTAAAGTTTCATTAGTATAACATGTAAATCAATAGGAACAAAATATCGATGTTGAATCACAGAAGCATCAAGAGTAAGCATTCGAGAAGAACACACACTGCCCAAGCCCAAACTGAACTGCGGGTGTTCATCCAATTATATGGAAACAACTTAGAAGGGAGGACGATTCGCTATACCTACGTTGTGCAGAAGCGGGCGAGGTTGATGGCGTCCATTCCTTCTTTTGGCCAAGCACATCCACCTAAGATGTTAAACAATGTCAGCTTGTGCTACAAATCAACAACAAATAACACAGTGTAAGTACGATGCATGAACCAAACCATCCCTTGACCACACATGTGTTCGAAATATGCCCTAGAGGCAATAATAAATTGGTTATTATTATATTTCCTTGTTCATGATAATCGTTTATTATCCACGCTAGAATTGTATTGATAGGAAACTCAGATACATGTGTGGATACATAGACAACACCATGTCCCTAGTAAGCCTCTAGTTGACTAGCTCGTTGATCAATAGATGGTTACGGTTTCCTGACCATGGACATTGGATGTCATTGATAACGGGATCACATCATTAAAAGAATGATGTGATGGACAAAGACCCAAGCCTAAGCCTAGCACAAGATCATGTAGTTCGTATGCTAAAGCTTTTCTAATGTCAAGTATCATTTCCTTAGACCATGAGATTGTGCAACTCCCGGATACCGTAGGAGTGCTTTGGGTGTGCCAAACGTCAGAACGTAACTGGGTGGCTATAAAGGTACACTACAGGTATCTCCGAAAGTGTCTGTTGGGTTGGCACGAATCGAGACTGGGATTTGTCACTCCGTGTAAACGAGGAGGTATCTCTGGGCCCACTCGGTAGGACATCATCATAATGTGCATAATGTGATGAAGGAGTTGATCACGGGATGATGTGTTACGAAACGAGTAAAGAGACTTGCCAGTAACGAGATTGAACAAGGTATCGGGATACCGATGATTGAATCTCGGGCAAGTATCGTACCGCTAGACAAAGGGAATTGTATACGGGATTGATTAAGTCCTTGACATCGTGGTTCATCCGATGAGATCATCGTGGAACATGTGGGAGCCAACATGGGTATCCAGATCCCGCTGTTGGTTATTGACCGGAGAGTCATCTCGGTCATGTCTGCATGTCTCCCGAACCCGTAGGGTCTACACACTTAAGGTTCGGTGACGCTAGGGTTATAGAGATATTAGTATGCGGTAACCCGAAAGTTGTTCGGAGTCCCGGATGAGATCTCGGACGTCACGAGGAGTTCCAGAATGGTCCAGAGGTAAAGAATTATATATAGGAAGTGCTATTTTGGCCATCGGGACAAGTTTCGGGGTCACCGGTATTGTACCGGGACCACCGGAAGGGTCCCGGGGGTCCACCGGGTGGGGCCACCTTCCCCGGGGGCCACATGGGCTGTAGGGGGTG
This sequence comes from Triticum dicoccoides, assembly GCF_002162155.2. Lineage (NCBI taxonomy): Eukaryota > Viridiplantae > Streptophyta > Magnoliopsida > Poales > Poaceae > Triticum > Triticum dicoccoides. Next base: position 641,771,421 of record NC_041384.1, on the reverse strand, counting down.
CGCCTTGGCCTATATGGGCCAAGGGCACCAGCCCCAAGAGGCCCATGCGCCAAGAGATAAGGGAGAGGAAGAGTCCTAAAGGGGGAAGGCACCTCCGAGGTGCCTTGGGGAGGAGGGACTCCTCCCTGGCCGCACCCTTCCTTGGAGGAAGGGCCAAGGCTGCGCCCCCCTCTCCCTTGGCCCTATATATAGTGGGGGAAAGGGAGGGCAACCATACCTAAGCCCTGGCGCCTCCCTCTCCCTCCCATGACACATCTCCCTCCTCCCGCAGCGCTTGGCGAAGCCCTGTTGGAATCCCGCTACTTCCACCACGCCGTCGTGCTGCTGGATCTCCATCAACCTCTCCTCCCCCTTGCTGGATCAATAAGTAGGAGACGTCGCTGCTCCGTACGTGTGTTGAACGCGGAGGTGCCGTCCGTTCGGCGCTAGGATCATCGGTGATTTGGATCACGACGAGTACGACTCCATCAACCCCGTTCTCTTGAATGCTTCCGCACGCGATCTACAAGGGTATGTAGATCCACTCCTCCCTCGTTGCTAGATGACTCCATAAATAGATCTTGGTGACACGTAGGAAAATTTTGAATTTCTGCTACGTTCCCCAACAGTGGCATCATGAGCTAGGTCTATGCGTAGTTTCTATGCACGAGTAGAACACAAAGTAGTTGTGGGCGTTGATTTTGTTTAATATGCTTGCCGTTACTAGTCTTATCTTGATTCGGCGGCATCGTGGGATGAAGCGGCCCGGACCAACCTTACACGTACGCTTACGTGAGACCGGTTCCACCGACTGACATGCACTAGTTGCATTAGGTGGCTGGCGGGTGTCTGTCTCTCCCACTTTAGTCGGATCGGATTCGATGAAAAGGGTCCTTATGAAGGGTAAATAGCAATTGGCATATCACGTTGTGGTTTTTGCGTAGGTAAGAAACGTTCTTGCTAGAAACCCATATCAGCCACGTAAAACATGCAAACAACAATTAGAGGACGTCTAACTTGTTTTTGCAGGGTATGATATGTGATGTGATATGGCCAAAGGATGTGATGAATGATATATGTGATGTATGAGATTGATCATGTTCTTGTAATAGGAATCACGACTTGCATGCCGATGAGTATGACAACCGGCAGGAGCCATAGGAGTTGTCTTAATTTATTTATGACCTGCGTGTCAACATAAACGTCATGTAATTACTTTACTTTATTGCTAACCGTTAGCTATAGTAGTAGAAGTAATAGTTGACGAGACAACTTCATGAATACACGATGATAGAGATCATGATGATGGAGATCATGGTGTCATGCCGGTGACAAGATGATCATGGAGCCCCAAGATGGAGATCAAAGGAGCTATATGATATTGGCCATATCATGTCACTATTATTTGATTGCATGTGATGTTTATCATGTTTATACATCTTGTTTACTTAGAATGACGGTAGTAAATAAGATGATCCCTCATTAAAATTTCAAGAAAGTGTTCCCCCTAACTGTGCACCGTTGCGACAGTTCGTTGTTTCGAAGCACCACGTGATGATCGGGTGTGATAGATTCTAACGTTCACATACAATGGGTGTAAGACAGATTTACACACGCGAAACACTTAGGTTGACTTGACGAGCCTAGCATGTGTACAGACATGGCCTCGGAACACAGAAGACCGAAAGGTCGAGCATGAGTCGTATGGCAGATACGATCAACATGAAGATGTTCACCGATGATGACTAGTCCGTCTCACGTGATGATCGGACACGGCCTAGTTGACTCGGATCATGTAATCACTTAGATGACTAGAGGGATGTCTATCTGAGTGGGAGTTCATAAGATGAACTTAATTATCCTGAACATAGTCAAAAGGTCTTCGCAAATTATGTCGTAGCTCGCACTTCAGTTCTACTGTTTAGTTATGTTCCTAGAAAAAAATTTAGTTGAAAGTTGATAGTAGCAATTATGCGGACTAGGTCCATAAACTGAGGATTGTCCTCATTGCTTCATAGAAGGCTTATGTCCTTAATGCACGGCTCAGTGTGCTGAACCTCGAACGTTGTCTATGGATGTTGCGAACATCTGACATACACATTTTGATAACTACGTGATAGTTCAGTTAAACGGTTTAGAGTTGAGGCACCGAAGACGGTTTTGAAACGTCACGAAACATATGAGATGTTTCGAGGGCTGAAATTGGGATTTCAGGCTCGTGCCCACGTCAAGAGGTATAAGACCTCCGACGATTTTCTTAGCCTGCAAACTAAGGGAGAAAAGCTCAATTGTTAAACTTGTGCTCAGATTGTCTGAGTACAACAATCGCTTGAATCGAGTGGGAGTTGATCTTCCAGATGAAATAGTGATGGTTCTCCAAAGTCATTACCACCAAGCTGCTTGAGCTTCGTGATGAACTATAATATATCAGGGACATATATGATGATCCTTGAGATATTCGCGATGTTTGACACCAAAGTAGAAATCAAGAAGGAGCATCAATTGTTGATGGTTGGTGAAACCACTAGTTTCAAGAAGGGCAAGGGCAAGAAGGGATACTTCATGAAATGGCAATTCAGCTGCTGCTCTAGTGAAGAGACCCAAGGTTGAACCCAAACCCGAGACTAAGTGCTTCTGTAATAAGGGGAACAACCACTGGAACAGAATTACCCTAGATACTTGGTAGATGAGAAGGCTGGCAAGGTCGATAGAAGTATATTGGATATACATTGTGTTAATGTGTACTTTACTAGTACTCCTAGTAGCACCAGGGTATTAGATACCGGTTCGGTTGCTAAGTGTTAGTAACTCGAAATAAAAGCTACGGAATAAACGGAGACTAGCTAAAGGTGAGCTGACGATATGTGTTGGAAGTGTTTCCAAGGTTGATATGATCAAGCATCGCACGCTCCCTCTACCATCAAGATTGGTATTAAAACCTAAATAATTGTTATTTGGTGTTTGCGTTGAGTATAGACATGATTGGATTATGTCTATCGCAATACAGTTATTCATTTCAGGAGAATAATGGTTACTCTGTTTATTTGAATAATACCTTCAATGGTCTTACACCTGAAATGAATGGTTTATTGAATCTCGATCGTAGTGATACACATGTTCATGCCAAAAGATAGTAATGATAGTACCACCTACTTGTGGCACTGCCACGTAAGTCATATCGGTATAAAACGCATGAAGAAGCTCCATGTTGATGGATCTTTGGGCTCACTCATTTTTGAAAAGTTTGAGACATGCGAACCATGTCTATTGGTGTATATACATGAAGAAACTCCATGCAAATGGACCGTTTGGACTCACTTGATTTTGAATCACTTGAGACATGCAAATCATACCACATGGGCAAGATGACTGAAAGCCTCGTTTTCAGTAAAATGGACCTAGAAAGCAACTTGTTGGAAGTAATACATTTTGATGTGTGCAATCCAATGAGTGCTGAGGCATGTAGTGGATATCGTTATGTTCTTACTTCACAGATGATTTGAGTAGATGTTGAGTATATTTACTTGATGAATCACGAGTCTGAATTACTGAAAGGTTCAAGTAATTTCAGGGTGAAGTTGAAAGATCGTCGTGACAAGAGGATAAAATATCTATGATATGATCATAGAGATGAATATATGAATTACGAGTTTGGCACAGAATTAAGACATTGTGGAAATTGTTTCACAACTAATACAGCCTGGAACACCATAGTGTGATGGTGTGTCCGAACATCATAACTGCACCCTATTGGATATGATGCATACCATGATGTCTCTTATCGAATTACCACGATAGTTTATGGGTTAGGCATTAAAGACAACCACATTCACTTTAAATAGGGTACCACGTAATTCCGATGAGATGACACCCTATGAACTATGGTTTAGAGAAACCTAAGCTGTCGTTTCTTAAAAGTTTGGGGTTGCGACGCTTATGTGAAAAAGTTTCAGGCTGATAAGCTCGAACCCAAAGCGGATAAATGCATCTTCATAGGACACCCAAAACAGTTGGGTATACCTCCTGTCTCAGATCCGAAAGCAATAAGGGATTGTTTCTGGAATCGGGTCCTTTCTCGAGGAAAAGTTTCTCTCGGAAGAATTGAGTGGGAAGATGGTGGAGACTTGATGAGGTTATTGAACCGTCTCTTCAACTAGTGTGTGGCAGGGCACAGGAAGTTGTTCCTGTGGCACCTACACCAATTGAAGTGGAAGCTTATGATAGTGATCATGAAACTTCAGATCAAGTCACTACCAAACCTCGTGGGATGACAAGGATGCGTACTACTTCAGAGTGGTACGTGATCCTGTCTTGGAAGTCATGTTGCTAGACAACAATGAACCTACGAGCTATGGAGAAGCGATGGTGGGCCCGGATTCCGATAAATGGCTCGAGGCCATAAAATCCGAGAGAGGATCCATGTATGGAAACAAAGTGTAGACTTTGATAGAACAGCTCGATGGTCATAAGGCTGTTGAGTGCAGATGGATTTTAAAAGGAAGACGGACAATGATGGTAAATGTCACCATTAAGAAAGCTCGACTTGTCGTTAAGATGTTTTCCGACAAGTTCAAAGAGTTGACTACGATGAGACTTTCTCACTCGTAGCGATGCTAAGAGTCTGTTGGAATTATATTAGCGATTACTGCATTATTTATGAAATCTTGCAGATAGGATGTCAAAACATTGTTTCCTCGACGATTTTCTTGAGGAAAGGTTGTATGTGATACAACCGAAAGGTTTTGTCAATCCTGAAAGATGCTAATAAGTATGCAAAGCTCCAGCAATCCTTCTAGGGACTGGAGTAAGCATCTCGGAGTTGGAATGTATGCTTTGATAAGATGATCAAAGTTTTGGGTTTATACAAAGTTTATGAGAAACTTGTATTTCCAAAGAAGTGAGTGGGAGCACTATAGAATTTCTGATAAATATATGTTGACATATTGTTGATCAGAAATTCTTAATGGTACTTTCAAATGAGCACATACCTTGACATGATCTTGAAGGTGTTCAAGATGGACCAGTCAAAGAAGGAGTTCTTGCCTGAGTTGTAAGGTATGAAGTTAAGACTTAAAGCTCGACCACGGCAGAAGAAAGAGGAAGGACGAAGGTCATCCCCTATACTTTTATCATAGGCTCTCTACAGTATGCTATGCCGTGTACCGCACCTGAAGTGTGCCTTGCCATGAGTCAGTCAAGGGGTACAAGAGTGATCCAAGAATGGATCACAGGACAGTGGTCAAAGTTATCCTTACTAACTAGTGGACTAAGGAATTTTCTCGATTATGGAGGTGGTAAAAGAGTTCGTCGTAAAGGGTTACGTCGATGCAGACTTTGACACTAATCCAGATTATTCTGAGTAGTAAACTGCATTCGTATAGTAGAACAGTTATTTGGAATAGCTCCAAATGTAGCGTAGTAGTTGCATCTACAAGATGACATAGAAATTTGCGAAGTACATACGGATCTGAAAAGATTCAGACCCGTTGACTATAACATGTCTCACAAGCATAACATGATCAAACCCAGAACTCATCGAGTGTTAATCACATGGTAATGTGAACTAGATTATTGACTCTAGTAAACTCTTTGGGTGTTAGTCACATGGGGATGTGACCTTGAGTGTTAGTCACATAGCGATGTGAACTGGATTATTGACTCTAGTGCAAGTGGGAGACTGTTGGAAATATGCCCTAGAGGCAATAATAAATTGGTTATTATTATATTTCCTTGTTCATGATAATCGTTTATTATCCATGCTAGAATTGTATTGATAGGAAACTTAGATACATGTGTGGATACATAGACAACACCATGTCCCTAGTAAGCCTCTAGTTGACTAGCTCGTTGATCAATAGATGGTTACGGTTTCCTGACCATGGACATTGGATGTCATTGATAATGGGATCACATCATTAGAAGAATGATGTGATGGACAAAGACCCAATCTTAAGCCTAGCACAAGATCATGTAGTTCGTATGCTAAAGCTTTTCTAATGTCAAGTATCATTTCCTTAGACCATGAGATTGTGCAACTCCCGGATACCGTAGGAGTGCTTTGGGTGTGCCAAACGTCACAACGTAACTGGGTGGCTATAAAGGTACACTACAGGTATCTCCGAAAGTGTCTGTTGGGTTGGCACGAATCGAGACTGGGATTTGTCACTCTGTGTAAACGGAGAGGTATCTCTGGGCCCACTCGGTAGGACATCATCATAATGTGCACAATGTGATGAAGGAGTTGATCACGGGATGATGTGTTATGAAACGAGTAAAGAGACTTGCCAGTAACGAGATTGAACAAGGTATCGGGATACCGATGATCGAATCTCGGGCAAGTATCGTACCGCTAGACAAAGGGAATTGTATACGGGATTGATTAAGTCCTTGACATCGTGGTTCATCCGATGAGATCATCGTGGAACATGTGGGAGCCAACATGGGTATCCAGATCCCGCTGTTGGTTATTGACCGGAGAGTCATCTCGGTCATGTCTGCATGTCTCCCGAACCCGTAGGGTCTACACACTTAAGGTTCGGTGACGCTAGGGTTATAGAGATATTAGTATGCGGTAACCAGAAAGTTGTTCGGAGTCCCGGATGAGATCCCGGACGTCACGAGGAGTTCCGGAATGGTCCGGAGGTAAATAATTATATATAGGAAGTGCTATTTCGGCCATCGGGACAAGTTTCGGGGTCACCGGTATTGTACCGGGACCACCGGAAGGGTCCCGGGGGTCCACCAGGTGGGGCCACCTTCCCCGGGGGCCACATGGGCTGTAGGGGGTGCGCCTTGGCCTATATGGGCCAAGGGCACCAGCCCCAAGAGGCCCATGCGCCAAGAGATAAGGGAGAGGAAGAGTCCTAAAGGGGGAAGGCACCTCCTAGGTGCCTTGGGGAGGAGGGACTCCTCCCTGGCCGCACCCTTCCTTGGAGGAAGGGCCAAGGCTGCGCCCCCCTCTCCCTTGGCCCTATATATAGTGGGGGAAAGGGAGGGCAACCATACCTAAGCCCTGGCGCCTCCCTCTCCCTCCCATGACACATCTCCCTCCTCCCGCAGCGCTTGGCGAAGCCCTGTTAGAATCCCGCTACTTCCACCACGCCGTCGTGCTGCTGGATCTCCATCAACCTCTCCTCCCCCTTGCTGGATCAAGAAGGAGGAGATGTCGCTGCTCCGTACGTGTGTTGAACGCGGAGGTGCCGTCCGTTCGGCGCTAGGATCATCGGTGATTTGGATCACGACGAGTACGACTCCATCAACCCCGTTCTCTTGAACGCTTCCGTGCGTGATCTACAAGGGTATGTAGATCCACTCCTCCCTTGTTGCTAGATGACTCCATAAATAGATCTTGGTGACACGTAGGAAAATTTTGAATTTCTGCTACGTTCCCCAACAACATGCACCCATCAAAGCCATTCATTTTCCAGGGCTAATAAGCAGGTACTCGTACAGTTCAAAGCAGAGAATCAAACATGTATAATCCAATCTAATAAGCAGTAAGTCGTACATTTCAAAGCAGATTATCAAACACGCATAAAAAATCATCCATTTCGAAGAAAATAACACATCAAGACTCCTAAAAAGATAGAAAGATTGCTAACTGCAGGGCATGTGGTACATCGAATTCGAGTGGACAGCGAAGAAGAGCACCTGAGATGGATACCCACAAGGTAGGCCAGCCAATTCCGAAGAAAGCAATGTGGGAGAGAGACAATGACCTAACCAGCTTCCATGCAAGGTAAAGGAAGTGCTTCTCAAAGTTGTAATTTCTCTTGGCGGAAACTTCATAGTACTACGGGTTCTTCTTCCTGTGGAATGTGACCACTTTGTTAAAGAACTATCATAACAGAGGCGGCCAACGACATGGATAAATAACTTTGGAGGGGCACGACAACATCAGGCAAAATATATGAACCCCAAGCACAGTGCAAGCAACACAATCACTGCCATCCAATGGGCAACATTGCAAATAGAAATAACATACATAAGTATGCCACCATAATGCTAATAACTAGATCAACGACATATATGTGTGGAACTGGCATTAACAACAAATAGAACAGTCGACTATTAAGTCTACATCATTCTTCCGGCCAATTCCAATCTGGATAACAAAAGGAAACTGTGGTTAACATCACCCACACACTCTCTCTCCCTCTCTCTCTCAATGCAACTAAATATGGCACTTCAGATTCTGAAATCACCAAGGTCATCCAAAAGATTCATTGCTTATAACAGTACACAATAACAAAGAAATTTGCAATTGGGACAGAGCTGACCTACTGCTACTACTCCCTGCTGCCATAGTGGCATTCATTGATGTTCAATGCAAGTAGCAAGCAATCAAGCACAACAGAGTAAGCACAAAGTAAAATAGAGATAAGAGAAAGAAAGAAGAGGCTACCAGTGTGCAGTGGAAGCTGGAGTATGGAGAGGATGAGATCTTTGCCACCCCTCACCATGTGTAGCCTCCCCTTCACCCAACCCCGTCCCAGTCCACACCTCCTCCCTTCGCCGCCACCACCAATCCATGCTGGAAGCCTAGGGTTTGCACGAGGAAGGTCAGGGGTGCTAAGATCAGCGCGCCGACACCGACCCTGAGCCCCAAGCAACAACAACAGCTGGAGCAAACACCCCATGCCGTCGTCGATCCTCTCTGCAGGGTGATGTTCATGATCCCCACATCCACCGCCACCGCCACCGGCCATGTTACCTGGGCCAAGAGGAGGGAGCCGAAGAAGCCGTCGATGAGAAGAGGGAGCACGAGAGGAGCACTAGGGGAGCCGCAGCCGCATCCGCATCAACCCGCCGCTGCTGCTCCTGGCTCCGCCGCCCTTCATCACCGAGAGCGGCTAGCACAAGGAAGGGCCGCCTGCGATTCCGTGGGGAGGAGGATGGAGGCGCGACGGGGATGAGAAGCGGGAGGAGGAGGACGAGCGGCGAGAGGGGAGGAGCCAGAGGTGGCGGCCGGAGGGGGGAGGAGGCAGAGATGGCGGCGCGGGGGCGAGAGGAAGAGGGTGGGGAGCCGCGGCTGGGAAGAGGGGAGGGGGCGCGAGTGCGGGAGGAGGCGGCGGCTAGGTCATCTCCAGAGGAGCCAATGTGATTTATACCCCCTGCGAGTGAAATGACGAAAATGCCCTCGGCGGCCACCCAATTTTACAGGGGGTGGCACGAAACGGGGTAACTATTCATTTCAGCAGTAACTTTTCTTTGATCCGACGGACGAGGTCATCCAGCGGCTCGATCCGATGGCCTGAATTCCATCAAGGGAACCGATCCAACGGCCGAGAGTGCCTGAGCTCTGAGAGAGCTTAGTGGAACATCCTTCTCTTATCTCTTGATTCGGTTCGGGTCCATGGGCACCGCACCGCACCATACTTTCTCCACGCACACAAAACGAACGCGTGATGATTTGGTTTGGTCACGGGCTATGTGAAAACCGCACCTCACATGCTGGAGATGTAACAGTTCTGGTAAACGACTTGGGTCAGGCATCAGGGACGGGGACGCGGTACAAGCGCGCATTCTTGCAACCACAAGCATTTGCATGCACAAGCGCACACACGGAGCGTCGTACGCCTGCACCAAGCTTCACACATGAAACACTTGGTACTCTCAGGACGCCTTTTTTTTCCGTCAGCGCCCAGCGCACTTGGGGGCTCCGATGGAAGGAAAAGTGACACGTAGGCCGACACTGTCAAGCGACAAACGACTTTTCCCCGCCCAGATTCGTCCCCGAGTGTTGTATGATGCCACTTCCCCTTTCGCTGCCGTGCCGACCCCGGCGTCGCCCACCTGCCCACAGCCGCTGCTCCGCCGCTAGAACAACCATTTCCCCGCCTAAAAGAGAGGGTTTCGTCGCGGTAGCCTCCATCCCGCTCTTGGGCGAGCTTTCCAGGGCTCCGGCCAAGCAGACGTGGGATACCGGCGGCTGCGCACCCACCACGCCCGCCAAGTGTTCGGTGATTTGCCTGTTCGGCGATGGACTCCAACGATGAGGAGGCATTCGCGGCGCTGCTGGAGGAGGAAGCCGAGGCCAACACCCAGGACGAAGAGCACCTCATGATCCTCGTCGCTCTGGCCGGCCTGTTCGCGAGCAATGCAAAGTTGCGGCTAGGTGGCTCGGTGTCGGGCCGCCGTAAGAGCAAGCAGAGGCATCGACTGGAGGGCTATTGCTTGCTCTACGCCGACTACTTCACCGACGCTCCACTGCACGTCGAGAAATTATTTTGGCGCCATTGTCGGATAATCCAAAAACTCTTCCTCGGGATTGTGAATGCCATCCGGGAGTTCGACAGCTACTTCATTTGCAAGAAGGATTGCACCGGCACAGTTGGATTCTCCTCAATCCAAAAGTGCACGACAGCTATGAGGATGCTTGCATACGGAGCTCCAGGTGATATACTGGAAGACTATGGACGCATGGCCGAGTCCACCACCATTGAGTGTTTGTACAAGTTCTGCAGGGCAGTGGTGGCAACGTTTGGACCATAATACTTGTGTATCACCAAATGCTGAAGACACTGCTCGGATCCTAGCATAGAATGCAGCAAGAGAATTTCCTGGGATGCTTGAAAGTATTGACTGCATGCATTGGACATGGAAAAACTGTCCATTTGCTTGGCAGGGGATATACAAAGGCGCCAAAGGAGCTTGCAGTGTGGTACTTGAGGAAGTGGCCACACAAGACCTCTGAATTTGGCACTCCTTCTTTCTTATGTCACGAACTCGCAAATGACATCAACGTACTGCAGTCTCGGATGTCTTTGCCAAGCTTGTTGAATGTCATACTCCTCCGGTGAACTTCGAGGTCAATGGGCGCCACTACAACAAGGGATACTATCCTAGCAGATGGCATCTACTCAAGATGGTCCACATTTGTGAAGACTATTTCAAACCCTGTGCCACGATGCAAGAACTCCTACTTTGCCAAGTGTCAGGAGGCTTGCAGGAAGGATGTTGAGCGGGCATTTGGTGTGCTCCAATCTCGATTTTCTGATCGGTAGCCTGCTCTGACCTGGTCGAAAGATCAAATGTGGGAATTCATGACTTGTTGTGTCACTTTGCACAACATGATCATTGAGAGTGAGCAGGAAGAACCAATGTTTGACACTGAACCATATTACAGGCAGGGTCCTCTTGCCTAAATTGATCACCAGCTAACGGCATCATGGACTGTCTTCCTCAATATGCGTCAGGAGACCCGAGACCCACAGGTGCATCAAGAACTGCAACATGATATTGTAACACCCCGGATGTAACTTACCATATTTGTACTCCGACTCTTGCCATTTCCGGCTTTAAGTTATGAGATTCGTGGTTGGGTTCCTGCCTTCGTTTTGCATTTTGTTCATGTCATGCATTTCATATCATGTCATCATGTGCATCGCATTGGCGTACGTGTTCGTCTCATGCATTCGAGCATCTTCCCCGTTGTCCGTTTTGCAATCCAACACTCCTATGTCCTCCGGTGCCCCCTTTTGTCTCTTTTCATGTGCTGGTGTTAAACTTTCTCGGAATGGACCGAGATTTTCCAAGCGGCCTTGGTACACCACCGGTAGACGGCATGTCAAGTTTCGTGCCATTTGGAGTCCGTTTGATACTCCAACGGTTAACCGGGGAACCATAAAGGCCTTGTGTGTGTTGCAGCCCAACACCCCTCTAAAGTGGCCCTATAACCCATCCAAACCTATCCCATGTCCTCCGTCATCGGATCACGATCACGTGGCCGAAAACTACACCTCATTTGAACAGTCACACCTCCTTCTATGTATAAATATGTCCTCCCCTCCAAAAATTTGGGCACAAACCATAACTCCCCCTCTCCTCGCGCCGCCGGACACGTCCGGATCCGGCCGGACACGTCCGCCACCGCGCCCGTCCAACCGCAGCGCGCCACCTGTCCGCCGCTGACCCGCGCGCCGCTGAGGCCCGCTGGGCCCAGATCCGGCCCCCGCGGACCCGCTCCCTGCCGCCGCCCCTCGCT
>NC_041384.1:641715662-641758876 GCF_002162155.2 Triticum dicoccoides | reverse complement strand
TGCTTCGCCCCGCCGCCTGCTCGCCGTCACCGCCGATGGGCGCCCGGCACCGTCCTCCGCCGCCTCCGGCCGCGCCTCCCTGCGCCCCGCGGCCCTTCTCCTCCACCGAGCGCCGGATCTGCCTCCTCCTCACCTCTCCGGCCACAGGACCTCTCAACTCCGGCGAACTGCTCTGGCAAACCTCGTGGAACGCGCCAGATCCAGATCTGAAGACTAGGGTTGACCCGAAAATTCCTCTAAGTCATTTATTTTTGCATTCTGAAGCTCTGTTCAACATGCCATAACTCCCCATTTGTAGATCCGTTTTGCATGCATGAGGCCAACTCCACCGCGCGACCCCAAATGGACGTCCGGATTGGCCGGATTTTGTCCCTTTGAGGCACCGATGGGTTCGCCTGTGTCCGGCTTTGTCCGATAGGTCGTGTGTGCGCCCATCGCGCGGCCGCACCCCAAATCGTGTCCGGGGTGGACGTGAATAAAAAAATTAAAAAACTAGAATGAGATAACTAAAAAAGTAAATAAACACATTTTAAAAAACATAAAACATATATAGGGGTCGGCCACAAAACGGCCCAGTTTCCACGGCCACTTAAAAGGCCCAATTTCATAATTAACATATAAAAAACGCCTCCCGCACGCTCCTGCCGCGCCCGTCGGTGTCGTGGCCGTCGCCGTCTTCACTGGCCGCCGGTGTCGTTGTCGTCGCTGACGAGGTCGACGTAGGCCGGCGGCGTCCATAGGTGGGCCGGCGGTGCGTGGTAGACGGGGGCGGGCTGGATGACCGGAGGTGCCTGCACCACCTCCTCCCGTGGCGACGCCTCCCGCTCCGTGACCGCGTCGAAGTGGGGCACCAGTTCACGCCCACGTCGGCGGCCATTTCCGGAGCAGTGCAGGACCAGCCCCACCCCTGGCCCAACAGCTGCTGGAACGCGGCCGGCGGATCCTCCTCCATCACCTCCTCTGTGATGGCCGCCATCTGCAGCTCCGGGAAGGCGACGTCCCCGGCGGCAGAGAGGGCCATGGTCTCCTCCAGGCCGTCCCACTGCCGCTCGTCATGCGTGTTCATGGAGTCGTCCATGACACGCTGTAGGAGACGGGCCTCCTCCTTCGCTGTCATGCAAGGAGGGGGAGGTGGTGACGGAGACGGGGAAGGCGACGGCGTGGGCGTCAGGCCGCGGACCCGCGTACGCCCGCGCGCCTCTACATGTGGCCTCCGCGGCCCCGACACGGTGCCGGCGAAGTAGGACACGCGCCGCACGTCGTGCTCATCCTGGAGCCATGTGTCCCACAACGGGGAGTCGGGGGCATACCTGTGGTCGTAGTACAGGTCGTCGGGGAGGAGGAGGCGGCGGCGCGTGATCTCTTGACGGCGTGCACGGCCGCTCCCCGGGACCGGCGGGATCAGCACACGATCGACGGACAGGTGCCAGTTGTTGGGGAGGTGGACGTCGCTCCAGGGAAGCGGCGTCCTCGTCTCCCAATAATGGCGGCACACCGATGCGCGGACGTAGTACCGGTCGCGCTCGCCGGCGGACATGGGGGCAATGAAGAAAGTCGTCGGCGCGGGGGCCCGGCGTGGTGGTGATGCGGCCTCCTTCTTCCCGGAGCCGGTGTGGCGCCCCGACGAGGAGCCGGCCTCGCGGTCGTGCTTCCCATTACGGTTCCAGAAGCCCATGGCGTCGAGGGTGGCCGGCCGGCGAGCTTGACAAGGGAGGGGGCTAGGGTTTAGCACGGTCGGGTTTCGAGGAGGTCGCTGGATGGAGTGGGGCAGTGTGGACTACGACCGGTCCACGGATTCCCCATTTAAGAAGGACGGTGACCTTCCACTGGGCCGATGACAGGTGGGGTATGCCACCCATGCGCATTGATGTTGGTGGGTGGGAGGTAGGTGGCCGCCCCGCCACGCGGCCAGACGCAGACGAGCGGCACGTCCGTTCGGTGTCCGCGGCGACCCAAACCCGACGCAAAGATGTGCTTGAAACGGGTCGGCCCGGACACAAAACGGACCAGATGGGTCCGGGCCGTCGCGCGCTGGGCCGCCTCGTTCGTCTGTTTTACCCCAAACGGACGGGGCCAGATAGGATCGGGTCGCGCGGTGGAGTTGGCCTGATATATCAAAATGTTCATCATGATGTGCTCTTCATTTTATCCCATTGTGACCTGCTTGTTTGAGTCCATCTTGATGCCCAAATGACTGATGCAAGAGTGCTATAAAATGTTAGGTGCTGATTCTTAGCAGAGTATGAGCATTTGTCATTTTTGTTACAATTGTTATGTGCTGCATATGGTCATGAGCTCTATATGTGTTTTGGTCTATGCCATGTCATCTTTATAGGGGTGTATGTCATGTATTTTTGTGATATTTGTGGTGACTAGCAAAAGCATGCAAAGTAGTCTCGTGATATTGCTGATTTCAGAGACTTAGAATTTCACTAAGTCATTGCTCTGCTGTTATTTTTATGCCATGTATTTATGTTGCTACAGTGAGATCTGTGCTTCTTTTGAGTATGTTCAGTAAGGATGATTTGGACATATGGTTGTGCTCTATCCATCTATGCCCCGGTTTGCATTTATGGGGTGCCCTAGCATGTCTCAATCTTACTCTACTTTTGCTATAAAATGTTCCTGGCATATTGTTTACGTGTTAATCAATTTTTCCAAGGTTGTTGTAGTTGATCCATGCATGCTATGAGCTTGTTATTGCTTTGGTTAGCTTCATGAACATGTCTTCTTGCTGGTAGTATGCTTAGTTTGTCATGCAAGGCTTTGTGATGAGTGAATCGAGCTCGCAAAGATGCCTTCATAACTCTGTTTTTGCCATGCCCAGTTTTCTGCTAAGTCTGAATCTGTTAACGAAACTTGCTATGTTTACATGGGTGCCATCATATCTTCTGATCCTTTTTGGCTTATGGTCAGTAAGGGACTTTTATTCTTTTCTTTGAGTAGGTTCATGCCATGCCTTTGTTTGCTATGTTCTGTTCCTGTAGCATGTTTGCTTGTTCTAAATATTGCTTCCTGATGTTAATTCCTGGCATGTTGTTATTTTCACTAAGTCTGTGATGCTGATATCTTTTGCACATTTTCCATGCTTGTTTGAACCTGCTCTTGTGTGATTTAGCCATAGCTCAGTGTTCATATTTTGTCAAGCATCTTGAGTAGATCACTGCCATGCGCTTTGTTGCTATGTTGGAGTGCAATAGCTTAGTTTCTTGTTGCATTCTAGATGACATTGTGCTGTTAATCGCAGAATTGTGCCATTCTTGTTTTGCTTGCCATTTGCAAACCGTGCATCCGATTCCGGTGATCTTTATATCGATTTCGACCGAAATCAACTCATTTTTCCAGCGGCGCACTTGGTTTGCCAACTTGATGCCTGGTTCAATCTTTTCCTTCCGGAGCACGCTTATGCATTGCATATCACGTCTCGCATATCATGCCATGTTTTGCATCATATTGCTTGCGCATTACACCATGGTTGATTGTTGTTTCCCTTGCTTGTGTTCTTGCCTTGGGTAGAGCCGGGAGACAAGTGCGTGATCGAGGAACCCGTTGAGTACGCTTATGAGGATCAAGCCTTCGTTAACTCGGAGAACTTTGCAGGCAAGATGACCATACCCTCGAAATCACTTCTATCTTTGCTTGCTAGTTGTTCGCTCTTTTGCTATATCATGCCTCCCATATTGCCATGTCAAACCTCTAACCCACCTTTCCCAGCAAACCGTTGTTTGGCTATGTTACCGCTTTGCTCAGCCCCTCTTATAGCGTTGCTAGTTGCAGGTGAAGATGGAGTTTGTTCCATGTTGGAACATGTTTATTGTTGGAATATCATTATTATATCTTGTTTACTTTAATGCATCTATATACTTGGTAAAGGGTGGAAGGTTCGACCTTATGCCTGGTGTTTTGTTCCACTCTTGCCGCCCTAGTTTCCGTCATACCGGTGTTATGTTCATTGATTTTGCGTTCCTTACGCGGTTAGGTTATAATGGGAACCCCTTGACAGTTCGCCTTGAATAAAACTCCTCCAGCAAGGCCCAACCTTGGTTTTACCATTTTCCACCTAAGTCTTTTTTCCTTGGGTTTCGCGGACTCAAGGGTCATCTTTATTTTAAACCCCCGGGCCAGTGCTCCTTTAAGTGTTGTTCCAACTTGTCAGCCGCCGATGGCCACCAGGGGAAACTCTGGGCTGGCCTACCGGAAGTTTGGACAATCCGGTGTGCCCTGAGAACGAGATATGTGCAGCTCCTATCGGGATTTGTCGGCACATTCGGGTGGCTTTGCTGGTCTTGTTTTACCATTGTTGAGATGTCTTGTAACCGGGATTCCGAGTCTGATCGGGTCTTCCTGGGAGAAGGAATATCCTTCGTTGACCGTGAGAGCTTGTGATGGGCTAAGTTGGGACACCCCTGCAGGGTTTTGAACTTTCGAAAGCCGTGCCCGCGGTTATGGGCAGATGAGAATTTGTTAATATCCGGTTGTAGAAAACCTGCCACTTAACTTAATTTGAAATGAACAATCGCGTGTGTAGCCGTGATGGTCTCTTTTCGGCGGAGTCCGGGAAGAGAACACGGTCTCGTGTTATGCTTGAACGTAAGTAGTTTCAGGATCACTTCTTGATCTTTATAGCTTCAGACCGTGCTTTGCTTCTTTTCTCGCTCTCATTTGCGTAAGTTAGCCACCATATATGCTAGTGCTTGCTGTAGCTCCACCTCACTACCTTTTCCTCCCTTTAAGCTTAAATAGTCTTGATCGCGAGGGTGTGAGATTGCTCAGTCCCCGTGACTCACAGATTACTTTCAAAACCAGATGCAGGTGCTGATGATGCCAGTGCAGGGGACGCTACCGAACTCAAATGGGAGTTCGACGAGGATTCAGGACGTTACTATGTGTCTTTTCCGGACGATCAGTACAGGAGCCTAGTTGGGGCGATCGAGGATCTAGTATTTGGGGTTGTTTTTCTTTATTTGGTTCCGTAGTCGGACCTTGATTGTATTCTGGATGATGTAATGCTATATTTATGTATTGTGTGAAGTGGCAATTGTAAGCCAACTCTTTATCCCTTTTTTATTCAGTACATGGGATGTGTAAAGATTACCCCTCTTGCGACATGCCTACTATGCGGTTATGCCTCTAAGTCGTGCTTCGACACGTGAGAGATATAACCGCATTGTGGGTGTTACAGATATGGTGGAGCACCTATGGAGACTCAAGGGCAACGCCTAGTTCGACATGTAATGAACTATGAGTTTTAATTTGTATTTGAATTATGAGTTTGTTTCATTGAACTATTGAATTGTATTGATTTCTGTGATGAACTACGGGATAAAATTAATTTTTGTTGAATTTGTGTCCAAGCACGCAGAATTTGGGCCTAATTTGCTCCGAATTTACTGTCGGTTGGCCCTCAAGTGGCGCTATTTCAAACCCCTGGTGGGGCGAACGACTGGATATGCTTTTACATTCATACTCTTTTACAGTAAACCGTAAGACTAGTCATAGTGGGAGTAACTTAATATCTAGTAACATAGCGTAGCCTAAGACAAATTTAGTTATGTGGCATGTATTTAATGAGAAAAGATGTGTTTAGAGTAATATAATATGTTACCGTAACATAGCGTTTCTGAAGAAAAGATGAGTCTTAAAATTAATAAATAAAACCATTTATGACACTACTACTATATTACTTTGCACTATAAAAATAGTAATTTAGATTAGTGTCATGTGCATAACACTATAACACTAGTACTAAATTACTCCCTGCTATGACTAGCCTAAAGGTACAACTTGTCGCGGCCGTCTCGGTTAATTAAAAATACGGATTTGCTAAACGCACCTAACCCGTCTGATTGATCAGAAAAGGAGCCCAAAATGCAGCCGGGTCAACAAAGACAACACCGGATCACTCTCTCTTTGCTCATGAGTAGTACTCTACATCTACAAAACCAACCAACCATTTCTTATACTAGTACAACATTCTAAACCAGGCCAAGTTCGCCTGCTTTGACCTGGAACTGTCTCTTCCTAAACTCTCATTTGCATTTGATCACAAAGACATCATAGGCACGCACAATCATGAATTTCAAGTCGCTCGACTAATCGCGACTAGTCGTCGACTAGTCGACTAGTCGCAGTTCCAGGGCCGACTCAGCCTCCCGAATCGACTCCTGGGATGAGTCGAGTGACTCGCGCGACTAGTCTCGACTAGTCACGACTAGTCGCGGTTTTTGGGTCGAACGACTCGAGGCAGCGCTGGATCTGAAGCACTCTCCCGCCGCCGTGCTGCTGATGCTGCCTCGCTGTTGCTGCTGCGCCCTTGCCGCCGCGCTGCTGCTGCTGCTGCTGAAGCTGAAGCGCCAAGAGGAGCGGGCTGGGAGGAGGAGCGGTGGCAAGAGAGCTGTTGCGGGGGAGTTGAGAGATCCGTCGCTGGGAGGAGTGGTGGACAGGTGGCAAGAGAGTGGCAGCGCATGTGTGGCAGCTATGGTGAGGGAGGAAGGAGTGTGGATGGTGGATTAGGTCACGGAGGAGTATATAGCTACTAGATGGGCTTTTGGGCCACAGGAAAGTGCATAACTAGTGGCCCATCTCTCAGTTGGCCCTAGTTACTGCTGTTGGTGGTGATTCCTCCCCTCCTCCCCTGGTTGCTGCTGCTGCTGTGCACTTGTGCTCCTCCCCTGACTGCCTGTTGCTTAACTCATGTCGACTCATCGCCATGTCGGACTTGTCGACCGTGAGTCTAGACTAGTCACGACTAGTCTAGAGTCGCCCTCCCCGAGCGACCCATCGACTCATCGACTCATCGACTCGAAAACATTGCGCACAATTGAGTGTCAAGTCACAGCTTTATCACAGCCACGAAGCTACCAAATATTCACATCTCTTGCTTGCACACAACAGAACAACTACTACACCTAAAATCTCCACGCCACGCCATCTCTTCATTTCGTGATGTAGAACCGGTTGTGCGGGGCGCGGGGGTCGGTCATCTTCTCGAAGTCGAGGTCCATGTCATCGTCGTACTCCTCCTCCTCCTGCGGCTCCTGCGCCCTCCGCCGCCGCTCCCGGGCCTCCGCAGCCTCCCGCAGCGTCTTCTTCCGGACGTAGTCCTCGTACGACGTCTCGCACCACTTCTTGGCGTCCCCGATGATCTGCTGGTTGTGCCGTTCCACGTCCCGCTCCAGCTTCACCTTCTCCGTGTTGCGCGGCTCGCCCCAGTAGTCGTACCGGTACATCGGCTTCGACGGGTCGTAGTAGTCCTTGCCGTACACCACCGTCTCGTCCACGTCGTACCGCCCCGGCTCCTCGATGGGGAGGCCCAGGGCCTTCCGGCTGCCGGTTTACATGGGTGTTAATAATGAGAGCGCGTGTGTTGGGTGTGATGAAACTTGTTGTTCAGTCGCAGTTACCAGCATATGTCTCTGAGGAGAGCCTCCCTTTCTTCGTAAGAGCGACGCCACTGCAGCAGATCGTACTCGTCCATTTCTATGTTCCGCCGCATCTTTCCGATTTTGTACTCCTCTCCTCTTTCTTGTGCTTCCGCTTTGAGCCTTTTAATCTCCTGCGTCGGTTAAATTTCAGCATCAGTAAAGGAGTGGCAGAGTGGCGAAACAAAAAATCCAGCTAATGATGGAACAAACGGTACCTCACGCTCAGCACGAGCAGCCTTCATATCGAGTTCTTTGATGTTCACATTCTATAACAGAAAAAAGTTCAGAACCACAATGGGTGTATCATTAAGGGATCACTGTACTCTGAAATAAAGACTCAATGCTGATCAAAGTAATCATGGCACACAAATGCGTACCACAACTTTCTTTTTAAGCACTGTTTCTTTGACACGTCCTTCAGTGTATTGAATCCTGTTTTCTTCGTCGAATGAGGATGTATCAACTGTTGACTCGTACGTCACATCCTTGAATTTATCTGGATTTTCATCCTCGTGGTCTAAAATCATCTGCTCTGCATTATGCCATTCCCAAAGCTGCAAGCAGATAAAAAACATTCCTGTTAAACCTATCGAATGGGAACCAAATGTGAACACTAGGAGGGAGCAAGAGACACAAGCATGTTAGCGGTAGATATGTGACTACCGTTTCAACAAAGGGGTGGTCCGACACCAAAGGTTCTGTTTCCATGTCTGTCGAAGGCTTTTTCCTAGGAATGGGCGGCCTTCCACCTTCGCGCTGTCAGTGCATATAAAGGTAAGAAGCACACACAAGCACATAACACTGATGAAGTAAGAACAAAATAATGTGAAAATTCTTGAGGGAATTACTAGATTTAACGAAGTAGCAGAAAACAGAATCAAGAGAGCAAATGTTAAATCAATTGAAAAGTCGTACCCACAGCTGCTCTTCGTTTGTATCCTCCTTTCGGTGAAATATTGGTGGGAAGTCAAACCTATTAAATCTGCAGCAAGGAAGAAGATAGACAACCCTGAGTCAACCGAGACTGAAGGTAAATCGAAGCAATGCATAACACAATGGACATTAAAACCGTCACACAATCAGGACTCGTCAGAGTGACCGAGGATAAGGATAGTGAGTTAGTGACAGCACTCACATTAGGTGATCAATGTTAGGATAGACAAGGCGCATTTCAAGTGGGAAACGAAACCGATATGGGTCTCGTTTGGCCTGCAAAACAATAGATAGTTATAATTCATTAGTAAGGCATATCTACTAAAGTTACTGAAATTCCAGGATCCAGGTTGCAAAGAAAAAACAAAAGACATCTTATAAAAAAAACTACTCCCGACCCATATTACTTGTCGCAGCTTTAGTATAAAGTTGTACTAAAGCTGTGACAAGTAATATGGATCGGACGGAGTAACAAAATTGTACAGGAAAGTGCTCTTTTGATCCCAAGCTCACATGCTCTTTGATGTACAGTAAAAATGTTTGGTGATAAACATTGATGAAAGTTTTAACATCCTGCAAATTTTCGTGATGAAATAACATTCGTGGAGGTCTGGACAAAAAAAATCAATGCTCCAAAATGCTTCCAACAATAGTCTTTTCAGATCATCGATTTTGATTTTTTTTGCCCAGACCCACACGAATATCATTTTATCACAAAAAAATTGCAGGCGGTAAAAACATTCATCAATGTTTATCACAAAAAAAAATCAGTTTTTTAAACTATTTTTTCGGATGTTACTGTTCATCGGAGAGCATGTGAGCTCGGTTCAAATACTCCGCGTCTGTATGTACCATCATAATGCAATGTGGATAACCAGGCATTCCTCCACTACATATTGTTTACCATTAGATATCTTCAGAAGCAGCAACAGAAATTGGAAAATGAACTTCAAGGCTAACTAACCAGAATTTCCACATAGACATTCATGCCAGGTTTGATATGGTGGCGGATCCAATACCAATCGTTTCCTTTTATGGGCACCCACCTAAACATATAAAGAGATGCAGCCACACAAATTAAATATCTTCTTACTATGACAAGTTATGTAAAAAAAGTAGAATATTCTAAGAAGGCAAAGTTAGGCCTGACAGTGCCATTCATTGATCATCATTCAACATAATGCTATTGGTAGAATATTGTGATGCAGTTTCGTGCCAACATGCAGATGCCCTTAATATTTCCATGTGGTATTATTCACCGTAGCTAACAGGTCACATTTAAAAGCAAGACAACAACAAAATGTCACTAAAAATATCATAACGCATGATCTTAAATCAGCCATGGTAACTCCATAACTGTGCAGAAGATTAAGAGGAGTACATACCCATCATGTGTGCCACCAATATCCACAAAAGCTCCTTGATGGAGGTGAATAGAGATCACTTTACCGTAACATATCTGCATGTGGTAGATTGAACCATTTATCGAAGGTTAAAATGGTAACAGTCAGCAAGTTACTGAAGAGGGAAGGTACAATCAAAAGTTCAAGTGGAACCTGTCCAGGGTAGAAGAATGGAAGTTCCAGCTGCACAAAAGCAATCAACACATCAGCAATTAACAGGACCAGGAAAAATAGAACTAAATTAGGCAGCAAATTCAAGAGCAAATGGACATACCATATCTTCTCGGTAGTCCTTACCTCTTTTTCGTCTACCAGGGTAGTAATCCTGATCAAACTGCATAACAAAAATAGCCAAGTAGAATATTACTGCTCAGTCCTGAAATGATGAGAATGGCTACAAACACTTGAGGAGATGACAAGCCAGACTCAAAATCATTGTGAATTTGTGATAATCCAAGCATATGAAGAAACCAGAACATTTGAGGGGGTAAAAACTAGTTGACTAACGTTCAGGGCTATCATTAAAAGGCTGTGTTTCTTAAGTGAAATGCAACCATCGCTAGTCTGGATAGTAATAATGGCAAAATACAATCATTACTAGCTGTATAGCTTATAGGAAATCATAGTGCTATAGTAACGTCCATAACCCGACAAATAACAAGTTAGGCTACTGGCTCCAAAGTTCAGTTACTGGGGAAAGTATGACGTTAACACTTACTTTGCAGTGCAGAGCAAATGCAAAACAGATATCTTGAGTTCACCTCAAAATAAATAACAAGGCACCGCCAGCCAACACCAATCACAAGAGTTGAAAGTTGAAACAAAGGTGTACACGGATTGCAGAACAACATTGTTCACAACCAATGTGCAACTAAACAATTTGCAAAAAAAGTGCAACTAAACAGGCACATAACAGGCTACTGAATAGTGTATACTGACATGATACCAAGTTACTGCGTTTGAGCATTTCTACAGTCTACTTCAACAAGGAAATATATCATGGAATAACTATCACAATGCATCACTATAATCATTCTACAAGGGTGTTCTTGAACTAATTAATCACCACTGAAATAATACTACAGGTCCTTTTTGAACTAATCGCAGGAAGGCACTTCTTCTGAAATTATCAAGGGTGATAACATAATAGGGAGCAATGATCAACACATCTCGTGACAAATGTGTGACTGGAGAAGCTCTCACATATGTGGGTTGCAGATTTGCAGTCCACAACAATCATTTAGCTACAAGCAGACCAGTAATTTCAAAAGCCAACTTCGATTGCATCATACCAGAACAAATTCAGAATGCTCTGCTGCAATGACAGAACTATTTTCTCGTAGAATCATCATCATGGCCATTGCGGATTTGCGAGTACTGGACAGAGATAATCGATTGAGTTATAGTGATATACTACCTTGTAGGACTCCTCCTCCAGCCTGTCCCTGTTGGTATCCACCCACTCCTTGTACTGCTTCAGGAACACCTTGTACCGCTCCAGCGCCAGATCCTGCGGCGCGTCCTCCACCTTCTCCACGTTGGTCACCCCCTTGGCGGCGGCGGCCTCCATGTCCACCCGCTCCGACGCCGCCCTGTGAGCCTCCCTTATGAACGCCAGCTCGTCCTGGTCCACCTCCCAGCCGGGCGGCGGCCAGTCCCGCGGCGGCACGAGCCGCAGCGGGAGCCGGCCGGCCCACGAGGTCTCGAGGGGCTCGGGCGTCTCGCGCATGGAGAAGAGGCGCTCGAGGTACCCCGGCTCGGACTCCACCTTCTCGCGGTAGGCCGGGGTGAGCATGCGGAACGCCTCGACGGACTCCGGCGAGGTGAGCGGCACCTCCTCGCCCTCGTTCAGGCTGTGGCGCGCGAAGGCCACCTCGGGGCTCATCGCCTCCTCCCAGGGCGCCCACCCGTGCTCGACCCAGCTCCGGCGGCGCGCGACGTCCTCGGGCTCGGTGTTCTTGACGAGGATGGAGGGGAGCACGGGCGGGTCGTCGGCGGGGATCTCGTCGGGGCCCGAGGGGGAGACGGACAGGGCGAGGCGGCGGAGGCGGGGCCGGAGTATGGGCTTGGGGCGGAGGCCCGGAGGGGCGAGGAGGTGGAGGAAGGTGGCGCTGGTCGCCATTTTTTTGCGGGGTTTGGGAGGACGGCGCGGCGGTCGGTCGGTCGTCCCGACGAGGGGTTTAAGACGCCGGGAGGATAAGGTGCGGCCGCTGGGAGCCACCTGTCAGCGAGTGATCCAGCTCCGTTATTACCAGTTCTTTTTTATTTCAGAAATCTCGCCTTCTCTTTTCCAAAATCCATACTGCCACCGTCCTGATTTACAGCCCTCTTGTAGTGTAATCATAGTTTGACTAGGATTTTAATAATTAAAATATAAGTTAGACGTATCAACAATAATACTCCTTTTGTCTCATAATGTAAGACTTTCTTTACACTATACTAGTGTTGAACAACCTCTTACATTATAGGATGGAGGGAGTACTTTCTAAATACATCTGTCGCAGCAATAAGTAATACTAGCACATATGCCCATGCATTGCAACAGGGGAGAGAATTGATGTATAATTGATTAAGTAGTTTTAACTGAGTAGGGCATTTTGGAGACCGAGCTCCATGGAGCCCTTTATTTTATAAACTTTAAAATTTATAAATTTTAGTTTTAAAAAATCTGAAAAAAAAAAATTACACATGTATGCAAGGATGTAAAGTGTATGCATGAAAAAATTCAGGATGAAATACCTTAAATTGCGAGCTGCACACAAAAAACAAAATCATGAACTTTAAAGATGAACAGTACATATGCTAAAAAAGCCCTAGATTTGTCTTTTTTGTGTAGCTCACATTTTATTGTATTTAAACCTAAATATTTGCACACATGTACATTATGTATCTAGGTATATGTGTATTTATTTTTCAGAATGTTTTGAAACTGAAAAGTTTGAATTTTGAAGCTTTCAAATAAAGGCCTCCATGGAGCTTGGTCTCCGTTTTGCATTTTTGGTTTTAACTGACATACTCAATTGCCCTAAGGGCACTTGCCATTATATTTGAAGTTATAATTATATATATTAACCCTAAATCTAGGTTGTGAATGCGCAGTCGATAAACCTACAACACGGCCAAGTTAGACACTGTTTCCTGTCCAATTGCCATTATATATTAAGTTATACTCCCTCCTTCCCATACTCCCACGGTCTCATAATATAGCACCTGTCTCATGTTCCCTCATGATCCCGCATACAAAACATCCAAAGTATTAGGAGTTAATTTCTTCTTTTTAAGAAGTGCAAACTTAAATCATGCAAGCTCATCTGTAACAAAACAATGGCGTGTTCCTTTCTTTAGGGATAATTGGGAACCACTCTTCACCCTCTATTGATCCCTGGAGCGGTTTATTGATTTTTCGTACAACCTGCAAACACATATAAATTGATGTAATTTAGAGTAGAAAAATGAGAAGTGATTATAATTTAAATTGAAACAATTTCCATGTAAATATTATATTTTAGCTACCACGTGGGCTAATTGCAGCGGCGGAGCCAGCGTAGAGCTATTGGGTTCAAGTGAACCCAATGGATTTTGCCTAGTACTTGTGTATATGTACATATTTATCTGATGTGAACCCAATAAAATATCTTGGCTGACTCCAACAAACAAAATACACCTCACATGGAACAAAGGGCCCAAAAGGAAAGAGCCCACAAATCATTCACATGCCTAATCTGTGAGTCCGCGAGTCACGCAAGCATGCATGCAGCCGCATGGGGCACGCCTCATCTATCGTCTGCTCACCCCCCAAAAAAAATCTATCATGTGCTTCTTTTTCGTCGTTCCTTTGTTCGTTTCTCCAATTCCCATCTGGCATGTGCGTGTTGCACGGCCACTCTGGCCGCCGCCACACGCCCGTGGCAAGCAGGCGGATGCAGATCGACTTTGCAACGATTGAATCCCAAAACTTGAGGTAATTAGATTAAATTGCCCCATCTTCTCTCTCGTGTATATGTTCTATCTAGACTAATAGCCCAGTACAATAGCTATTGTTTTGCCTCGTCTTTTTTTAGAAAAATACTCCATGAACTTTGATTGATATAGTCTAAGGAGCCATATTTTTCGAAGGGAACTCGGTCACTAGATTAGACGTAGGCAAAGTGCATCAAATGTCACTGCAGCTAGTCTCCCAAAGCTTACTATTCATGAAAAATTAAATTAGACCAGTTGCCTTATGATCCGGATGATCGGAAGAAAATTTCAGAGTACACAAGAAATCCACAGAAGCAAGATAAGATTAGACGCAAATATTTAACGAAGGACCTTATAGGCAACCGTCTGATTGTAATTACCCACAGAGGAAAATTGGAGATACTCAACAGAGATTTAATCCGGATTGTTGATGAATATGGTCCTTGGCTTGAGTATAGTGATAAAGTGCATAAGGCATTGTGTTTATGCTGCTACATTTTCAAATATTACAATAAGGGACAAGCTAGACTAGCGCATTTGCAATTAACGACTGGAACGGTTGGAACAGGAAAAGCCGACTATATACTCATAATGGTAAGGCTAATGTTATTAGCTTTTATAATGCAATAGTAAAAAACAGATGTGATGCTTTGATGAATCAAGTTCAGTCAATTCAGGTTGTCTTGATAAACAAACTGATCTTACAAAGAGCAAAATCGAATCCGGCTTAATGCTTTCATTGATTCCGTAAGATACTTGTTGCATTAAGGCTTAAATTTCTGAGGCGATGACGCCTCAGAAAAGTCAAAAAATAAGGAAATTTTTTAAGAGTTGGTACATACTTTGGTAAACTAAAATAAAGCTATGCGGAATGTAGTTATGGAGTGAACCCAATGGCCAAAATTTCTGGCTCCGCCCCTGGCTAATTGGGCTCGCATACAATGCACCAGAGAGATTAAATCAAGCATTTTTCTCAATAACCAAAAATAACGGACGTACTCATTGTACCTGAGTTAATAATAATAATAATAATAATAATAATAATAATAATAATAATAATAATAGATGGATGGATGGATGGATGGATGGAGGTAATAGATAGAAGTACGAGCTAGCCCAATTTACTCCAACCTTTATGTTTGATGAGGAGGTCTCAAGGTTTTGTCCTCGCAACGCAATTTTTTCCGAAATCCTATTTGCCGCTTGTAAAGAATGTTCGAGTCTTTAAATTTTGTTAACATATTTTATAATGTTTGTTTTGCCAAAAGTATTTACTTTTGTGAAAAACAAAATCACATTCGAAATTCAAATCTTTCGCTACCTTTAGTTTATATAAACTGAGGTGCCGTTTTTGGACAAAAAATCAAAGAATTACTATGGTAGGGATGTATGGTTAATTCATGGGAGGTCATGTGTTTGATCCCAGTCTCGCACCGCTATTTTTATGTTCTGTCAGTGCCATCTGTTTCTTTATTAAACGTAGGGCTGCAAATTCAACAGTGAAGGTAGTCGTCCCGGCTGGTTAGCTGCGCTGGTGTTGACCTCGCTGGTCACGGGTTCGACCTCCACCATGGCTGCAAATTTTTACCAGTTTTTTTACCTGACGAAAAATCAAACTCGTGCGAGAGGATTTCGGATGAACGACAAACGTTAGTCACACGACGGACGAAAAAAACATGTGGATCCGCTGCAAACCAAAAAAGCAGAGAAACAATCCGTCCTTTAATATTAAAAAAGTAAAGATAAAGATAAAGATTTATCAGGGGAGGTATCATTAGAAATGAAATTCAAATATAACTTATTGGAACATGCGTTAACATTTTGTTAGTCAAGTATATGATTGGATTTTGATTGAAAAAACGATGAGATTAATAAACCCAGACAAACACACCGGGATCGCTATTCGCTGCTAGGGTTTGGCGAACTTTAGGGCGCCGCCCCTGCCGCCGCCGCCTGGCCCTGGCTGCGCGGCCGCCAGCGAACTTGCCATGTGGGTCGCCCCGACGTACTATGGCCCTGTAGCGGCTCCGTTCGCCCATCTGTCGCTGGAGCCGTGTGCTCTTGGTGGCCCTGTAGCGGCTCCGTCCGCCCGTCTGTCGCCGGAGCCGTGTGCTCTTGGCGGCCCTGTCGCGGTTCCATCTGCCCGTCTGTCGCTTGAGCCTGGTGCTCTTGGCGGCCCTGCCGCGGTTCCGTCCGCCCGCCTGTCGCTTGAGCCGTGTGCTCTTGGCGACCTTATAGGAATTCAGATCGGGAAGAAGTCCAAGGAAAAGATTGCAAACGCGCATAAGGTGGAGTCCGTGATTGATACGACGCCTGGGCTGCGTGCAGCTACATATCTCAAGCCATGCGACCCACCTGGTCGCTCTCCAACGCCAGAACGCCGACCTATGCAGATGACGAGGGTGGTGGCCATTAGTACAACTGTGATGTCTATGATTGCGCTGGGAGTTTCTATGGAGAACTTGGAGGCCGGTTGGGGCGATCAAGCGGCTCCCTTTGTGGACGCCGCCCGCTCGAAGCCGGCCGATGGGGACCTGTGGAACTCGAAGCGATCCTGTTGGTACCGGTTATCATCGTCGCTATGCACATGCCGATCAGGAATAGAGTTGTTGGGGAGCAGCAGTCAATCGGGAGTATGGTGGTTGATGCCACTACTGCACTTAATTCTTTTGTTGGACAGTTTCAGTCGGAGGAGCAGCTGCCCAGAGGAACACCGAGAAACTGAAGCTTCACACAATGGAGATGACTGCACGGGAGGTGGACATGGGGGATGGGACCGAAACAAACACCATGGAGGCAACCAGCCCAGGGGCCGCTGGTAACCTAACGGGGACACAATTCGTGCCCCGTCAGAAGCAATGAATTGTTTAAGCTGGAACTGTCGGGGGTGGCCAACAAACCGACAGTTCATGATTTGGTTGGCATGGTGAAAGCAACTCAAGCAAAAATAGTTTTTTGTGTGAAACTAGGCAGAGTTCAGATAAAGTTAAGCGTTTACGTGGTAGACTAGGTTTGAGAGGGTTTTCAGGAGTTAGCAGTGATGGTTTGAGAGGAGGGCTTGCCCTCTTTTGGTGTGATAGTGTTCATGTGGAAGTCCAACCAGCTAATGAAAGATTTATTGATGCGTATGTGAGACTCTCTGAGCAGGATCCACTGTGGCGTCTCACTTGTGTGTATGGGGAACCGCGCACAGAAAACAGACACCGCATGTGGACACATTTGACTGATATAAAACGAACCTCGAACCTTCCGTGGTGTGTTAATGGAGATTTTAATGAAGCGATGTGGTCATTTGAGCACTTTTCGGTCTCCGCCCGTAGTGACAGCCAGATGATTGCTTTTCGTGACACCTTGGAGGTATGTGGGCTTGTTGATCTAGGCTTTTCCGGCTTACTATTTACTTATGACAACAAGAAGAAAGGAATGAAGAATGTCAGAGTGAGGCTTGATAGAGCGGTGGCGGACAATACATGGCGTGACATTTTCTCGAAAGCACGGGTGGTACACAAGGTATCGCCATGTTCTGACCATTCACCTATTGTTTTGGAATGTATACAAGAAGAAAATTAAAATGTCCGGCGAGGTGTTAGGCTATATGAGACGTTCTGGGAAAGGGACGCAAGCCTACCAGAGAGAGTTGCGGCAGCCTGGGCACAAGCTGGACGCAAGTTTAGCCTTGGGGACGTGCATGCAGGACTAGCAAAGCTGATGAGTGATCTGCATGCATGGAGCAAAAAGACCTTTGGCAACATCACACGTCAGCTGGAGCGTTCTAGGTGCCGGTTGGAAGAACTGATGCACATGAATGCAGACCGTAATGAAATTCGCAAGGTATCTGACCATATGGAGGAATTGCTATATCGCGAGGAAATGTTGTGGATGCAAAGAAGCAGGATTGATTGGCTCCGCGAGAGGGTGATAGAAACACACTATTTTTTCAGCGTCGCGCGGTTTGGCGTGCACGCAAGAATAGAGTAAAAAGGTTGGTTGATGACGCAGGTTGCAGCCATGGTGATCATGTAGTCATGGGAGGTATGGTGACTTCCTATTTCAAAAAATTATTTACACGTGATGACACACTTATTCAACAACCTTTGCTTGAGCTGTTTGAGGAGAAGGTCACCTCAGAAATGAACGCACGATTGTGTGCCGACTTTACTGAAAAAGAGATATCTGATAGTTTGTTTCAAATGGGTCTGTTAGGTTCTTCCAGAAAAATTGGGCAGTAATGAAAGAAGAAGTTGTTAAAGCTGTACAAGAGTTCTTTAGGACTGGACATATGCCTGATGGAGTGAATGAAATGGTAATTGTCCTCATTCCAAAAGTTGATAACCCGATGCGGCTTACTGATTTCAGACCCATAAGTCTGTGTAACGTCATTTACAAAATTGTTGCGAAGTGTTTAGTGAACATACTGAGACCTATGCTTGATGAGATCATCTCACCTTATCAGAGTGCCTTTATTCCGGGGCATTTGATCACATATAATGTGTTGCTCGCATTCGAGTGCTTACACTGTATTCAGCACGAGAAAAACCCGGAGAATAGTTTTTGTGCTTACAAATTAGATTTGTCGAAAGCTTATGACAGGGTGGATTGGGGGTTCTTGGAGCAAGTTATGCACAAGTTGGGCTTCTCTCACCAGTGGGTACAGTGGATAATGTCACGTGTTACCTCTGTGAGATATTCAGTCAAATTTAATGGAGCCATTTTGGATTCGTTTGCACCGTTGCGTGGTCTTCGGTAAGGTGACCCCATGTCTCCTTTTTTATTCCTCTTTGTAGCTGACGGACTATCAGCGTTGCTGAAATAGGGTGTGGATACACATGCTTTCCAACCTGTCAAAATTTGCAGCAGAGCACCGGGCATATCACATTTGTTATTTGCTGATGACACCCTCCTGTTCTTTAAAGCCAATGAAGCACAAGCAACATATGTGAAGGATGCCATCCATAGGTACGCCCTGAAGGAAATATGCCCTAGAGGCAATAATAAAGTTATTATTTATTTCCTTATATCGTGATAAATGTTTATTATTCATGCTAGAATTGTATTAACCGGAAACATAATACATGTGTGAATACATAGACAAACAGAGTGTCACTAGTATGCCTCTACTTGACTAGCTCGTTGATCAAAGATGATTATGTTTCCTAACCATAGACATGAGTTGTCATTTGATTAACGGGATCACATCATTAGGAGAATGATGTGATTGACTTGACCCATTCTGTTAGCATAGCACTTGATCGTTTAGTTTGTTGCTATTGCTTTCTTCACGACTTATACATGTTCCTATGACTATGAGATTATGCAACTCCCGTTTACCAGAGGAACACTTTGTGTGCTACCAAACGTCACAACATAACTAGGTGATTATAAAGGTGCTCTACAGGTGTCTTCGAAGATACCTGTTGGGTTGGCGTATTTCGAGATTAGGATTTGTCACTCCGATTGTCGGAGAGGTATCTCTGGGCCCTCTCGGTAATGCACATCACTTAAGCCTTGCAAGCATTGCAACTAATGAGTTAGTTGCGGGATGATGTATTACGGAACGAGTAAGGAGACTTGCCGGTAACGAGATTGAACTAGGTATTGAGATACTGACGATCGAATCTCGGGCAAGTAACATACCGATGACAAAGGGAACAACGTATGTTGTTATGCGGTCTGACTGATAAAGATCTTCGTAGAATATGTGGGAGCCAATATGAGCATCCAGGTTCCGCTATTGGTTATTGACCGGAGACATGTCTCGGTCATGTCTACATAGTTCTCGAACCCGTAGGGTCCGCACGCTTAAAGTTTCGGTGACGATTGTATTATGAGTTTATGTGATTTGATGTACCGAAGGTAGTTCGTAGTCCCGGATGAGATCGGGGACATGACGAGGAGTCTCTAAATGGTCGAGATGTAAATATCGATATATTGGACGACTATATTCGGACATCGGAAAGGTTCCGAGTGATTTGGGTATTTTCGAGGGTACCGGGGAGTTACGGGAATACGAGGAAGAAGTAATGGGCCTCATGGGCCAAGTGGTGGAAGAGAGGAGGCAGGGCGCGCGGCCCCCCTAGCCCAAACTGAATTGGACTAGGGGGCCGGCCCCCCTAGCCCAAACTGAATTGGACTAGGGGGGGGGCGGCCCCCCTTTCCTCCTTTTCCTCCTTCTCCTCCCTTCTCCTTCTCCTCCTTCCTTTCCTCCTCCTAGTAGGAGTAGGAAAGGGGAGTCCTACTCCTACTAGGAGGAGGACTCCTCCTCCCGGCGCGCCCATAGAGGGCCGGCCGGCCTCCCCCTTGCTCCTTTATATACAGGGGCAGGGGGGCACCTCTAGACACACAAGTTGATCAGTTGATCTCTCCCAGCCGTGTGCGGTGCTCCCTCCACCATATTCCACCTCGGGCATATCGTAGCGGTGCTTAGGCGAAGCCCTGTGTCGGTAGCAACATCATCACCGTCACCACGCCGTCGTGCTGACGAAACTCTTCCGTGAAGCTCTGCTGGATCGGAGTTCGCGGGACGTCATCGAGCTGAACGTGTGCTGAACTCGGAGGTGCCGTGCATTCGGTACTTGGATCGGTCAGATCGTGAAGACGTACGACTACATCAACCGCGTTGTGCTAACGCTTCCGCTTTCGGTCTACGAGGGTACGTGGACAACACTCTCCCCTCTTGTTGCTATGCATCACCATGATCTTGCGTGTGCGTAGGAAAATTTTGTAATTACTACGTTCCCCAACACGCCCAGGCTATTGGTCAGCTCATAAACCAACAAAAATGTTCTATCTAGTTTGGAGATAACTGTCCGGTAGAGATACAACCCGTGGTTAAACAGGTGCTGCAAGTTGAAACTAATGATTTTGAGGGGAAATATTTAGGCTTACCAACCCCTGATGGTTGCATGCACAAGGGGAAGTTTCAGATGCTATAGGCAAGTCTGACCAAGTGGATCATGGCGTGGGGTGATACACTCTCACATGCAGGGAAGGAGGCGCTTATAAAATCAGTCCTACAGGCCATTCCCACCTACATCATGGGGGTGTTCAAGTTACCCTATTCGGTATGTGATGACTTGACAAGGTTAGTGTGTAACTTTTGGTGGGGATCAAAACAAGGTCAGAGGAAGACCCACTGGCTTGCTCGGGAGAAATTACTCGAGCCAAAAGGAAAGGGCGGCCTTGGTTTTCGTGATTTTCGCTTGTTCAATCAAGCTTTGCTTGCGCGACAAGCGTGGAGCCTATTGATCAAACTAGAATCATTATGTGCTCAGGTATTAAAGGCACAAATATTACCCTAACGATTCCCTTGAGGACATGGTTTTTTCAGGTAATGCATCACCGACGTGGCATGCTATCCAACATGGCCTTGAGCTCCTTAAAAAAAGGCTTATATGGCGTGTTGGAAATGGCAAGCAGATTCACATCTGGAGAGACCCCTTGATCCCACGGCCTACATCTTATCGGCCGATCACACCTGGAAGGACCTGCCGGCTTAGACGGGTGGCCGAGCTTCTTGACAACCATGGACGGTGACGGGTGGACCTTCTTCAACAACATTTTTCCACCCCGGATGTGCAGCATATTCTGGCGATCAAGGCTAGCCCACGACAGCTGGATGACGTCCTTTCATGGGCACCGGACGCGCGTGACATCTTCACTGTTCGCAGCGCCTACAAACTCGCTCTGGAGGAGCGAACCAGCACCACCACGTGCGCCACGAGCAGGGCACCAGATGGCACTCGTGCCGTCTGGAAGGTAGTGTGGGGGTGCCCTGCTCCCCCTAAGGTATGAGTATTCGCATGGCAAGTTGCAACAAATTCTCTAGCCACACTTGAAAATAAGCACAAAAGAAAGTTAGAGGTATCTGACATGTGTGTTCTATGCAGAATGGAACGTGAGGACACATTCCATGCCTTGTGCAGCGGCCCCTTGGCTCGGCAACTCTGGATGGCGATGGCGAAGATATGGACCATGCCCAAGCTTGAGTCCATTATACACACAGGTCCGGAATGGATGATGCATCTCCTAAATGGCTACACTATGGATGAACGACTTCTAGTAGTCATGACATTGTTTTGCTCAAAAAAAAAAGTAGTCATGACATTGTGGAGGAATTAGTATGTCCGGAATGAGATTTACCATGCAAAGCCAACACCCCTGTTGAAGCTTCAACCAGATTTTTGTCAGGGTACATTGAAATGATGCTGCGTATACAGTAGAACCCCACATCTAATATAGCTAAAGGGAAGGATACAATCATCTATGTTGGCTGAAAAAGGAAGGACAAGCCACATGAAATATCAGCGGCGTGCACGCAGCCACCAGAGCGTTGGAGGACACCAGACTTGGGCAGGGTGAAGCTGAATGTAGATGGTTCGTAGAAGGAGGACACCGGCATAGGGGGGGCCAGGATGATTCTTCGGGATTAGAACGGTGCCATAATTTTTGCTTCTTGCCGTTACATCCAGAGGTGCGCTAACAGCTTAGAGGCAGAGATAGCGGCTATGGTGGAAGGGGTGACACTGGCGCTAGAACGGAGTCCGGAACACCTCATCGTGGAGACGGACTGTGTGATGGCGGCAAGTATGGTTTGTGACACCTCAACGAACATATCACCTTTTGCAGTTATGGTACATGAGATCCAAAATCTCCTTAGTGATCGGCAACATGTAATCTCAGTCATCAAACGTGAGCAGAATAGAGCTAGTCATGCTCTTGCCCAAATGGGTCGGTCTCTTCCAAAAATTGTTGTTTGGTTAAGGTGTGCACCTGTGGAGGTTCACGCCATTTGTCAACAAGAATGTAATGACTTTGGTTAAGTAACAGTAATGCTTTATTTGCAAAAAAGATTAATAAACCCAGTCGGAGATGATAATAGAATAGTGAGTATGATATATTAAGGGCATCTCAAACACACACCCTCAAACCACCCGCAACCGTTCGGACCGGATGGTCCGGACGTGTTTTGCCATCCAACACAGACCTGTATCGGTCAGCTGACGGGCCCAGTCGTGTTTTTTCCCCACAAACCGGAAACAAAATGGGGGGAGGACCTCTGCCACGCCCGCTTCTGACTACACTATCCCACCCAAAAAAACCTCCATCACCCGCACCCCTTCCTGCCCGAAGGCAGCTACCTGCATTCAAGACGCTCTAGAACGGCCGCTCCGCATTGACGCCGGCCCAGAGCGGACGTGACCACTCATTGGCACCGACATTGAAGCGGCTCGCCGGAGGAGGACATCATCCGCGCCACATCCCTGGTTTCCGCGCCTGTTCAATGCCGGAGAAACATTTACTAGACGAGACGAGACGCATATCTACCACGCTAGGTCAATGCCCATCCCTCCGTCTGCCGCCATTAAACAGACTCGTCAGTCGAGAAACCAACTCTAGCGCTCGCGCATTGACGCACCCAGACGCTTGTCCTAGTCCGCATCCACTATTTAAAGGCGGCCACACCCAGCTCACAGCACACCACAACCCATCCGCTATACATCTTCTTTCGGTGCACCACATCCACCATGACCATGAACAGTAATGCTCTTTGGGAGAGCATGTCGATGGACCAGAAGCATGAGGTGGGCGCCCTTGCGGCAGTTTGGCAGAGTTGTCGTGCCGGGGGGATAGAGGATCATGCCAGCCAACTCTCACTAGGTTTGCATGTTGGGGAACGCAGTAATTTAAAAAAAAAATCCTATGCACACGCAAGATCTTGTTGGGGAACGTAGTAATTTCAAAAAAAATCCTACGCACACGCAAGATCATGGTGATGCATAGCAACGAGAGAGGAGAGTTGTTGGGTTTCATAGTAATTTCAAAAATTTTCCTACGCACACGCAAGATCATGTGATGTATAGCAACGAGAGGGGAGACTGTTGTCTACGTACCCACGCAGACCGACTGCGGAAGCATTGACGCAACATAGAGGAAGTAGTCGTACGTCTTCCCGATCCGACCGATCCAAGCACCGTTACTCCGGCACCTCCGAGTTCTTAGCACACGTACAGCTCGATGACGATCCCCGGGCTCCGATCCAGCAAAGCGTCGGAGAGGAGTTCTGTCAGCACGACGGCGTGGTGACGATCTTGATGTTCTACCGTTGCAGGGCTTCGCCTAAGCACCGCTACAATATGATCGAGGTGGAATATGGTGGCAGGGGGCACCGCACACGGCTAAGGAACGATCTCAAGGATCAACTTGTGTCTAGAGGTGCCCCCTGCCTCCGTATATAAAGGAGCCAAGGGGGAGGGGGCCGCCGGCCAGGAGGAAGGCGCAGGAGGAGTCCTACTCCTACCGGGAGTAGGACTCCCCCCCCCCAATCCTAGTTTGACTAGGATTCCCCGAGGGGGAAAGAGAGAGAGGGGGGCCGGCCACCTCTCCTAGTCCTAATAGGACTAGGGAAGGGGGGAGGCGCGCGGCCACCTTGGGCTGCCCCTTTCTCCTTTCCACTAAAGCCCATTAAGGCCCATATGGCTCCCGGGGGGTTCCGGTAACCTCCCGGTACTCCGGTAAAATCCCGATTTCACCCGGAACACTTCCGATGTCCAAATATAGGCTTCCAATATATCAATCTTTATGTCTCGACCATTTCGAGACTCCTCGTCATGTCCGTGATCACATCCGGGACTCCGAACTAACTTTGGTACATCAAAATGCATAAACTCATAATAACTGTCATCGTAACGTTAAGCGTGTGGACCCTATGGTTCGAGAACAATGTAGACATGACCGAGACACGTCTCTGGTCAATAACCAATAGCGGGACCTGGATGCCCATATTGGCTCCTACATATTCTACGAAGATCTTTATCGGTCAGACCACATAACAACATACGTTGTTCCCTTTGTCATCGGTATGTTACTTGCCCGAGATTCGATCGTCGGTATCCAATACCTAGTTCAATCTCGTTACCGGCAAGTCTCTTTACTCGTTCTATAATACATCATCCCGCAACTAACTCATTAGTTGAAATGCTTGCAAGGCTTATGTGATGTGCATTACCGAGAGGGCCCAGAGATACCTCTCCGACAATCAGAGTGACAAATCCTATTCTCGAAATACGCCAACCCAACATCTACCATTGGAGATACCTGTAGAGCTCCTTTATAATCACCCATTTACGTTGTGACGTTTGGTAGCACACAAAGTGTTCCTCCGGCAAACGGGAGTTGCATAATCTCATAGTCATAGGAACATGTATAAGTCATGAAGAAAGCAATAGCAATATACTAAACGATCGGGTGCTAAGCTAATGAAATGGGTCATGTCAATCAGATCATTCAACTAATGATGTGACCTCGTTAATCAAATAACAACACCTTGTTCATGGTTAGGAAACATAACCATCTTTGATTAACGAGCTAGTCAAGTAGAGGCATACTAGTGACACTAAGTTTGTCTATGTATTCACACATGTATTATGTTTCCGGTTAATACAATTCTAGCATGAATAATAAACATTTATCATGATATAAGGAAATAAATAATAACTTTATTATTGCCTCTAGGGCATATTTCCTTCAGTCTCCCACTTGCACTAGAGTCAATAATCTAGATTACACAATAATGATTCTAACACCCATGGAGCCTTGGTGCTGATCATGTTTTGCTCGTGGAAGAGGCTTAGTGAACGGATCTGCAACATTCAGATCCGTATGTATCTTGCAAATCTCTATGTCTCCCACCTGGACTAAATCCCGGATGGAACTGAAGCGTCTCTTGATGTGCTTGGTTCTCTTGTGAAATCTGGATTCCTTTGCCAAGGCAATTGCACCAGTATTGTCACAAAAGATTTTCATTGGACCCGATGCACTAGGTATGACACCTAGATCGGATATGAACTCCTTCATCCAGACTCCTTCGTTCGCTGCTTCTGAAGCAGCTATGTATTCCGCTTCACATGTAGATCCCGCTACGACGCTTTGTTTAGAACTGCACCAACTGACAGCTCCACCGTTTAATGTAAACACGTATCCGGTTTGCGATTTAGAATCGTCCGGATCAGTGTCAAAGCTCGCATCAACGTAACCTTTTACGATGAGCTCTTTGTCACCTCCATATACGAGAAACATATCCTTAGTCCTTTTCAGGTATTTCAGGATGTTCTTGACCGCTGTCCAGTGATCCACTCCTGGATTACTTTGGTACCTCCCTGCTAAACTTATAGCAAGGCACACATCAGGTCTGGTACACAGCATTGCATACATGATAGAGCCTATGGCTGAAGCATAGGGAAAATCTTTCATTTTCTCTCTATCTTCTGCAGTGGTCGGGCATTGAGTCTGACTCAACTTCACACCTTGTAACACAGGCAAGAATCCTTTCTTTGCTTGATCCATTTTGAACTTTCTTCAAAATCTTGTCAAGGTATGTGCTTTGTGAAAGTCCAATTAAGCGTCTTGATCTATCTCTATAGATCTTCATGCCTAATATGTAAGCAGCTTCACCGAGGTCCTTCGTCGAAAAACTCTTATTCAAGTATCCCTTTATGCTATCCAGAAATTCTATATCATTTCCAATTAGTAATATGTCATCCACATATAATATGAGAAATGCTACAGAGCTCCCACTCACTTTCTTGTAAATACAGGCTTCTCCGAAAGTCTGTATAAAACCAAATGCTTTGATCACACTATCAAAGCGTTTATTCCAACTCCGAGAGGCTTGCACCAGTCCATAAATGGATCGCTGGAGCTTGCACACTTTGTTAGCTCCCTTTGGATCGACAAAACCTTCTGGTTGCATCATATACAACTCTTCTTCCAGAAATCCATTCAGGAATGCAGTTTTGACATCCATTTGCCAAATTTCATAATCATAAAATGCGGCAATTGCTAACATGATTCGGACAGACTTAAGCATCGCTACGGGTGAGAGGGTCTCATCGTAGTCAACCCCTTGAACTTGTCGAAAACCTTTTGCGACAAGTCGAGCTTTGTAGACAGTAACATTACCGTCAGTGTCAGTCTTCTTCTTGAAGATCCATTTATTCTCAATCGCTTGCCGATCATCGGGCAAGTCAACCAAAGTCCATACTTTGTTCTCATACATGGATCCCATCTCAGATTTCATGGCTTCAAGCCATTTTGCGGAATCTGGGCTCACCATCGCTTCTTCATAGTTCGTAGGTTCATCATGATCTAGTAGCATGACTTCCAGAACAGGATTACCGTACCACTCTGGCGCGGATTTCGCTCTGGTTGATCTACGAGGTTCGGTAGTATCTTGATCTGAAGTTTCATGATCATTATCATTAGCTTCCTCACTAACTGGTGTAGGTGTCACTGAAACAGTTTTCTGTGATGCACTACTTTCCAATAAGGGAGCAGGTACAGTTACCTCGTCAAGTTCTACTTTCCTCCCACTCACTTCTTTCGAGAGAAACTCCTTCTCCAGAAAGTTTTTGAACTTAGCAACAAAGGTCTTGCCTTCGGATCTGTGATAGAAGGTGTATCCAATAGTTTCCTTTGGATATCCTATGAAGACACATTTCTCCGATTTGGGTTCGAGCTTATCAGGTTGAAGCTTTTTCACATAAGCATCGCAGCCCCAAACTTTCAGAAACGACAACTTTGGTTTCTTGCCAAACCACAGTTCATAAGGCGTCGTCTCAATGGATTTTGATGGTGCCCTATTTAACGTGAATGCGGCCGTCTCTAGAGCGTACCCCCAAAACGATAGCGGTAAATCAGTAAGAGACATCATAGATCGCACCATGTCCAGTAAAGTACGATTACGACGTTCGGACACACCATTACGCTGAGGTGTTCCGGGTGGCGTGAGTTGCGAAACTATTCCACAATTTTTCAAATGTACACGAAACTCGTAACTCAAATATTCTCCTCCACGATCAGATCGTAGAAATTTTATTTTCTTGTTACGATGATTTTCAACTTCACTCTGAAATTCCTTGAACTTTTCAAATGTTTCAGACTTATGTTTCATTAAGTAGATATACCCATATCTGCTTAAATCATCTGTGAAGGTGAGAAAATAACGATATCTGCCACGAGCCTCAATATTCATCGGACCACATACATCTGTATGTACGATTTCCAACAAATCTGTTGCTCTCTCCATAGTACCGGAGAACGGTGTTTTAGTCATCTTGCCCATGAGGCACGGTTCACAAGTACCAAGTGATTCATAATCAAGTGGTTTCAAAAGTCCATCAGTATGGAGTTTCTTCATGCGCTTTACACCGATATGACCTAAACGGCAGTGCCACAAATAAGTTGCACTATCATTATCAACTCTGCATCTTTTGGCTTCAACATTATGAATATGTGTACTACTACTATCGAGATTCAATAAGAATAGACCACTCTTCAAGGGTGCATGACCATAAAAGATATTACTCATATAAATAGAACAACCATTATTCTCTGATTTAAATGAATAACCGTCTCGCATTAAACAAGATTCAGATATAATGTTCACGCTCAATGCTGGCACCAAATAACAATTATTTAGGTCTAATACTAATCCCGAAGGTAGATGTAGAGGTAGCGTGCCGACCGCGATCACATCGACTTTGGAACCGTTTCCCACGCGCATCGTCACCTCGTCCTTAGCCAATCTTCGCTTAATCTGTAGTCCCTATTTCGAGTTGCAAATATTAGCAACAGAACCAGTATCAAATACCCAGGTGCTACTGCGAGCATTGGTAAGGTACACATCAATAACATGTATATCACATATACCTTTGTTCACCTTGCCATCCTTCTTATCCGCCAAATACTTGGGGCAGTTCCGCTTCCAGTGACCAGTCTGTTTGCAGTAGAAGCACTCAGTTTCAGGCTTAGGTCCAGACTTGGGTTTCTTCTCTTGAGCAGCAACTTGCTTGCCGTTCTTCTTGAAGTTCCCCTTCTTATTCCCTTTGCCCTTTTTCTTGAAACTAGTGGTCTTATTGACCATCAACACTTGATGCTCCTTCTTGATTTCTACCTCCGCAGCTTTCAGCATTGCGAAGAGCTCGGGAATAGTCTTGTTCATCCCTTGCATATTATAGTTCATCACCAAGCTCTTGTAGCTTGGTGGCAGTGATTGGAGAATTCTGTCAATGACGCAATCATCTGGAAGATTAACTCCCAATTGAATCAAGTGATTATTATACCCAGACATTTTGAGTATATGCTCACTGACAGAACTGTTCTCCTCCATCTTGCAGCTATAGAACTTATTGGAGACTTCATATCTCTCAACCCGGGCATTTGCTTGAAATATTAACTTCAACTCCTGGAACATCTCATATGCTCCATGACGTTCAAAACGTCGTTGAAGTCCCGATTCTAAGCCGTAAAGCATGGCACACTGAACTATCGAGTAGTCATCAGCTTTGCTCTGCCAGACGTTCATAACATCTGGTGTTGCTCCAGCAGCAGGCCTGGCACCCAGCAGTGCTTCCAGGACATAATTCTTCTGTGCAGCAATGAGGATAATCCTCAAGTTACGGACCCAGTCCGTGTAATTGCTACCATCATCTTTCAACTTTGCTTTCTCAAGGAATGCATTAAAATTCAACGGAACAACAGCACGAGCCATCTATCTACAATCAACATAAACAAGCAAGATACTATCAGGGACTAAGTTCATGATAAATTTAAGTTCAATTAATCATATTACTTAAGAACTCCCACTTAGATAGACATCCCTCTAATCCTCTAAGTGATCACGTGATCCAAATCAACTAAACCATGTCCGATCATCACGTGAGATGGAGTAGTTTCATTGGTGAACATCACTATGTTGATCATATCTACTATATGATTCACGCTCGACCTTTCGGTCTCTGTGTTCCGAGGCCATATCTGTATATGCTTGGCTCGTCAAGTATAACCTGAGTATTCCGCGTGTGCAACTGTTTTGCACCCGTTGTATTTGAACGTAGAGCCTATCACACCCGATCATCACGTGGTGTCTCAGCACGAAGAACTTTCGCAACGGTGCATACTCAGGGAGAACACTTCTTGATAATTTAGTGAGAGATCATCTTATAATGCTACCGTCAATCAAAGCAAGATAAGATGCATAAAAGATAAACATCACATGCAATCAATATAAGTGATATGATATGGCCATCATCATCTTGTGCTTGTGATCTCCATCTCCGAAGCACCGTCGTGATCACCATCGTCACCGGCGTGACACCTTGATCTCCATCGTAGCATCGTTGTCGTCTCGCCAAGCTTGTGCTTCTACGACTATCACTACCGCTTAGTAATAAAGTAAAGCATTACATCGCGATTTGCATTGCATACAATAAAGCGACAACCATATGGCTCCTGCCAGTTGCCGATAACTCGGTTACAAAACATGATCATCTCATACAATAAAATTTAGCATCATGTCTTGGCCATATCACATCACAACATGCCCTGCAAAAACAAGTTAGACGTCCTCTACTTTGTTGTTGCAAGTTTTACGTGGCTGCTACGGGCTTAAGTAAGAACCAATCTCACCTACGCATCAAAACCACAACGATAGTTTGTCAAATAGACTCCGTTTTAACCTTCGCAAGGACCGTACGTAGCCATACTCGGTTAAACTAAAGTTGGAGAGACAGTCGCCCGCGAGCCACCTATGTGCAAAGCACGTCAGGGAAACCGGTCTCGCGTAAGCGTACGCGTAATGTTGGTCCGGGTCGTCTCGTCCAACAATACCGCCGAACCAAAGTATGACATGCTGGTAGGCAGTATGACTTATATCGCCCACAACTCACTTGTGTTCTACTCGTGCATATAACATCAACATAAATAACCTAGGCTCTGATACCACTGTTAGGTTTCGTAGTAATTTCATAAAAATTCCTACGCACACGCAAGATCATGTGATGCATAGCAACGAGAGGGGAGAGTGTTGTCTACGTACCCACGCAGACCGACTGCGGAAGCGTTGACGCAACGTAGAGGAAGTAGTCGTACGTCTTCCCGATCCGACCGATCCAAGCACCGTTACTCCGGCACCTCCGAGTTCTTAGCACACGTACAGCTTGATGACGATCCCCGGGCTCCGATCCAGCAAAGCGTCGGGGAGGAGTTCTGTCAGCACGACGGCGTGGTGACGATCTTGATGTTCTACCGTCGCAGGGCTTCGCCTAAGCACCGCTACAATATGATCGAGGTGGAATATGGTGGCAGGGGGCACCGCACACGGCTAAGGAACGATCTCAAGGATCAACTTGTGTCTAGAGGTGCCCCCTGCCTCCGTATATAAAGGAGC
The DNA here is from genome assembly GCF_002162155.2 of Triticum dicoccoides. Lineage (NCBI taxonomy): Eukaryota > Viridiplantae > Streptophyta > Magnoliopsida > Poales > Poaceae > Triticum > Triticum dicoccoides. The sequence continues at coordinate 641,727,932 of NC_041384.1, read as the reverse complement.
CAAGGGGGAGGGGGCCGCCGGCCAGGAGGAGGGCGCAGGAGGAGTCCTACTCCTACCGGGAGTAGGACTCCCCCCCAATCCTAGTTTGACTAGGATTCCCCGAGGAGGAAAGAGAGAGAGGGGGGCCGGCCACCTCTCCTAGTCCTAATAGGACTAGGTAAGGGGGGAGGCGCGCGGCCACCTTGGGCTGCCCCTTTCTCCTTTCCACTAAAGCCCATTAAGGCCCATATGGCTCCCGGGGGGTTCCGGTAACCTCCCGGTACTCCGGTAAAATCCCGATTTCACCCGGAACACTTCCGATGTCCAAATATAGGCTTCCAATATATCAATCTTTATGTCTCGACCATTTCGAGACTCCTCGTCATGTCCGTGATCACATCCGGGACTCCGAACTAACTTCGGTACATCAAAATGCATAAACTCATAATAAATGTCATCGTAATGTTAAGCATGCGGACCCTACGGTTCGAGAACAATGTAGACATGACCGAGACATGTCTCTGGTCAATAACCAATAGCGGGACCTGGATGCCCATATTGGCTCCTACATATTCTACGAAGATCTTTATTGGTCAGACCGCATAACAACATACGTTGTTCCCTTTGTCATCGGTATGTTACTTGCCCGAGATTCGATCGTCGGTATCCAATACCTAGTTCAATCTCGTTACCGGCAAGTCTCTTTACTCGTTCTGTAATACATCATCCCGCAACTAACTCATTAGTTGCAATGCTTGCAAGGCTTATGTGATGTGCATTACCGAGAGGGCCCAGAGATACCTCTCCGACAATCGGAGTGACAAATCCTATTCTCGAAATACGCCAACCCAACATCTACCATTGGAGATACCTGTAGAGCTCCTTTATAATCACCCATTTACGTTGTGACGTTTGGTAGCACACAAAGTGTTCCTCCGGCAAACGGGAGTTGCATAATCTCATAGTCATAGGAACATGTATAAGTCATGAAGAAAGCAATAGCAATATACTAAACGATCGGGTGCTAAGCTAATGAAATGGGTCATGTCAATCAGATCATTCAACTAATGATGTGACCTCGTTAATCAAATAACAACACCTTGTTAATGGTTAGGAAACATAACCATCTTTGATTAACGAGCTAGTCAAGTAGAGGCATACTAGTGACACTAAGTTTGTCTATGTATTCACACATGTATTATGTTTCCGGTTAATACAATTCTAGCATGAATAATAAACATTTATCATGATATAAGGAAATAAATAATAACTTTATTATTGCCTCTAGGGCATATTTCCTTCAAGAGTATCGTCCACGTACCCTCGTAGACCGTAAGCGGAAGCGTTATGAGAACGTGGTTGATGTAGTCGTACGTCTTCACGATCCGACCGATCCAAGTACCGAACGTACGGCACCTCCGAGTTCATCACACGTTCAGCTCGATGATGTCCCACAAACTCCGATCTAGCAGAGCTTCACAGGAGAGTTCCGTTAGCACGACGGCGTGATGACGGTGATGATGTTGCTACCGACGTAGGGCTTCGCCTAAGCACCGCTATGATATGATCGAGGTGGATTATGGTGTAGGGGGGCACCGCACATGGCTTGGAACGATAAATTTGTGTGTCCATGGGGTGTCCCCATGCCCCCGTATATAAAGGAGCAAGGGGGAGGCTGTCCAGCCCTTGCAGGGCGCGCCAGGAGGAGGAGTCCTCCTCCTAGTAGGAGTAGGACTCCCCTTTCCAACTCCTACTTGTTGGGTTTCGTAGTAATTTCAAAAAAATTCCTACGCACACGCAAGATCATGGTGATGCATAGAAACAAGAGGGGAGAGTGCTGTTTACGTACCCACGCAGACTGACTGCGGAAGCGTTGACGCAACGTAGAGGAAGTAGTCGTACGTCTTCCCGATCCGACCGATCAAGCACCGAAACTATGGCACCTCCGAGTTCGAGCACACGTTCAGCTCGATGATGATCCCCGGACTCCGATCCAGCAAAGTGTCGGGGAAGAGTTCCGTCAGCACGACAGCGTGGTGACGATCTTGATGTACTACAGCAGCAGTGCTTCGCCTAAACTCCGCTACAGTATTATCGAGGAATATGGTGGCTGGGGCACCGCAGACGGCTAAGGAATAGATCACGTGGATCAACTTGTCTGTTCTTTGGGGTGCCCTGCCTCTGTATATAAAGGACTAGAGGGGGGAGGCTGGCCGGCCAAGGGAGGGCGCGCCAGGAGAGTCCTACTCCCTCTGGGAGTGGGATTCCCCCCCCCCCCCAATCCTAGTTGGAATAGGATTCCTTGGGGGGGAAAGAGAGAGAGGGGGCCGGCCACCTCTCCTAGTCCTAATAGGACTAGGGGAAGGGGGGGAGGCGCACAGCCACCTTGGGCTGCCCCTTTCTCCTTTCCACTAAAGCCCACTAAGGCCCATATAGCTCCCGGGGGGTTCCGGTAACCTCCCGGTACTCCGGTAAAATCCCGATTTCACCCGAAACACTTCCGATATCCAAACATAGGCTTCCAATATATCAATCTTTATGTCTCGACCATTTTGAGACTCCTCGTCATGTCCGTGATCACATCCGGGACTCCGAACAACCTTCGGTACATCAAAATGCATAAACTCATAATATAACTGTCATCGTAACCTTAAGCGTGCGGACCCTACGGGTTCGAGAACAATGTAGACATGACCGAGACACGTCTCCGGTCAATAACCAATAGCGGGACCTGGATGCCCATATTGCCTCCTACATATTCTACGAAGATCTTTATCGGTCAGACCGCATAACAACATACGTTGTTCCCTTTGTCATCGGTATGTTACTTGCCCGAGATTCGATCGTCGGTATTCCTATACCTAGTTCAATCTCGTTACCGGCAAGTCTCTTTACTCGTTCCGTAATACATCATCCCGCAACTAACTCATTTAGTTGCAATGCTTGCAAGGCTTAAGTGATGTGCATTACCGAGAGGGCTCAGAGATACCTCTCCGACAATCGAAGTGACAAATCCTAATCTCGAAATACGCCAACCCAACATCTACCTTTGGAGACACCTGCAGAGCTCCTTTATAATCACCCATTTACGTTGTGACCTTTGGTAGCACACAAAGTGTTCCTCCGGTAAACGGGAGTTGCATAATCTCATAGTCATAGGAACATGTATAAGTCATGAAGAAAAGCAATAGCAACATACTAAACGATCGGGTGCTAAGCTAATGGAATGGGTCATGTCAATCAGATCATTCAACTAATGATGTGACCTTGTTAATCAAATAACAACACTTTGTTCATGGTTAGGAAACATAACCATCTTTGATTAACGAGCTAGTCAAGTAGAGGCATACTAGTGACACTCTGTTTGTCTATGTATTCACACATGTATTATGTTTCCGGTTAATACAATTCTAGCATGGATAATAAACATTTATCATGATTATAAGGAAATAAATAATAACTTTATTATTGCCTCTAGGGCATATTTCCTTCACTACTAGGAGGGGGAAAGGAAGGAGGAGAGGGAGGAAAGGAGGAAAGGGGGGCCGCCCCCCCTAGTCCAATTCGGTTTGGGCTAGGGGGGCGCGCGCCCTGCCTTGTCCTGCCTCCTTTCTTCCACCACTTGTCCCATGAGGCCCAATACTTCTTCCCCCGTATTCCAGTAACTCCTCGGTACTCCAAAAATACCCGAATCACTCGGAACCTTCCTGATGTCCTAATATAGTCGTCCAATATATCGATCTTTACGTCTCGACCATTTCGAGACACCTCATCATGTCCCTGATCTCATCCGGGACTCTGAACTACCTTCGATGCATCAAAACACATAAACTCATAATGCCGGTCGTCACCGAACGTTAAGCGTGCGGACCCTACGGGTTCGAGAACTATGTAGACTTGACCAAGACACGTCTCCAGTCAATAACCAATAGCGGAACCTGGATGCTCATATTGGCTCCTACATATTCTACGAAGATCTTTATCGGTCAAACCCCATAACAACATACGTTGTTCACTTTGTCATCGGTATGTTACTTGCCCGAGATTCGATCGTCGGTATCTCAATACCTAGTTCAATCTCGTTACCGGCAAGTCTCTTTACTCGTTTCCCTAATGCATCATCCCGCAACTAACTCATTAGTTGCATTGCTTGCAAGGCTTATAGTGATGTGCATTACCGAGAGGGCCCAGAGATACCTCTCCGACAATCAGAGTGAAAAATCCTAATCTCGATCTATGCCAACTCAACAAGTACCATCGGGGACACCTGTAGAGCACCTTTATAATCACCCAGTTACGTTGTGACGTTTGGTAGCACACAAAGTGTTCCTCCGATAATCGGGAGTAGCATAATCTCATAGTCATAGGAACATGTATAAGTCATGAAGAAAGCAATAGCAGTAAACTAAAATGATCAAGTGATAAGCTAACGGAATGGGCCAATTCAATCACATCATTCTATAATGATGTGATCCCGTTAATCAAATGAAAACTCATGTCTATGGCTAGGAAACTTAACCATCTTTGATTCAACGAGCTAGTCAAGTAGAGGCATTCTAGTGACACTCTGTTTGTCTATGTATTCACACATGTACTAAGTTTCCGGTTAATACAATTCTAGCATGAATAATAAACATTTATCATGATATAAGGAAATAAATAATAACTTTATTATTGCGTCTAGGGCATATTTCCTTCAGTCTCCCACTTGCACTAAATAATCTAGTTCACATCTTTATGTGATTAGTTCATATCTCCATGTGACTAATACCCAAAGGGTTTACTAGAGTCAATAATCTAGTTCACATCGCTATGTGATTAACACCCAAAGAGTGATCATGTTTTGCTTGTGAGAGAAGTTTAGTCTACGGGCCTGCAACATTCAGATCCATATGTATTTCACAAATTTCTATGTCTACAATGCTCTGCATGGAGCTACTCTAGCTAATTGCTCCCACTTTCAATATGTATCCAGATCAAGACTTAGAGTCATCTAGATCGATGTAAAAAGCTTGCATCAACGTAACTCTTTACGACGAACTCTTTCATCACCGCCATAACCGAGAAATATTTCCTTAGTCCTCTAAGGATAATTTTGACCGTTGTCCAGTGATCTACTCCTAGATCACTATTGTACTCCCTTGCCAGAATCATGCTAAGGTATACAATAGGACTGGTAAACAACATAACATACTTTATAGAACCTATGACTGAGGCATAGGGAATGACTTTTCATTCTCTTTCTATTTTCTGCTGTGGTCGGGTTTTGAGTCTTTACTTAACTTCACACCTTGCAACACAGGCAAGAACTCCTTCTTTTATTGTTCCATTTTGAACTACTTCAAAATCTTGTCAAGGTATGTACTCATTGAAAAAACTTATCAGGCGTCTTGATCTATCTCTATAGATCTTGATGCTTAATGTGTAAGCAGCTTCATCGAGGTCTTTCTTTGAAAAACTCTTTTCAAACACTCCTTTATGCTTTCCAGAAAAATTCTACATTATTTCCGATCAACAATATGTCATTCACATATACTTATCAGAAATGTTGTAGTGCTCCCACTCACTTTCTTATAAATACAGGCTTCACCGCAAGTCTGTATAAAACCATATGCTTTGATCAAAGCATATATTCCAACTCCGAGATGCTTGCACCAGTCCATAGATGGATCGCTGGAGCTTTCTCACTTTTTTAGAACCTTTAGGATCGACAAAACCTTTTGGTTGCATCATATACAACTCTTCTACATTAAGGAATACATGTTTGACATCCATTTGCCAGATTTCATAAAATGCGGCAACTGGTAACATGATTCGGAAGGACTTTTAAGCATCGATACGAGTGAGAAAATCTCATCGTAGTTAACACCTTGAACTTATCAAAAACATTTTGTGACAATTCGAGCTTTGTAGATAGTAACACTACTATCAGCGTCCGTCTTCCTCTTGAAGATCCATTTATTCTTAATGACTCACCGATCATCGGGCAAGTCAATCAAAGTCCATACTTTGTTATAATACATGGATCCCCCGTATATAAAGGAGTGGAGGATGGGGGAGGGCCAGCCCTCTATGGCGCGCCCTAGGGGAGTCCTACTCCCACCGGGAGTAGGATTCCCCTCTTCCAAGTAGTAGGAGTAGGAGAGAAGGAAGGGGAGGAGAGGGGGAAGGAAGGGGGGGGGCGCCCCCCACAATTTGGATTGGGATAGGGGGGGCGTGCCTCCCACCTTTCCCCTTCCTCTCCTCTATTCCACTAAGGCCCAATAAGGCCCGTATACTCCCCAGGAGGTTCCGGTAACCTCCCGGTACTCTGGAAAATGCCCGAACTCATCCAGAACCATTCCGATATCCAAACATAGGCTTCCAATATATCGATCTTTACATCTCGACCATTTTGAGACTCCTCGTCGTGTCTGTGATCATATCCGGGACTCGGAACTACCTTCGGTACATCAAAACACATAAACTCATAATACCGATCGTCATTGAACGTTAAGCGTGCGGACCCTACGGGTTCGAGAACTATGTAGACATGAGCGAGACTCATCTCCAGTCAATAACCAATAGCGGAACCTGGATGCTCATATTGGTTCCTACATATTCTACGATGATCTTCATCGGTCAAACCGCACAACAACATACGTTGTTCCCTTTGTCATTGGTATGTTACTTGCCCGAGATTCGATCGTCGGTATCTCAATACATAGTTCAATCTCATTACCGGAAAGTCTCTTTACTCGTTCCATAATGAATCATCCTGCAACTAACTCATTAGTCACATTGCTTGCGAGGCTTATAGTGATGTGCATTACCAAGAGGGCCCAGAGATACCTCTCTGATACTCAGAGTGACAAATCCTAATCTTGATCTATGCCAACTCAACAAACACCATCGGAGACACCTGTAGAGCATCTTTATAGTCGCACAGTTACGTTTCAACGTTTGATAGCACACTAAGTGTTCCTCCGGTATTCGGGAGTTGCATGATCTCATAGTCATAGGAACATGTATAAGTTATGGAGAAAGCAATAGCAACAAACTAAATGATCATCGTGTTAAGCTAACAGATGGGTCAAGTCAATCACATCATTCTCTAATGATGTGATCCTGTTAATCAAATGACAACTCATGCATATGGTCAGGAAACATAACCATCATTGATTCAACGAGCTAGTCAAGTAGAGGCATACTAGTGACACTCTGTTTGTCTATGTATTCACAAATGTATTAAGTTTCCGGTTAATACAATTCTAGCATGAATAATAAACATTTATCATGATATAAGGAAATATAAATAACAACTTTATTATTGCCTCTAGGGCATATTTCCTTCAGTCTCCCACTTGGACTAGAGTCAATAATCTAGATTACATTGTAATGATTCTAACACCCATGTAGTCTTGGTGCTGATCATGTTTTTCTCCTGAGAGAGGCTTAGTCAATGGGTCTGTAACATTCAGATCCGTATGTATCTTGCAAATCTCTATGTCTCCCTCCTTGCAAGGTTATCAAAATCGTGATTCTGTTATACGATTCTACGACTTTACGACCCAAACTAACCCTTCTGATTCTATGATTTTACTTCATAGAATCTACATGGAATCAATAATTTTACTTGGACTAGAGTCAATAATTTTACTTCATAGAATCCTGATAGTGAAGATTCTACGATTTGCAATCCTACCATCGGGGCTCCGATCCGATTCAAAATCGCGATTCTGACAACCTTGCCTCCTTGACTTGATCGCGAATGGAATTGAAGCGTCTCTTGATGTGCTTGGTTCTCTTGTGAAATCTGGATTCCTTTGCCAAGGCAATAGCACCAGTATTGTCACAAAATATTTTCATTGGACCCGGTGCACTAGGTATTACACCTAGATCAGATATGAACTCCTTCATCCAGACTCCTTCATTTGCTGCTTCCGAAGCAGCTATGTACTCTGCTTCACACGTAGATCCCGCCATGACGCTCTGCTTGGAACTGCACCAACTGACAGCTCCACCATTTAATAAAAATACGTATCCGGTTTGTGACTTAGAGTCATCCGGATCAGTGTCAAAGCTTGCATCGACGTAACCGTTTACGACGAGCTCTTTGTCACCTCATAAACGAGAAACATGTCCTTAGTCCTTTTCAGGTATTTCAGGATGTTCTTGACCGCTGTCCAGTGCTCCACTCCTGGATTACTTTGGTACCTCCCTGCTAAACTAATAGCAAGGCACACATCAGGTCTAGTACACAACATTGCATACATGATATAACCTATGGCTGAAGCATAGGGAATGACTTTCATTTTCTCTCTATCTTCTGCAATTGTCGGGCATTGAGTCTGACTCAACTTTACACGTTGTAACACATGCAAGAACCCTTTCTTTGCTTGATCCATCTTGAACTTCTTCAAAACTTTATCAAGGTATGTGATTTGTGAAAGTCCAATTAAGCGTCTTGATCTATCTATATAGATCTTGATGCCCAATATATAAGCAGCTTCACCGAGGTCTTTCATAGAAAAATTCTTATTCAAGTATCCTTTTATGCTATTTAGAAATTCAGTATCATTTTCGATCAACAATATGTCATCTACATATAATATCAGAAATGCTACAGAGCTCCCACTCACTTTCTTGTAAATATAGGCTTCTCCAAAAATCTGTATAAAACCATATGCTTTGATCACACTATGAAAGCGTATATTCCAACTCCGAGAGGCTTGCACCAGTCTATAAATGGATCGCTGGAGCTTGCACACTTTGTTAGCACCTTTTGGATCGACAAAACCTTCTAGTTGCATCATATAAAACTCTTCTTTAAGATATCCCTTAAGGAATGCAATTTTGAAATCCATTTGCCAAATTTCATAATCATAAAATGCGGCAAGTGCTAACACGATTCAGACGGACTTAAGCATCGCTACGGGTGAGAAGGTCTCATCATAGTCAACTATTTGAACTTGTCGAAAACCTTTTGCAACAAGTCGAGCTGTTTAGACAGTAACATTACCGTCAGCGTCAGTCTTCTTCTTGAAGATCCATTTATTCTATATGGCCTTCCGATCATCGAGCAAGTCAACCAAAGCCCACACTTTGTTCTCATGCATGGATCCCATCTCAGATTTCATGGCCTCAAGCCATTTTGCGGAATCTGGGCTCATCATCGCTTCCTCATAGTTCATAGGTTTGTCATGGTCAAGTAACATGACCTCCAGAACAGGATTACCGTACCACTCTGGTGCGGATCTTACTGTGGTTGACCTACGTTGTTCGGTAGTAACTTGATCAGAAGTTTCATGATCATCATCATTAGCTTCCTCACTTACTGGTGTAGGAATCACTGGAACTGATTTCAGTGATGAACTAATTTCCAATAAGGGAGCAGGTACAATTACCTCATCAAGTTCTACTTTCTTCCCACTCACTTCTTTTGAGAGAAACTCCTTCTCTAGAAAGGATCCATTCTTATCAACGAATATCTTGCCTTCGGATCTGTGATAGAAGGTGTACCCAACAGTCTACTTTGGGTATCCTATGAAGACACATTTCTCTGATTTGGGTTCGAGCTTATCAGGTTGAAGCTTTTTCACATAAGCATCGCAGCCCCAAACTTCAAGAAATGACAACTTGGGTTTCTTGCCAAACCACACTTCATAAGGTGTCGTCTCAACGGATTTAGATGGTGCCCTATTTAACGTGAATGCATCCGTCTCTAAAGCATAACCCCAAAACGATAGCGGTAAATCAGTAAGAGACATCATAGATCGCACCATATCAAGTAAAGTACGATTACGACATTCGGACACACCATTACGCTGTGGTGTTTCGGGTGGCGTGAGTTGCGAAACTATTCCGGATTGTTTGAAATGAAGACCAAACTCGTAACTCAAATATTCTCCTCCATGATGAGATCGTAGAAACTTTATTTTCTTGTTATGATGATTTTCCACTTCACTCTGAAATTCTTTGAACTTTTCAAATGTTTCAGACTTATGTCATTAAGTAGATATACCCATATCTCCTCAAATCATCTGTGAAGGTGAGAAAATAACAATATCCGCCGCGAGCCTCAAGTATCATCGGACCACATACATCAGTATGTATGATTTCCAATAACTCTGTTGCTCGCTCCATTGTTCCGGAGAATGGAGTTTTAGTCATTTTGCCCATGAGGCATGGTTCGCAAGTACAAAGTGATTCATAATCAAGTGATTCTAGAAGTCCATTAGAATGGAGTTTCTTCATGCGCTTTATACCAATATGATCCAAACGGCAGTGCCACAAGTAAGTTGCACTATCATTATCAACTCTGCATCTTTTGGCTTCAATACTATGAACACGTGTATCACTAATATCAAGATTTAGTAAAAAAATAGACCACTCATCAAGGGTGCATGACCATAAAAGATATTACTCATATAAATAGAACAACCATTATTCTCTAATTTAAATGAATAACCGTCTCGCATCAAACAAGATCCAGATATAATGTTCATGCTCAACGCTGGCACCAAATAACAGTTATTTAAGTCTAAAACTAATCCTGAAGGTAGATGCAGAGTTAGCGTGCCTACGGCGATCACATCGACTTTGGAACCATTTCCCACGCGCATCGTCACCTCGTCCTTAGCCAATCTTCGCTTAATCCGTAGCCCCTGTTTCGAGTTGCAAATATTAGCAACAGATCTAGTATCAAATACCCAGGCGCTACCGTGAGCATTAGTAAGGTACACATCAATAACATGTATATCAAATATACCTTTCACTTTGCCATCCTTCTTCTTTGCCAAATAGTTGGGGCAGTTCTGCTTCCAGTGACCAATCCCTTTGCAGTAGAAGCACTCAGTTTCAGGCTTATGTCCAGACTTGGGTTTCTTCACTTGAGCAACAACTGCCTTGCTGTTCTTCTTGAAGTTCCCCTTCTTCCCTTTACCCTTTTTTCTTGAAACTAGTGGTATTGTTGACCATCAACACTTGATGCTCCTTCTTGATTTCTACCTCCACAGCCTTTAACATTGCGAAGAGCTCGGGAATAGTCTTATCCATCCCTTGCATATTATAGTTCATCATGAAGCTCTTGTAGCTTGGTGGCAGTGATTGAAGAAATCTGTCAATGACACTATCATCAGGAATATTAACTCCCAGCTGAGTCAAGTGGTTGTGGTACCCAGACATTCTGAGTATATGTTCACTGACAGAACTATTCTCCACCATTTTGCAGCTGTAGAACTTATTGGAGACTTCATATATCTCAATCCATGCATTTGCTTGAAATATTAACTTCAACTCTTGGAACATCTCATATGCTCCATGACGTTCAAAACATTGTTGAAGTCCCGGTTCTAAGCCGTAAAGCATGGCACACTAAACTATTGAGTAGTCATCAGCTTTGCTCTACCAGGTGTTCATAACATCTAGCGTTGCTCCTGCAGCAGGTTTGTCACCTAGTGGTGCTTCCAGGACGTAATTCTTCTGTGCAGAAATGAGGATAACCCTCAAGTTACGGACCTAGTCCGTGTAGTTGCTACCATCATCTTTCAACTTAGCTTTCTCTATGTAACGCCCCGGATATAACTTACCGTATTTGTATTCCAACTCTTGCCATTTTCGGCTCTAAGTTATGATATTCCCTCGTGGTTGGATTTTGTCCTTGTTTTGCTTTTTGTCCATGTCATGCATCTCATATCATGTCATCATGTGCATCACATTTGCATACGTGTTCGTCTCATGCATCCGAGCATTTTCCCCGTTGTCCGTTTTGCATTCCGGCACTTCTATGTTCTCCGGTGCCCCCCTTTTGCCTCTTTTCATGTGCGAGTGTTAAACGTTCTCGTATTGGACTGAGATTTGCCAAGCGGCCTTGGCACACCACCGGTAGACCACCTATCAAGTTTCGTACCATTTGGAGTCCGTTTGATACTCCAACGGTTAACCGAGGAACCGTAAAGGCCTCGTGTGTGTTGCAGCCCAACACCCCTCCAAAGTTGCCCAAAACCCATCTAAACCCCCTTCATCCTCTCGGCCGTTCGATCATGACCGCGTGGCCAAAAACCGCACTCCATTTGGACTCTCCTAGCTCCCAAAATCTATAAATAGGTGTCCCCTCCGAAATTTTCGGGTCCAAACCCTAGCATTCTTCCACCCCGCGCCGCCGGACACGTCCAGTCCGGCCGGACACGTCCACCGGTCCGCGCCAGCCAATCGCACCACACCACTTGTCGCCTCACCGCCACCCACCACCACCGGCCCGTGAGCCCGCCATGGGCCCGTGAGGCCCGAGCCGCCACGCTCCTCCGCCCG
>NC_041384.1:641706622-641715112 GCF_002162155.2 Triticum dicoccoides | reverse complement strand
TCCCCGCCGCCCGTGCGCCCCGGCTCCCGATCCGCGCCGCCGCCTGCCTCCCAGCGCGCTGCTGCCCGCGAGCTCCTCACCGGCAGCCGCCTCCTCGCCCGGTGCCGCCCTCCGCCGCCTTCGCCCGACGCTCGTCGCCCGGCGCCGCCGCAGTGCCTCACCTGCGCCGCCGTCCCGCCGTCCTCACCTCTCCGGCCTCCTCCCCAAGTAGTCCGATGAGCTCTCCTAGCTCCGTGCCCCTTCTTCCACAACTCCGTCGAAGCATCTCTAGCCATCCTCGTGGACCGCGCCAGATCTGGATCTGGAAATTAGGGTTGACCCCGTTTTCCCCCCAAGTTTCTTATATTTTCTAGCCCTGTTAATCGCAGAATCGTGCCATTATTGTTTTGCTTGCCATTTGCAAACCGTGCATCCGATTCCGGTGATCTTTATATCGATTTCGACCGAAATCAACTCATCTTTATAGCGGCACTCTTGGTTTGCCAAGTTCAGGCCTGGTTCAATCTTTTCCTTCTGCAGCACGCATATGCATTGCATTTTACATCCCGCATATCATGCCATGTTTTGCATCATGTTGCTTGCGCATTGCACCGTGGTTGATTGTGTTTTCCTTTGCTTGTTTTCTTGCTTTGGGTAGAGCCAGGAGACGAGTACGTGATCGGGGAACCCGTTGAGTACGCTTACGAGGATCAAGCTTACGTCAACTCGGAGAACTTTGCAGGCAAGATGACCATACCCTCGAAATCACTTCTATCTTTGCTTGCTAGTTGCTCGCTCTATTGCTATGCCTATGCTGCGATACCTACCACCTGCTATATCATGCCTCCCATATTGCCATGTCAAGCCTCTAACCCACCTTGTCCTAGCAAACCGTTGTTTGGCTATGTTACCGCTTTGCTCAGCCCCTCTTATAGCGTTGCTAGTTGTAGGTGAAGATTGGAGTTTGTTCCTTGTTGGAACATGTTTATTGTTAGGATATCATTATTATATCTTGTTTACTTTAATGCACCTATACTTGGTAAAGGGTGGAAGGCTCGGCCTTATGCCCGGTGTTTTGTTCCACTCTTGCCGCCCTAGTTTCCGTCATACCGGTGTTATGTTCCTTGATTTTGCGTTCCTTACGCGGTTGGGTTATAATGGGAACCCCTTGACAGTTCGCCTTGAATGAAACTCCTCCAGCAAGGCCCGACCTTGGTTTTACCATTTGCCACCTAAGCCTTTTTCCCTTGGGTTTCACGGACTCAAGGGTCATCTTTATTTTAACCCCCCGGGCCAGTGCTTCTCTAAGTGTTGGTCCAACCTAGAGCACCGTGCGGGGCCGTCCGTTGGCAACTTGGGTTACGTTGGCTCCCGTACACTTAGCTTATCCGGTGTGCCCTGAGAACGAGATATGTGCAGCTCCTATCGGGATTTGTCGGCACAACGGGTGGTCTTGCTGGTCTTGTTTTACCATTGTCGAAATTTCTTGTAACCGGGATTCCGAGTCTGATCGGGTCGTCTTGGGAGAAGGAATATCCTTCCTTGACCGTGAGAGCTTGTGATGGGCTAAGTTGGGACACCCCTGTAGGGTTTTGAACTTTCGAAAGCCGTGCCCGTGGTTATGGGCATATGGGAATTTGTTAATGTCCGGTTGTAGAAAACTTGACACTTAACTTAATAAAAATGCATCAACCGCGTGTGTAGCCGTGATGGTCTCTTTTCGGCGGAGTCCGAGAAGAGAACACGGTCTCGTGTTATGCTTGAACGTAAGTAGTTCTAGGATCACTTCTTGATCATAGTTTATCGATCGTGCTTTGCTCCTCTTCTCGCTCTCATTTGCGTATCTTAGCCACCATATATGCTAGTGCTTGCTGCAGCTCCACCTCACTACCTTTTCGTACCCATGAGCTTAAATAGTCTTGATCGCGAGGGTGTGAGATTGCTGAGTCGCCCGTGACTCACAAATTACTTCCAAAACCAGATGCAGGTGCCGACGATGTCAGTCCAGGGAAGGCGACCGAACTCAAGTGGGAGTTCGACGAGGATTCAAGACATTACTATGTTTCCTTTCCAGACGACCAGTAGTGGAGTCGGGGATCCTATCGCATTTGGGGTTGTCTTTATTTTGGTTCCGTAGTCGGACCTTGATTGTATTCTGGATGATGTAATGCTATATTTATGTATTGTGTGAAGTGGCGATTATAAGCCAACTCTGTATCTCTTTCTTATTCAGTATATGGGATGTGTAAAGATTACCCCTCTTGCGACATGACTACAATGCGGTTATGCCTCTAAGTCGTGCTCCGACACGTGGGAGATATAGCCGCATAGTGGGTGTTACAAGTTGGTAATCAGAGCCTTCCCCGACTTAGGAGCCCCCTGCTTGATCGAATCGCTGGCGTTGTTGAGTCTTGAAAAATGTTTTGAGTCTTATAGGATTATATATATCGGAGAGTAGGATTCTTTTTACTTCCCAGTCCCTTCTTCGCTCTGGTGTGGCCTCCTGACGTAGAGTTTTGACTCTTCTCTTCTCAAATTTCACGAAATTTTTTTAGGATCACGTGGGTATCTTGGAATCGTTTCGATGGTTTTGTGACGAGAACATTGTTGTTGGTGCCTCCTGACATTTAGGGGTTGTGGCAGTGTCCCGGGGAGTTGAGCTCCGAGGTGTTGCCGTCACAATTTTATCGTTGCAGTTCTGGAATACCCGAGTTTCGCCGACATGGAAAATCTCCTTTATGCAGTTGTTGGTGAGATAACCTCAACGCCACCCAGTACTGGGGTGGGAGTTCGGGAGTATTGCCATAACTCGTATAATGGATACTTTTCGAAGGTTGAGGTAAATGATTTCCGAAGGTTTCTTGGTTATGTGTTGAAGGATGGATACAGCTGGATGTAGGATTTGCTAGTTTTGGGTGAGATATTATGCTTCCCCTGTATCCCCAACACCTGATTGCATAACCGGAAAGTTTCGGGAGTTTCATAGGTGGTAATTCATGTAGCTCTAGTATTTCTTCCCGCAGATATTTGGTTTGTGATTCAGTAATCCTTACCAATTATTTGTTCATGACTGTACCTTGTTGTTTTATTCATCTACCTTTATCTAAGTGGCTTCTCAATTTATGGAAGTGTGATCATCTATTTTGGAATTCATTCGTTCATTCTTGTTCGAATGTTAAGGCTATATGTTGCATTTTCGATCCATTTGATTCAGCTTGAATATATGTCTGTCAAGATGCTAACGGATGTCACCCTCTTCAGGATGGCTCCTCCAACGCGTCAGAATCCGGAACCACCGCCACCACCTCCACCTCCGGAGGCATGGCAAGCTGTGATGGCCGCTAACACGCAGATGCTTTTGCAAATCTTGCAAGAGCGCAACCAAGGAAATCAAGGCCTTGGCAACAATCAATCTCAGTTTCGTACCCTCAACCAATTCTTCGCAAACCAGCCGAAGTCTTTTAGTAACTGTGTCGAGGCCATAGACGCTGACGATTGGCTCGTGGATATCTGCAAACATTTTGAGTGTAGCAACATCAGGCCTGAGGATTTTGTCAAGTTTGCTTCATTCCAACTCAAAGACCAAGCTGCTGAGTGGTATCAACAATACAAAGATTCCAGAGGAGGTCGTGTGATTACCTGGGATGATTTCTGCCGAGACTTCAAAGCTCACCACATTCCTCAAAGTGTTGTTGAGAGTAAGCGTGAGGAGTTCCGCAATCTGAAGCAAGGTAGTATGTCTGTTTACCAATACAACATCATGTTCCAGAGGCTCGCCCGCTTTGCCAAACAAGACGTCCCTGATGAGAAGAGCATGATTTATCAATTCAGAGGTGGCCTCAGAGAAGATCTGCAACTTGCTCTCATGATTTTTGAGCCAAAACAGTATGATGAGTTCTACAACATGGGACTAAAGCAAGAGGCTGCTCAGCTCAAGTGTGATGCTTCCAAGAAGAGAGTCAGGGATGTAACTCCTTCTTCTTCTTCTTCTTCTTCAACTCAAGTGGCAGCTAAGCAGCAAAAGTGCTGGATGCCTCCTCCTCCTCCGTTCCGTCAGCCTTATCGACAGAAGAGCAAAGGTGGCAATGGATCTTCCCACCCACCCAACCTAGGCTTTCAGAACAAAGCTTCATCTCATGCTCCAAGGTCAAGTGCTCCGTATCACCGTCCGCTCTCAGAGGTTACGTGCAACAAGTGTCAGCAGAAGGGTCACTATGCAAACAAATGCTTCAACCAGAGGCGTCTTCCGGCTCCTCCTGTGAGATCTGCCAGCAACACAATGGTCAAGCATAATCCCAAGTTTGCAAAGGTCAACATGGTGAACGTAGCTCAGGCAGAGGACTCTTCAGAAGTGATCATGGGTAACTTTCCAGTTAACTCTACTCCTGCAAAAATCCTTTTTGATACTGGTGCATCACATTGTTTCATGTCAAGGTCATTTGTTTCAAAGCATGACTTCGTTTCGGAAATGTTGGGTAAACCTATGGGAGTGGTTTCTCTGGCCAAGTCTATGAGGGCTACCACGATGATCCCGAATGTTTCTATCAAGATGGGTGACTATAAGTTTCTGTCTTCTCCAATGGTCCTTGGTGACTTGGATATTGATCTAATTCTCGGCATGGACTGGCTTTCTAAGCACAAGGCTCAACTTGATTGTGCTGCCAGGCAGATTCAATTGACACACTCGTCTAAGGATGTGATCATCTTTGCCGCTCATGATGATATAATTCGACTGTTTTCTCTCAATGAGAAAGGCGAGTTGAATGCCATCTCTCAGATTCCAGTCATTTTTGAATATCAAGACGTCTTTCCAAAAGAGCTTCCAGGAATGCCTCCTCACCGGCCAGTTGAATTCGTCATCGATCTTGAGCCTGGCATGGAACCTGTTTGCAAACGTCCTTACAAGCTTGGACCAGAAGAGTTGAAGGAGCTGGAGAAATAACTCGATATACAAGAGCGTATGGGTCTGATCCGACCAAGTTCTTCTCCATGGGGTTGTGGTGTTCTTTTTGTCAAGAAGAAAGATGGCACGGACCGACTTTGTGTCGACTACCGTCCATTGAACAAGAAGATCATAAAGAACAAGTACCCACTTCCCAACATCAATGAGCTTTTCGAACAACTCAAGGGTGCTCAAGTATTCTCCAAGCTTGACCTTCATATGGGCTATCATCAGATTCACATTCGTGAACAAGATATCCCCAAGATAGCTTTCAGAACAAGCTATGGTTCCTATGAATACATTGTCTTGTCTTTCGTCCTTGTCAATGCTCCTCCAACGTTCTCTCGCATGATGAACTTCATCTTCAACCCTTGCACAAATGACTTCGTCTTGGTCTATCTCGATGACATTTTGGTCTTTTCCAAGAACAAGGAGGATCATGCCAAGCATTTGAGATTGGTGTTGGACAAACTCAGAGAACATCAGTTCTATGCGAAGTTTTCAAAGTGCGAGTTTTGGCTCGATGAGGTTCTCTACCTTGGGCATATCATCTCCGCCAAGGGCATAGCTGTTAATCTTGAGAAGGTGTCTGCAATTGTGAATTGGGAACCGCCTCAGAATGTGAAGCAGCTCCGCAGCTTTCTTGGGCTCGCAAGCTATTGTCGAAGATTCATTGAGAATTTCTCTAAGATCACGAAGCCTCTTTCCAACCTTCTCCAGAAGCATGTGAAGTATGTCTGGATGCCTAAATGTGACATCGCTTTCAACACCCCCAAAGAGAAGTTAGTCACAGCTCCAGTTCTGACTCCTCCTGATGAATCCAAACCATTCGAGGTTTTCTGTGATGCTTCCCTGCAAGGTCTCGGTGCTGTGTTAATGCAAGAGAAGAAAGTTGTGGCCTATACCTCTCGCCAGTTGAAGCCCAACGAAAATAACTACCCCACTCATGACCTCGAGTTGGCGGCAGTTGTCCATGCTCTTTTAACATGGAGACATCTCTTGTTGGGAAGGAAAGTGGATATCTTCACTCATCATAAGAGTCTGAAGTACATCTTCACTCAGCCCAACCTCAACCTCAGGCAGACTCGTTGGGTCGAAATGATTCAAGAGTATAATCCGAGTATTGAATATACTCCAGGCAAGGCCAATGTCATTGCTGATGCTTTGAGCAGGAAGGCTTACTGCAACAGTTTGATTCTCAAGCCCTTCCAGCCGGATCTTTGTGAAGCTTTCCGCAAATATAATCTCCAAGTTGTTCCTCAAGGATTTCTTGCCAACCTCCAAGTCTCTCCTACTTTGGAAGATCAAATTCATGAGGCTCAACTTCTTGATGCAATGGTGAAGAAGGTGAAGATTGGGATTTCCAAGAGCCAACCCAAGTACAAGTGCTATCGCCTTGATGACAAAGATACTCTATTCTTCGAGGATCGCATTGTTGTTCCTAAGGGTGACCTTCGTAAAGTCATTATGAAGGAGGCTCACAATTCACTCATTTCTATTCATCCTGGAAGTATAAAGATGTACCATGACCTCAAGCAGTCGTATTGGTGGACTCGAATGAAGCGAGAGATTGCACAGTTCATGAATGAATGTGATGTCTGCAGAAGAGTGAAAGCAGAACACCAACGACCAGCTGGTCTCCTCCAACCTCTTGCCATTCCAGAATGGAAGTTTGACCATATTGAGATGGACTTCGTGACTGGATTTCCCAAGTCCAAGCGTGGCAATGATGCTATCTTTGTTGTCATCGACAAGCTTACTAAAGTGGCTCATTTTCTTCCTATCAAAGAATCTATCACAGCAGCTCAGTTGGCAGAGCTATATACCTCTAGGATTGTCTCCTTGCATGGCATTCCATAGTTGATATCTTCAGATCGTGGAAGCATCTTCACTTCTAAGTTTTGGAATTCCTTCCAGAACTCTATGGCCACCAAGATTCGCTTCAACACAACCTTTCATCCTCAAACTAGTGGACAAGTCGAGCGAGTTAATCAAATTCTTGAAGATATGCTCAGGGCTTCTGTCATTTCTTTCGGTATGAAGTGGGAAGATTGTCTTCCATATGCCGAGTTCTCCTACAACAACAACTTCCAAGCGAGTTCGGGCAAGGCCCCATTCGAGATTCTCTATGGCCGAAAGTGTCATACTCCTCTTAATTGGTCAGAGACTGGTGAACGCCAACTTCTTGGCAATGACTTTATCACAGAGGCTGAAGAAATGTGCAAAGTCATTCGTGAAAATCTCAAAGCCGCGCAATCGCGCCAGAAGAGTTACTATGATAGCAAGCATCGTGACTTGGCTTTCGAGATCGGAGACCATGTCTACCTCCGCATCTCTCCAATGAAAGGTACTCGTCGCTTCGGTACCAAAGGGAAGCTTGCCCCTAGATACGTGGGTCCTTTCAAGATCATTGGCAAAAGAGGCGATCTCGCCTATCAACTTGAGCTTCCATCCAACTTTGCAAACGTGCACGACGTGTTTCACGTGTCTCAGCTTTGCAAGTGTTTCAAGACTCCTGACCGCACCATCAACTTCGAAGAGATTGATCTCCAAGAAGACATGTCTTATCATGAGCATCCCATTGCTATTCTTGAAGAAACTGAGCGCAAGACTCGCAACAAGTCTATCAAATTCCTAAAAGTTAAGTGGTCACATCATTCCGACCAAGAGGCCACCTGGGAACGTGAGGACCACCTCCGTTCCGAATATCCGGAGTTTTTCCAGTCCTAGATCTCGGGACGAGATCCTTTCCTAGTGGTGGAGTTTTGTAACGCCCCGGATGTAACTTACCATATTTGTATTCCAACTCTTGCCATTTTCGGCTCTAAGTTATGATATTCCCTCGTGGTTGGGTTTTGTCCTTGTTTTTCTTTTTGTCCATGTCATGCATCTCCTATCATGTCATCATGTGCATCGCATTTGCATACGTGTTCGTCTCATGCATCCGAGCATTTTCCCCGTTGTCCGTTTTGCATTCCGGCACTCCTACGTTCTCCGGCGCCCCCCTTTTGCCTCTTTTCGTGTGCAAGTGTTAAACGTTCTCGGATTGGACCGAGACTTGCCAAGCGGCCTTGGTACACCACCGGTAGACCGCCTGTCAAGTTTCGTACCATTTGGAGTAAATTTGATACTCCAACGGTTAACCGAGGAACTGTAAAGGCCTCGTGTGTGTTGCAGCCTAACACCCCTCCAAAGTGGCCCAAAACCCATCTAAACCCCCTCCATCCTCTCGGCCATTCGATCACGACCACGTGGCCGAAAACCGCACTCCATTTGGACTCTCCTAGCTCCCAGAATCTATAAATAGGTGTCGCCTCCGAAATTTTTGGGTCCAAACCCTAGCATTCTTCCACCCCGCGCCGCCGGACACGTCCAGTCCGGCCGGACACGTCCACCGGTCCGCACCAGCCAATCGCACCACACCACTTGTCGCCTCACCGCTGCCCACCACCACCGGCCCGTGAGCCCGCCGTGGGCCCGTGAGGCCCGAGCCGCCACGCTCCTCCGCCCGGCCTCCCCGCCGCCCGTGCGCCCCGGCTCCCGATCCGCGCCGCCGCCTGCCTCCCAGC
>NC_041384.1:641675410-641706200 GCF_002162155.2 Triticum dicoccoides | reverse complement strand
GTCGCCCGGCGCCGCCGCAGCGCCTCACCTGCGCCGCCGTCCCGCCGTCCTCACCTCTCCGGCCTCCTCCCCAAGTAGTCCGATGAGCTCCCCTAGCTCCGCGCCCCTTCTTCCATAACTCCGTCGAAGCATCTCTGGCCATCCTCGTGGACCGTGCCAGATCTGGATCTGGAAATTAGGGTTGACCCCCTTTTCCCCCCCAAGTTTCTTATATTTTCTAGCCCTGTTCATCGCTCCATAACTCTGCATCCGTAGCTCCGTTTTGGGCGTGCCATATATCAAAATGTTCATCATGATGCCCTCTTCATTTTGTTCCATCGCATCATTCTTGTTTGAGTCCATCTTGATGCCTAAAATTCTGTTGCAAGAGAGCTATAAAATGTTAGTTCCTGATTCTTATCAGATTATGAGCATTTGTCATTTTTGCCATGATTAATGTGTGCTGCATATGAGCATGAGCTCTACATGTGTTTTGGTCTATGCCATGCCATCTTTACAGAGGTGTATGCCATGTATTTTTGTGATCAATGTGGTGACTAGCACAAGCATGCAAAGTAGCTCTCGTGATGTTGCTGATTTCAGGGGCTTGGAATTTCACCAAGTCATTTCCCTATTGTTATTTTTATGCCATGTATTCATGTTGCTACAGAGTGATCCATGCCTCTTTTGAGCATGTTCAGTAAGGATGATTTGGGAATATAGTTATGCTCTAACCATCCATGTACCTGTTTGCATTTATGGAGTGTCCTAGCATGACTTAATCTTGCTCTACTTTTGCTATAAAATGTTCCTGGCAGATTGTTTACGTGTTAATCAATTTTGCCAAGGTTGTTGTAGCTGATCCATGCATGCCATGAGATGGTTCTTGCCATGGTTAGCTTCTTGATCATGTATTCTTGTTGGGTGTATGTTTAGCTTGTCATGAAATTCCTTGTTTTGAGTGCATCGAGCTCGCAAACGTGCCTACTTAACTCTGTTTTTGCCATGTCCGGTTTTCTGCCAAGTCTGAATCTGTTAACGAAACTTGCTATGTTTACATGGGTGCCATCATGTTCTCTGATCCTTTTTGGCTTATGGTCAGTAAGGGACTTTTGTTACATGCTTTGAGTAGATTAATACCATTCCTTGTATTGCTATGATATGATCCTGTAGCATGTTGTTATCTTACTCTAAACATTGCTTCCTGATGTTAATTCCTGGCATGTTGTTATTTTCACCAAGTCTGTGAAGCTGATATCTTTTGCACTTTTGCCATGCTTGTTTGAACCTGCTCTTGTGTGATTTAGCCGTAGCTCAGTGTTCATATTTTGTCAAGCATCTTGAGTAGATCACTTCCATGTGCTTTGTTGCTATGTTAGAGTGCAATAGCTTAGTTTCTTGGTGCATTTTAGATGGCATCGTGCTGTTAATCGCAGAATCGTGCCATTATTGTTTTGCTTGCCATTTGCAAACCGTGCATCCGATTCCAGTGATCTTTATATCGATTTCGACGAAATCAACTCATCTTTCCAGCGGCACTCTTGGTTTGCCAAGTTCAGGCCTGGTTCAATCTTTTCCTTCTGGAGCACGCATATGCATTGCATTTTACATCCCGCATATCATGCCATGTTTTGCATCATGTTGCTTGCGCATTGCACCGTGGTTGATTGTGTTTTCCGTTGCTTGTGTTCTTGATTTGGGTAGAGCTGGGAGACGAGTACGTGATCAAGGAACCCGTTGAGTACGCTTACGAGGATCAAGCTTACTTCAACTCGGAGAACTTTGCAGGCAAGATGACCATACCCTCGAAATCACTTCTATCTTTGCTTGCTAGTTGCTCGCTCTATTGCTATGCCTATGCCATGATACCTAACACCTGCTATATCATGCCTCCCATATTGCCATGTCAAGCCTCTAACCCACCTTGTCTTAGCAAACCGTTGTTTGGCTATGTTACCGCTTTGCTCAGCCCCTCTTATAGCGTTGCTAGTTGCAGGTGAAGATTGGAGTTTGTTCCTTGTTGGAACATGTTTATTGTTGGGATATCATTATTATATCTTGTTTACTTTAATGCACCTATACTTGGTAAAGGGTGGAAGGCTCGGCCTTATGCCCGGTGTTTTTTTCCACTCTTGCCGCCCTAGTTTCCGTCATACCAGTGTTATGTTCCTTGATTTTGCGTTCCTTACGCGGTTGGGTTATAATGGGAACCCCTTGACAGTTCGCCTTGAATAAAACTTCTCCAGCAAGGCCCGACCTTGGTTTTACCATTTTCCACCTAAGCCTTTTCCCTTGGGTTTCGCGGACTCAAGGGTCATCTTTATTTTAACCCCCCGGGCCAGTGCTTCTCTAAGTGTTGGTCCAACCTAGAGCACCGTGTGGGGCTGTTGGGGATATAACTATCAGTTATGACCCGCCTAGAAGGGGCCGGGTCAGCCCCAATGGCAGGTTACACAAGAAGCCCAGTAAACATTCAAGACGATAGTTTATTAAATCTTATAAAAGGCCCAAAGGCCTGGAGGCGGCTTAAGGCCTGATATTATGAACCGCCATATGTAAGACTTGTAAAGAAATGCATGTAAAGGAAGTCACCAAGCCAGACACGAATATGAGCCGGCCGGGACTCTGTAGGCCACCAGGCGTCAACCCGTGTATATAAGGGGACGACCCGGTGGCGGCTTAGGGCAACAAGCAAGAGATCGATAACCAAGCCGGCGAGTTGAGCCTCTTGGTAATCGAAATCCCAGCAATACCAACACAACTAGATGTAGGCTTTTACCTTCATCGTAAGGGGCCGAACTAGTATAAAACCTCTCGTGTCCTTTGTCTCGATTAATCCCTTTAAGCTTCCTAGTTGCGATGGCCCTACGATTAAGTCCTTTCTCTAGGACATCTACCGTGACAATTCCATGATAGTTGGTGCCCACCGTGGGGCCAGCGCACAGTGGATTTGAGTTCTTGAAGGGCAACTTCGATGGGCTCAAGGGATACGCTGTGGGCCGGATGACCAAGAGTCGTCGCGGTAAGCTCTACATCGACGACGAAGGCTGGGGCCCCGAGGCCGGCTCAATTGAGTACGGGTACCGGGTCCCCTTCGGTGGAATTCATGTCTTCATCGTCCGGATCGGCGAGTCAGGCCCTGAGATGGACGTCCACACCAACCTCATCAAAACGGCTCAGCACGCAAGGACCACCCGTGTTCAATCTACCGTGAAGCATGCCTTTGTAGGCTGCGTCCATGGTGGTGAATACTCTGAAGGATCGGTGGAGGGCGGTGAGGCGGCCTTCTATTCTGACACTGCATCATCAACGGGCAAGACAGACTCTTTGTACCAGCTGCAGGACGGCATGCTCGGGGGCTGTTCCGATGGCAGCAGTATTACGGACCCTCTTGAGCCGCCGAATTGGGCCGGAGTCTTCATGGCAGGGACACAGCCCGGTCAGAACTCTACAGCAGCGGCAGCAACAACTACCGGGTCGGCTGCAGCCGGGTCAGGAGATCCCGCACGCCCCCTGACTCAGATTCTAATGGACCTCATGGATAAACTGATGACTCTGTTGACCACCGTGGCAGAGGCGACGGATAAAGCCCAACACGACGCAGAGGTGGCACGCGTACGTGAAGAGATGGTGCAAGCTAAGGAAAATCTAGCCGTAGAGGAAGTTAGGATGGCAGCAGAGCGGGTGGCTTAGGATGTTCGTGCTCAACAGCTTCAAGCAGAGACCTTCTGGCTCTCGGTGGATCTTAACGGTCAAACGAGGTCATGAGGAGGAGGCATCAGAAAACTCAGTCACGTCTACCTCTGATGCTTGATCCTAGGAACCTATTCCATACACCCGGGTCTGGGGGAGCAACCCGCCAGAGGCACACCGGATCACAACACCCGGCGCACCGGTTCAGCCGCGTGCCATGGAACCACCTCATATAATTACCGCTCCGCCTCATTACGTACCAACACCGCCGAGTCACTTCTCCAACCCCCTAGAAAACCTCATCGCAGCATCGACTCGTTTGGCGGCTCTCCCAATGGAAGGTGACTCACCAGCGGCGGTTGAAACACGGAGGGTAAGAGAACTTCTTCAAACAGCTCTGGCATAGCAGGATGCGTACTCCTACAGTTGAGACAGGATCCATTCAACTCCTCGCCCAAGCCGGAGCCCGAGCTACAGTAGGCGTATGGAATCCGCAGGCATGTCAAGCAATGCTCAACGCCACAACCAGCCACACAGGCATGAGCCGGTGCGGGCTGGAGCCCTTAACTTGGCGGATTAGGAGAGGATTCGACAAGAGGCGGAACGAGCAGTTCAAATGGCAGCAGATTAGGTGGCTCATCAAACTTTTCCGGTTTATCCAGCAACCTTGGTCGAAGCAGGAGTGGCCACAAGAACCGGATGCGTCCCTTGCTTGGTGACAGGCATACATAATGAGCGTTTTCCAAAGGATTTTAAGGGGCCTCGTAGGGTGCCTAATTACACGGCTGACTTACAGCCCGGGGCTTGGATTGAGAGTTATGAGATGGCTATGGAGTTGTTGGAGGTCAGCGATGCATCAATGGCCAAGTATTTCACCATGATGTTGGATGGGACAACTCCTACTTGGCGAAGGGGTTGCCGCCCAATTCTATCGGTTCATGGGCGGAGTTAAAGGCCCAGTTCATCCAGAACTTCAAAGACACGTGTAAGCAGCCTTTGTCGATTGTGGACCCAACCAATTGCAAGCAAGAGGACGGTGAATCCACAACCCATTTGGTGCGCCGGGTCAAGGAGATAATACATTCATCCGATAAAATGGATGCCGACTCAGCAGTCTTGATGTTGGAGAAAAATTGCCATTTTGAACCTCTGAAGCAGAAGCTGGGGCGGCTCAAGCGTGACTGTAATGACATGGGCCAGTTGATGGCGGCTCTCGTCAAGTATGCTGATTCCGATAGTACCAAAGACCCGGTGTCTGACGAAGAAAAGACAGCGAAGGGAAAGAAGAATGGCAATGGCAAGGGTCACCAGCATAACCCGGCAAATCAAGGAGGTAATAAATGCAAGGCTGATGAGTTTGTTGCTAACACTAATGCACAGGGCAGAAATCAACGGCGCAAGGGCAGACAACCCCCTCGGTCGGGCGGGCCAGGTCCCACCCTTGAGCAATTATTGAATGAACCTTGTCCAAGACACGGCACCCGTGAGAAGCCAGCCACCCACCTGTGGAAAGATTGTACGATCATGAAGGCGTTTAAAAATTCAAACGCGTTTGATGGAGGTCACGGCCCAGGCAACGGTTCAGGTGGAGGCGGTTTCCAAGGCCCGGGTGCCGGTTCAGGTGGAGGAGGATTTCACGGTCAGGGCCATCCTGGTAACAAAGGAGGATATAATCCACAACCGGGCCAAGGTCATCAGCAGCAATAGTTCGGATATCAGAGCAACCCAAAAAAACTAAATAGTGGGCAATACCATGTATTTACCACTAGTTTATGTAAGAGGGACCAGAAGCTTCACAAGAGTGCCGTCAATGCCGTTGAGCCGGCTATTCCATGTTACTTACGTTGGTCAGAGCAGCCTATTGTGTGGAGCAGAGAGGATCACCCACCCCGGGTCGATAATCCAGGTCACTTGGCTTTGGTAGTGGCGCCTCAGGTTGGTGGATACAAATTCACTAAGGTACTCATGGATGGAGGCAGCAGCATCAACATCCTCTACTATGAGACGTTCCGCCGGATGGGATTGACTGATAAGAGTCTTAAACAATCCAACACTGTTTTTCACGGTGTGGTTCCTGGAAAGTCAGCATACCCAGTGGGTAAGATTGAATTGGAAGTAGCCTTTGGGGATGAGTATGATTCCAGAGTAGAAAAAATAACCTTTTAGGTGGTAAAAATCAAAAGCCCATATCATGCTCTGTTTGGACGGCCGGCTTATGCCAAGTTGATGGCTCGGCCATGTTATGTATATTTGCAGCTCAAGATGCCGGGCTATAAGGGCACCATCATAGTACATGGGAGCCGGAAAATAGCTTTGGAGTGTGAAGAAGGTGATGCTGCCTATCCTGAGTCTGTTTGTGCAACAGAGGAGTTAAAGTTTTACAAGGATCATGTTGACCCAGCAGACATGACGTCATTAAAGAAACCAACAACAGAGTATGAGCCGGTGCTGAAGTTCAAATCAGCTGATGACACCAAGATAGTTGACTTTGTGCCTGGCGACTCATCCAAGCAGTTCATCATCAGTGTAAACTTGGATCCAAAATAGGAAAGCGCGCTCATCGAGTTCATTCTTGAGAACCGGGACATCTTTGCATCAAAACCTTCAGACATGCCGGGTGTCCCGAGGGAACTCGCTGAGCACACTCTCAATATTGATCCAAAGTTTAAACCTGTCAGACAGTTTCTCCGACGGTTCAATGAAGAAAGGCGCAAGGCCATTGGAGAAGAGGTGGCCCGGATCTTGGTGGCCGGGTTCATTGTGGAAGTCTTTCACCCAGAGTGGTTAGCCAACCCGGTGCTGGTACTCAAAAAGAACAACACCTGGCGTATGTGTGTGGATTACACCGATCTGAAAAAGGCTTGTCCGGCTGATCCTTTTGCCCTCCCCCATTGAGGGAGTCTTGGATTAGGGGGTGTCCGGATGGCCAGACTATACCTTCAGCCGGACTCCTGGACTATGAAGATACAAGATTGAAGACTTCGTCCCGTGTCCGGAAGGCACTTTCCTTGGCGTGGAAGGCAAGCTTGGCAATACGGATATGTAGATCTCCTACCATTGTAACCGACTTTGTGTAACCCTAACCCTCTCCGTTGTCTATATAAACCGGAGGGTTTTAGTCCGTAGGACAACATACAGAACAACAATCATACCATAGGCTAGCTTCTAGGGTTTAGCCTCTCCGATCTCTTGGTAGATCTACTCTTGTACTACCCATATCATCAATATTAATCAAGCAGGACGTAGGGTTTTACCTCCATCAAGAGGGCCTGAACCTGGGTAAAACTTCATGTCCCTTGCCTCCTGTTACCATCCGGCCTAGACGCACAGTTCGGGACCCCCTACCCGAGATCCGTCGGTTTTGACACCGACATTGGTGCTTTCATTGAGAGTTCCTCTGTGTCGTCGCCGTTAGGCTTGATGGCTCCTACAATCATCAATAGCAATGCAGTCCAGGGTGAGACCTTCCTCCCCGGACAGATCTTCGTCTTCGGCGGCTTCGCACTGCGGGCCAATTCACTTAGCCATCTGGAGCAGATCGAAAGCTATGCCCATGGCCGTCAGGTCAGTTTTGGAAGTTTAAACTACACAGCTGACATCCGCGGGGACTTGATCTTCGACGGATTCGAGCCACTACCGAGCGCGCCGCACTGTCACGACGAGCATGATCTAGCTCTGCCGCCGAACAGTGCCCTGGAGGCCGCACCCGCATTGGCTTCGACCCTTAATTCGGAGCCAACTACGCCGATCGAGGATGGGTGGTTGGACGCCGCCTCAGGGGCTGCGATCCATTAATGGCGTTCGAGCCGAACACCAGCCCCGCACTCCGCGAGACTCGCGACTCCAAGGAGCCAGACTCCTCTCCGGACTCCAAACCCTCCGTGCCCCTGCCGATCGAATCCGATTGGGCGCCGATCATGGAGTTTACTGCCGCGGACATCTTTCAGCACTCGCCTTTCGGCGATATTTCGAAGACACTAAAGTCTCTCTCTTTATCAAGAGAGCCCTGCCCGAACTACGGTCAGCAAGGTTGGGATACGGACGATGAAGAAATTCAATGCCCACCCACCACCCACTTTGTAGCCACTGTCGACGATTTAACCGACATGCTCGACTTTGACTCCGAAGACATTGACGGTATGGACGCTGATGCAGGAGACGATGAAGAACCAGCGCCTATTGGGCCTTGGAAAGCCACCTCATCATATGACATATACATGGTGGATACCCCAAAAGAAAGAGATGGCGATGGAACAGCGGAGGATGACCCCTCCAAGAAACAGCCTAAGCACCGGCGTCAGCAGCGCCGCTCAAAATCCCGCCAAAGCAAATACAGTGATTCCAGCACGGGAGATAATAATACTCCGCAGAGTGCCGAAGAAAACCCCCTCCAGCAAGATTCAACACAGGAGGATGGAGAAGCCAGCCCTCATGAGAGAGCGGCAGACAGAGAGGTCGAGGACGATAATTATATGCCTCCCTCTGAAGACGAGGCAAGCCTCGAAGACGACGAATTCGTCGTGCCAGAGGATCCCGTCGAGCAAGAGCATTTTCAACGCAGGCTTATGGCCACGGCAAGAAGCCCCAAGAAAAAATAGCAACAGCTTAGAGCTGATCAAGATTTGCTAGTCGACAGATGGACTGAAGTCCTTGCGGCCGAAGAGCATAAACTCGAACGCCCTTCAAGAGCTACCCAAAGCGCAGGTTGCTACCCCGATTAGAGGAGGAAACACTTAAACCTACATCACCAGCACTTGATACGACCGACCGGCCACCTCGTGGCCGCGACAGAGAGGCCTCTCGGCCCTCCACTCAAGCTGCAACCCGTACCAAGGCACGGGAAAATGCGCCAGACCTGCGAGATATGTTGGAGGACAAGGCAAGGCAAACAAGATCGATCTACGGATCACATGGGCGCCCCACGACTCGAGACGGTAACCTCACGCCGGACACAAATCCGGTAGGGCCAAACACAGTAGACAAAGCTCATTGGAGCTACGTCGTGATATAGCCCAGTACAGAGGCGCCGCACACCCACTATGCTTCACAGACGAAGTAATGGATCATCAAATCCCCGAGGGTTTCAAACCCGTAAACATCGAATCATATGATGGCACAACAGATCCTGCGGTATGGATCGAGGATTATCTCCTTCATATCCACATGGCCCGCGGCGATGATCTCCACGCCATCAAATACCTCCCACTCAAGCTTAAAGGACCAGCTCGGCATTGGCTTAACATCTTGCCAGCAGGATCAATCAGTTGTTGGGAGGACCTAGAAGCCACATTCCTTGACAAGTTCCAGGGCACTTATGTGCGACCACCAGACGCCGATGACCTAAGCCACATAATTCAGCAGCCAGAGGAATCGGCCAGGCAATTCTGGACACGGTTCCTAACAAAGAAAAATCAAATAGTCGACTGTCCGGACGCAGAGGCCCTAGCAGCCTTGAAGCACAATATCCATGACGAGTGGCTTGCCCGGCACCTTGGACAGAAAAAGCCGAAATCTATGGCAGCACTCACGACACTCATGACCCGCTTTTGCGTGGGAGAAGACAGCTGGCTTGCTTGTAGCAACAATATGACCAAGAACCCTGGTAACTCGGATACCTAGGACAGTAGTGGCAGGTCGCGTCGCAACAAGCAGAAACGCCGCATTAACAGCGCCAATGCTGAGGATACGGCAGTTAATGCCGGATTCAGAGGCTATAAATCCGGTCAGCGGAAAAAGCCATTCAAAAGAAATCCTAGGGGCTCGTCCAGTTTGGACCGAATACTCGACCGCTTGTGCCAGATACATGGCACCCCCAAAAAGCCAGCCAATCACACCAACAGGGATTGTTGGGTGTTCAAGCGGGCAGGCAAGTTAAATGCCGAAAATACCGACAAGGGGCTGCATAGCGATGACGACGAAGAGCCCCGGCCGCCGAACAACAATGGATAGAAGGGTTTTCCCCCACAAGTGCGGACGGTGAACATGATATACGCAACCCACATCCCCAAGAGGGAGCGGAAGCGCGCATTAAGGGACGTATACGTGGTAGAGCCAGTCGCCCCAAAGTTCAACCCATGGTCCTCCTGCCCGATCACCTTTGATCGAAGGGACCATCCCACTAGCACCCGTCATGGAGGATTCGCCGCATTGGTTCTAGACCCAATTATTGATGGATTTCATCTCACTAGAGTCCTTATGGACGGCGGCAGCAGCCTAAACCTGCTTTACCAGGATACAGTGTGGAAAATGGGCATAGATCCCTCGAGGATTAAGCCCACCAAAATGACCTTTAAAGGCGTAATACCAGGTGTAGAGGCCAACTGTACAGGCTCAATCACACTTGAAGTGGTCTTCGGATCTTCGGATAATTT
The DNA here is from genome assembly GCF_002162155.2 of Triticum dicoccoides. Taxonomy (NCBI): domain Eukaryota; kingdom Viridiplantae; phylum Streptophyta; class Magnoliopsida; order Poales; family Poaceae; genus Triticum; species Triticum dicoccoides. The sequence continues at coordinate 641,696,157 of NC_041384.1, read as the reverse complement.
CCGAAGCGAGGAGTTAATCTTCGACATAGTCCCATTCCGCAATGGCTATCACGCACTGCTCGGGTGAACCGCATTCGCTAAGTTCAACGCGGTACCTCACTACGCATACCTTAAGCTCAAGATGCCAGGCCCTCGAGGAGTAATTACGGTCAATGGAAACACCGAACGCTCCCTCTGAACGGAGGAGCACACAGTGACCCTTGCAGCAAAAGTACAAAGCAGCCTCTCCAGGCAGGCCATTAAATGTCCGGACACCATCAAGCGCGCCCGGAGTAACCTACAACAAGACCGCCTGGCACGTTCCGAGCAGGCGTAGCAATGCGGCCCCAACCCCAGCCCTCGCAAAAATGTGACGCCAGTGCTTCGCGTACATAACTACGCTCTAGAAATACCATGGGTACAGGGGGAGGGGCACCATCACGGCACGCCCGAAACACGGCTTAAATCGCACCAGGGGCTGCCGATTTTTTCAATTTTCTCTTACTTTCAGGACTCCATTCTTCGGAAGGCCTGTTCGGCAATTCAATTGCCGCACAAACGATGCAAGAACCAGGGAAGTAGACAAGCCATGCCGCATTACGGAACTCCCAGGTGGTCTCTATCATGAGCAGTATACCTGTTCCGCATACCATTCCGCAGCCTGCCCCTGGAACGGACATGTTAAATAGTCCAACCTTTTGCTTATCGCATTATTTGTATCGTTCTTCTTTGATCGCAGCCCTTTTTAATAAACAATGCATAGCTTTTGTCTATTTTTGCATTACTCTTTTTTTACAAATATATGTTCCTTAACGACATGTTGCACCCCTACACTTTGGTACGGCCAAAATACGCTAGGGGCTTTAGTACCCCTCAATATGGTGTGAGAAGTCCGAACACTTTAACAAGTGCGGCACCCTGAACTTATAGCATTATATGCATTGGCTCCGAATCATGTCTTGGGTCAATAGTTGGGTTTGCCCGGCTCCTATGTTTTGGTGCCTTACGTTCCGCTATGTCGGCTAAGGTAGCACTAGGAGAACTACTGCGATTGTGCCCTAGTTGAGCTGGGTCGAGCACCTCAGTAGAGAAAGCTAAAACTGACTGTCATGATGAAGCGAGAGCTGGTCGCTGTTCGAGAGGTTTTTCGAGTCCCTAAAGACTTATGCCGCTTAGAGCGAGGAGTCGGCTCTGTCCGGCCAAGGCGTGGATAGCGCCCCGAACTCGGTCTTCTGAATACCAGGGGCTTCGCCAAAATTTAAAATTATATAATTCTATGGCTAAGTGAGAGTATTCACGCATTATAGTCCGATTGCCTCGTTCGTTGGGCTGAGCGCCTCCCTCGTCCGATTGCCTCGTTTTTGCAATTGCACCTTATATATATATATTTAAACAAGGTATTTCTTACCTTCCTTGTCCTCGAGCTGCTTCTTGGCACGCCCGAGCTCTTTCTCGGACTGCTCGAGGTTCTGCTTTAGCGTGTCCACTTCCGCAGTCAGTGCGGCGGACGCCAGCAGAGAAGCCTGCATACGCATATTGACTCCTTTTTGTTAGACTCCTGCGAATTTTATTTGATCCTCTATTCGGCTTTTCTTCCCGAACGCCAAATAGAGCATCAGGGGCTACTGTCTATGCGGTAATATTATTTACACATTCTTTACTTACCTCAAAGCCTGTTAAAAGGCTAGCACAAGCTTCAATCAGTCCACTCTTGGTGGACTGAACCTTCTGGACCACCGCACTCATAATGGTGCGGTGCTCCTCGTAGATGGAGGCGCCTTTGAGCACCTCCAACAGATTGTCCAGCGCCTTCGGTTGGACGGGGGTCACCGACACGGTGGGCTTGCTCCTCTTGGAAGGAGGTCGCCCGCCGAACTCTGGAACCTTTGAAGGTTCCGGAGCGGTGTCCGGCCTAGAGCCTGACTTGGAGCCCTGGGGGGTTTTATCCCCTTTACTCCTGGAGTCCGGGAGGTCACCTTGCGGTGCCTCCAGGACCACCACCTCCTGGCTTGGAACCTGTTGGGACAACACTTCGGCGTCGTCCGTAGGGCGGGGGGAGGTAGCCATCGGAAGTGAATTCACATCCGACGAGTCTAGTGAACCGCTCGACGATGCGTCGAGCCGGTCTTTGGGTGGGCTGCATAATCATATTCGACATAAGTTGTGCAATAAAGGAATACTATGAATTACTCTGGTATCCGGATACTTACGATTCCGCCAGGGGCTTGGCCCTGAGCGGCCACTCCTCTCCGCCGTCGTTGGCGTCGGTGGAGTAGTCCGGAGGAAGGGTTTTCCCCTTCTTGGACCCTTCGGCCTCCCTAGTGAGGGCGGCCTTCCTTTTCTTCTCTCCCCCCACTGGAGGGGGAGAGGTCTCTTCTTCCTCCTCCTCGTCTTCACGGGAGGAATGCGCCTTGGAGCTGTCGGATGATGAACCCGACACCTCCTGGCACCGGGAACTTTTTCGAGCCCCCGTGGCCTTCTTCATGGCCTTCTTCTCCGCACCACATAGGGTGCCGGAACCAGCAGCTTCACCAAGCGGGCATCGGCTGGGTCTTCGGGCAAAGGAGTCGGACAGTCGATCTGTCCGGACTTCGCCTGCCAATCCTGTCAAAGGTAAGGGAGCTTAGATCCCGCATAGAGTTAAACTATGAAAAACTAATATCCTATAAAAGGTACAAACAACTTACCGCGCTAGCGTGACGCTGCGCGCTGAATCCGCAATCCTCGGTAGCGGATGCGGGAGCCTCGACGCCCTTGAAAAGCACCTTCCAGGCATCTTCGTATGTCGTGTCAAAGAGCCTGCTCAGAGTTCGATGCTGCGCCGGGTTGAACTCCCCCAGATTGAAAGCCCGTTGTTGACACGGGAGGATCCGGCGGATGAGCATAACCTGGACTACGTTGACAAGCTTGAGCTGCTTGTTCACTAAGGTTTGGATGCATGTTTGCAGTCCAGTCAGCTCTTCTTTGCTACCCCACGACAGGCCCGTCTCTTTCCAGGATGTGAGCCGCGTTGGGGGTCCGGACCGGAACTTGGGGGCTGCGACCCACTCAGGGTCGCGCGGCTCGGTGATGTAAAACCACCCCGATTGCCACCCCTTCAGGGTCTCCACAAAGGAGCCCTCGAGCCATAAGACGTTGGGCATCGTGCCCACCATGGCGCCTCCGCACTCCGCCTGGTTGCCGCGCACCACCTTTGGCTTGACATTGAAAGTCGTGAGCCATAGGCCAAAATGGGGGCGGATGCGGAGGAAAGCCTCGCACACGACGATAAATGCCGAGATGTTGAGGATGAAGTTCGGGGCCAGATCATGGAAATCCAGGCCATACTAGAAAATGAGTCCTTGGACGAATGGGTGGATAGGAAAGCCCAGTCCGCGGAGGAAGTGGGGAAGGAACACTACCCTCTCATGGGGCCTTGGGGTGGGGAGGAGCTGCCCCTCTTCGGGAAGCCGGTACGCGATGTCGTTAGACAAGTATCTGGCCTTCCTCAGTTTTTTGATGTGTCCCTCCGTGACGGAGGAGACCATCCACTTGCCTCCCGCTCCGTACATGGCTGGAGAAGGTTGAGGTGGGGAGTGCGGACTTGGGCGCTGGAGCTCGAGTGCATGAAAATGGATAGGCAGAGGAGGAAGAAGGCATAGGTGAAAAGGTGGATCCTTATCCCCTTATATGGGTGGACGCAACTACGTGTCCCCACCAGCCTGGTAAAACTCGCTTATCTCCAAGCGCCGTAATCAATGGCACGGTTGGGTTACCCACGCCCGTATTGATGAGAATCCCGGAATAAGGGGACACGATCTCTGCTTCGATGAGACATGCCAAGGAAACTGCCTCACATGACACGCTGAGGTGGGACAATAAAACGATTCGAATAAAGGCTTGGCCGTGGTGCGATGTCACGCTACGGAATACGTCAGCAGATTAGATTTGTATAAATATTATTCTCTCTATGGCAATATGTGGAAACTTATTTTGCAGAGCCGGACACTATCTTTGTGTTCAAAATCTTCTATGAAGTACTTGGAGGAGGAACCCGCCTTGCAATGCCGAAGACAATTTGCGCGCTGGACTCGTCAACATTGAAGCCTGGTTTAGGGGCTACTGAGGGAGTCTTGGATTAGGGGGTGTCCGGATGGCCGGACTATACCTTCAACCGGACTCCTGGACTATGAAGATACAAGATTGAAGACTTCGTCCCGTGTCCGGAAGGGACTTTCCTTGGTGTGGAAGGCAAGCTTGGCGATACAGATATGTAGATCTCCTACCATTGTAACCGACTCTGTGTAACCCTAACCCTCTCCGGTGTCTATATAAATCGGAGGGTTTTAGTCTGTAGGACAACATACAGAACAACAATCATACCATAGGCTAGCTTCTAGGGTTTAGCCTCTCCGATCTCGTGGTAGATCTACTCTTGTACTACCCATATCATCAATATTAATCAAGCAGGACGTAGGGTTTTACCTCCATCAAGAGGGCCCGAACCTGGGTAAAACTTCGTGTCCCTTGCCTCCTGTTACCATACGGCCTAGACGCACAGTTCGGGACCCCCTGCCCGAGATCCGCCGGTTTTGACACCGACACCCGTATTGATCAGATCATCGATGCTACGGCGGGTTGTGCACGTTTGAGTTTCTTGGATGCTTATTCAGGTTATCATCAGATCAAGATGGCAGTCAAAGATCAGGAGAAGACGGCTTTTATCACTCCTTTTGGAGCTTTCTGCTATGTGTCTATGCCTTTTGGACTTAAGAGTGCCCAGGCGACTTACCAACGGTGTGTGCAGAATTGTCTTCACGATCAAATTGGGCGTAATGTTCATGCCTATGTGGAATGATATAGTGGTAAAATCCAGGAAAGAGGAAACGTTGGTCGCATATCTGAAAGAGACCTTCGATAATCTCCGGGTCTACAAAATGATGCTTAACCTGGCCAAGTGTGTTTTTGGAGTCCCAGCCGGCAAGCTCTTGGGTTTTTTGGTATCTAACCGAGGTATTGAAGCTAACCCAGAGAAAATCAAGGCAATTACATCCCTGGCCAAACCAACATGCATCAATGACATTAAACGACTGGCGGGTCATGTTGCTGCTTTGAGCCAGTTCATAAGCCGGTTAGGGGAGAAGGCAATGCATCTATATCAGATGATGAAGAAAACAGATGATTTTGTTTGGAGCGATGCCGCAAACTCTGCTTTTGAAGATCTGAAGACACAGCTTGCTGAGCCGCCGGTCCTGGCTGCTCCAGTTGAGAAAGAGCCACTGTTATACGTGGCCGCCAACTCACGCGCTGTTAGTGTGGCTATTGTGGTGGAGCGCAAGGAGGCTGGCAAGGAACATCCGGTTTAACGGCCGGTTTATTACCTCAATGAGGTGTTAATTGAATCCAAGCAACGATATCCACATTGGCAGAAGCTCGTGTATGGGGTGTTCATGGCGAGCCGGAAGCTTAAACATTATTTTCAAGGTCATCCAATCACTATGGTTAGCTCTGCTCCTTTGGGAGACATCATTCAAAACAGAGAAGCCACTGGACGAGTCGCCAAGTGGGCCATTGAGCTTGGGTCTCATGGATTGAAGTATGTACCACGTACTGCGATCAAATCTCAAGCACTAGTTGACTTCATTAATAATTGGACAGAGATGCAGATGCCAGAAGAGAAACCAGATAACACATATTGGACTATTCATTTTGATGGGTCCAGACAGTTGGAAGGCTCGGGGGCTGGAGTTGTTTTAACCTCTCCTCGAGGTGACAAACTTTGTTATGTGTTACGGCTGATGTTTCCTTGCACTAACAACGCAGCAGAGTATGAAGCCTTGCTCCATGGTCTTCGAGTGGCAAAAGAGATGAGTTTGAGCTGGGTCAGATGTCTTGGCGACTCAGATTTAGTGGCTCAACAAGTATCAGGCAAGTGGGATTGCAAGGATCCTCTCATGGCGGCTTATCGCCGGGAGGTTGATGCTATTGCGGGGCATTTTAAAGGTTATCTGGTGGAGCACATTGACCGTAGGAAGAACGAAGCGGCTGATGCTTTAAGCCGGTTGGGATCTTAGCGTAAGCCGGTACCACCTAGCACCTTTTTGGATGTTTTGCATAACCCGTCTGTCAAATTGCCCACAGAACAAGATTTAGCTGTTCCTGACCCGGAGGCGCAGTTGGTGGCGGCTCTTCATGTCATCCCAGATTGGACAGTGTCGTTCTTGGCTTACATGACCCGGGGAGAGTTGCCAGCGGATGAGACCCTGGCTCAACAGATAACCCGGCGGTCTAAGTCAATGACGATTTCTGATGGAGAACTATACCATCACTGCGTCTCTGGAGCATTTCAACAGTGTGTTTCCCCTGAAGAAGGCCAAGAAATACTTCGTGAGATCCATGAAGGCGATTGTGGTCATCACGCCGGGTCAAAATCTCTGGTGGCCAAAGCTTTTCGTCACGGTTTTTATTGGTTGACGGCTCATGCTGATGCAGAGGATCTGGTCAGCAGATGTGATGGATGTCAAAAATTTGCACGACAAGCACATGTTCCGGCTCAAGAGCTCCGGATGATTCCAATCACTTGGCCGTTTGTGGTCTGGGGGCTTGACATGGTGGGGCCTTTCAAAAGGTCTAAGGATAAAAAGACACATCTTTTAGTGGCAGTTGATAAATTCACAAAGTGGGTTGAGGCAAAACCGGTGAGTAAGTGTGATGCAGCCACGGCGGTTCAGTTTATGAAAATGGTGATGTTCTTCTTTGGTTTCCACACAGCATTATCACGGACAATGGCACTAATCTATCCCAAGGGGCTATGGAGGAGTTTTGTCAACGTGAGCATATCCGACTTGATGTTTCCTCTGTAACTCATCCTCAATCCAATGGTCAAGCTGAGAGAGCAAATCAGGAAATTTTAAAAGGTCTCAAGCCCCGGCTTTTGGTTCCCTTACAACGAACGCCGGGTTGTTGGGTAGAGGAATTACCCTCGGTGCTGTGGAGTATCAACACCACGCCTAATAGGTCTACAGGTTACACACCTTTTTTTATGGTGTATGGAGCAGAAGCAATGTTGCCTAGTGACATCCGTCATGACTCGCCCCGCGTGGCGGCTTATGTTGAAGCTAATAATGAACAAGCTAGACAGGATGCACTCGACTTGTTAGATGAAGAAAGAGACTTAGCAGCGGCTCGGTCAACAATTTATCAACAGGACGTGCGCTGTTATCACAGCCGCCGGGTTAAGTCCAGGACTTTTTAGGAAGGCGGCCTGGTGCTCCGGCTCATCCAGGATCTGTCAGATGCACACAAGCTATCCCCACCTTGGGAAGGACCCTTTGTGGTCAGCAAGAACTTAAACAACGGGTCATATTACCTCATTGACGTTCGAGAGCACAAAGACTCACATAAGTCGAAGGAGGAGACCCGCCGGTCGTGGAACATTGCTCAACTTCGAACATACTACACCTGAGCCACCGGCTCTCATCATGTACATACTTTAACATTTTATATACCATGATAAGCAATAAAGTAAGACCATCGGTCTCTTTTCTTTTCAAAGATTATGCATCTTTGTTATTTCTTATTTTCAAATGACTATTAAGGAGCTGATCATATTTGAATCAAGTCTAACCTTTTTTGGTCCGGCTTATGATCGTATTCGAATCTAGCTGCAATTATCATGGTCACTTGGGGGCTTCCTATTCAAACATAGGTCGTATTCGAACCAAAGAGAACATAGCTGTCGTAACCTCTTGATCGGCTCAAGGCCAAACTCACTAGGGGGCTTCTTGATCATATCTGAATCATAGTTTAACCCCTTTTGGGTCCGACTTGGATCGTATTCGAATCAGGGTCGTTAGAAACCTCTCAAGGTCATTTGGGGGCTTCCTGTTCAAACATAGGCCGTATTCGAACCAAAGAGAACATAGTTGTCGGTACCCTCTTGATCGGCGCAACGCCAAAGCCACTAGAGGCTATATGGTCGTATTCGAACCTTAGCTTAACCCCTTTGGTCCGGTTTACTGATCATATTCGAATCAGAAGCCGCCAACCTTTAAATATAAGGCTAAATCGTACTTGTTACCTATTATTTGCCTTTTAGTTTTTTGTTGTCTCAATTCCACAAATAATTAGCATGATCTTCTTAGCCGGCTTGTTTATTTGACAACAAGGCCACCAAGGTATAATGATCATTAAATATTCAGAGGTATTGACTTCTTAGAAAGATTGAATTATCAACTTCATTACCCGGGTTATTCAAACCGGTGGTCTAAGGATCAAAGGTACAAGTATGGCTATTATTTATACGCAATTGCCTGCTGCATTAACCAAAGGGTTAGTTTCAGCCCTTGTCCTTTATATATATCTGTTTTTGTTTTCTATTATTGTAAACATATTGGCTATAAGCCGGGTGTTTTAACCCGTTTGGTTCTAAGCCGCCAAGCCAATCTTTTCTCTTGTATCTACAGGAACAGAGTTAAAGTGTTGCAGGAACAATCATCAAATATGATGCATATGTTGCCATCAGGAAATATTGAGTCACACACAGTGTTTTATGCACAATGGCATAGGCAAGGCATTCAGTGTTTTCACAGCTAAACTATTACAAGGCTTTTTATAAGCCAATGAAGATGGTTATTACTCCTCCCTCGCCGGTTCAGCGCCCTTTGTTGGCTGGAAGTTGGGTGTTGACCAGTCAAAACCGTTCACGGCGACAAATTCGGCTTCTTCGTCGATCAGGCCGGTCGGGTCAACTTCCGGGGCAAATGTATCTTCTCTTACAGGCGGGATCAAATCTGTCACCTTGTATGAGGGAGTCGCCATCTTCTTATTTTCAACATCAAAACCTGGCTGGTATTTGTCGATGTTGGTGTCATCTCCAAGGGTAGTTGCCTGAGGTCGGACTCCGCGCACGCAAGCCATGAAGTCCTCCTGTTCAAAGGGAGATCCGTCTTCCTTCACGGTGGGATAGCCTCTGGCCACGTCTGCCGGGTCTAGGTCTGGCACCCAAGCCTTGGAGCAGCTCAGGGTAGTCAAAGCTCCGGCTCGTGCACAGGAGCATTTCACTTCTTGAAACCTGGCAGGCGGGATTGACAGTTTCTTCAGAACTTCGCTGAGCCGATTGGGTCCTTGATTGGCAGGAGAGATGGCGGCAAGTGCCCTTTGTGCACCAATATACAGTTGTTCTACTAAGGTATACACTGCCTTCAGTTTAATCAAAGGATCTTGGCTCAGGTTCTTGCTTCACGGGCCTGCACATATTTTATACACAAAGTCAGCTGGCGGCTCATATTCCGGATCAGCAAAAGGTACACACGATTAAAAACAGACGGCTTACCAAAGATGGTGGCCACCATTTGAGACACCCAGCCCTTTAAACCGTTCAGCTCTGTTGACACTTCTTCAAGGGTTGCTTCGGCATTCTCGGCGCGTTGTGTCAGAAGCATTTTTTCATCTGCCCAGGTTTTCTTCTTGGCGATGAAGCTGGTCTCTAAATTTTCCGTCTCAGAGAGACTTATTTGCAATTTGGAGTTAGCAGACTTGATTTCTGCTTCCTGACTCGCTAGCCGAGTCTTCGCATCAGTCAATTGCGAGTTCAGTTCAGATAAGGCATTCTGCAAAAAAGCATATTCAGGTGAGTCAAGATTTTGCTTAAAGTTCAAAAATCAAGATTCAAGTCTCAAGTACTTTACAAAAAACCACTTGACACTTGGGGGCTAATGTATGCCAAAACAATTTTTTATGACTCTAAAGACATACTTTAAGTCCCAAGTACTTTACAAAGTAACAACACTTGGCACTTGGGGGCTAATGTATGCAATTCAGCAAGTTTCTCAAGGGGAAGCCGAAATATTAAGTTCTTTGAGTACGGTACAAAACAATTTAAAATACCGACTCATTTATGATCAAAAGGAACCAGCCTTTGGGGACTACAGGTGAAGCTTTGTTCTATTTTATTGAATGCAAGAAAAGTTTCAAAGGTAAAAGTCTTGGCCTATATTCTAAAGTCTACAAATCATTCTGGTTGTCTCATAATCTGAAGACTTCGGGGCTGGAAGAATATAGATAAGCCGGAAGAACATACCTTGTATTTCTGCTACAACTGTTTGACCATTTCGATTTCAGAGTCGCGACTGGAGTGCAAATGGCTGAGATAGCTGGATAAAATATCATTGGCATGTAGATGATCATAATTGGCAATGTCAAAGTGCACTTTCTGCCTCTCCAATGCCTCTTGTTTTGCCGTGTGGCGAGCCATCACGGTTGGATTCCCCGGTTCAATAAAACGGCTCCCGGTGATTTGAACGTCTTGAGCAGACGGTGATGGCGGGTTGGCTGAGCTTGATGGTCCAGTTGCGGAAGGGTTCACAGTGGTCTCATCAAACGACGGCTCAGGAGGATTGGCTTCTGCATCGACAGGCGGGTCTTCTGGAGCGTTAGTTAATGGAGGAGAAGATGGCCTAGCCGGGTCCAATGCAAGCATTGGCGGGTCTTCCGCCGGTTTAGCTGCCTTTTCCTTCTTGGATTTAGCTTGGCCACTAAGAGAGATGTTGCAGGACTGTTAGTACAAAGATACAATTTAAACAACCCAGAAAAAGGAGGATTTTTCATTACCCGGGGGCAGTCTTGAAGGCTGGAAATTGAGTTTGTGATGTGTCGCCAGAAGAGCGAGACACCTCCTGAAAAGATAAAATAGAGTTAAAGTAATGCAAGGGAAAGGATCCATTAAACAGAGTTAAAGACAAAAAGACCTCATTCGGGCGCTTCTGAGGAGTTTGTTGAAGAATGACAGCCGACTCATCTTCGGTCCGAGCTTGACGGCGGCTTTCATGTTGCTGCTTTTTCAAACGAAAGTTGGGATCCAAGTGAGCTAAAGGGTTAGAAAACATTACTTTACGGATCACTCGTCGAATTTTTTGTCTTGGCGAGGGCTCTTGGTCGGAGGAAATGATAGTTACCTCTGCTTCCATGGCCTGACTGGCCCCAGTGTCATCCTGGTAATGATCGGTGTTAATAAGATTGTTAAAAAATTGGCCAAGGGAATCAAGGGCTACCTCCGAATCAGATGTATCATCAAGCTTCATCCAATCTTCAGCAGTGTTCTTTTTCTTCTTTTTTGACCTTCGGGTCGTTTTCTTGGCATTTATGGCGGGGGCTCTCGCTTTCTTGGCAGCCTCGTGGTTATATTTAACTTTCCAAAAGTCAGAGTTGGCCTGCAGGCAGGTAAAAACAAGATGAAGAGTCAGGCAAGTATTAAAACAATACGGGTGGGAAAAATACAAAGGAGATAAATAAGAATATCCTTACTTCTGGCACCGGGTTAAGCTTGCAGAAGGGGTTTAACCCGACGACACTGCAATCTCCGTATTTCCTGTTCACCAGAAGAGTTGACATTGAAACAATATCTTCTTCTGTTAATTGAGCGGGGCTGTGACGAAGAGAGTCATCCGGGCCTCCACCATACTCATACATCAGCTTTGACCGATGGCTTAAGGGGATGACCCGCCATGAGATCCAGCAGCGGGTCAGATCAACTCCAGTTAACCCATTCCCTAACAGAGCGTTAATCCTTTTGATGGAGGGTATCATCCTCTTGCGTTCAGCGGCAGTAAGCTTGTCGGGAAGCGTGAACTTGGAGTCAAGACGATCGGGGCGATAACCCGGTAGTGGCTTCTTGTTTGTCGGTGAAATGTCTTGACAGTAGAACCAAGTCTAGTTCCAGTCCTTTGGGTGACTTGGTAAGACTATGACAGTGAAGACAACACCCTGTCGGTGCTGAATTGAGATGCCCCAAGCTCTAAGCTAAGGCCGTTTGTGCACTCGTTTTGCCAGTTCAGATAAAAGTATTCTCTAAACGGCTCCATGGTCGGCTCTTGTTGAAGATACACCTCACAGAGCACTTGGAAGTTACAAATGTTAGATATGGAATTGGGCCCGATATCTTGAGGATGGAGTTTGAAAAAGTGGAGGACCTCTCTGAAGAACTTTGAGCCGGGCGGTGAGAAGTGCTACCCCTTGAGCACTACGTTGGATTTCCCCGAAGAGGAGAGGATGATGCAGCAAAGTAGCGTAAGTATTTCCCTCAGTTTTTGAGAACCAAGGTATCAATCGAGTAGGAGGCTACGCGTGAGTCCCTCATACCTACACAAAAACAATAGCTCAATGCAACCAACGCGCTTAGGGGTTGTCAATCCCTTCACGGTCACTTACGAAAGTGAGATCTGATAGAGATGATAAATAATATTTTTGGTACTTTTGGTATAGAGATGCAAAGTAAAAAGTAAAAGCAAAATAAAGCAAAGCAATAATAAAGTGATGGAGATTAATATGACGAGGAAGAGATCCGGGGGCCATAGGTTTCACTAGTGGCTTCTCTCAAGAGCATAAGTATTCTACGGTGGGTGAACAAATTACTGTTGAGCAATTGACAGAATTGAGCATAGTTATGAGAATATCTAGGTATGATCATGTATATAGGCATCACGTCCGAGACAAGTAGACTGACTCCTGTCTGCATCTACTACTATTACTCCACTCATCGAACGCTATCCAACATGCATCTAGAGTATTAAGTTAAAAACAGAGTAATGCCTTAAGCAAGATGACATGATGTAGAGGGATAGTTTCATGCAATATGATAAAAAACCCATCTTGTTATCCTCGATGGCAACGATACAATACGTGCCTTGCTGCCCCTTCTGTCACCGGGAAAGGACACCGCAAGATCGAACCCAAAGCTAAGCACTTCTCCCATGGCAAGAACAACCAATCTAGTAGGCCAAACAAAACTGATAATTCGAAGAGACTTGCAAAGATAACCAATCATACATAAGAATTCAGAGAAGATTCAAATATTATTCATAGATAGACTTGATCATAAACCTACAATTCATCGGTCTCAACAAACACACCGCAAAAAGAAGATTACATCGAATAGATCTCCACGAGAGAGGGGGAGAACATTGTATTGAGATCCAAAAAGAGAGAAGAAGACATCTAGCTACTAACTATGGACCCATAGGTCTGAAGTAAACTACTCACACTTCATCGGAGAGGCTTGGATGATGATGCAGAAGCCCTCCGTGATCGATGCCCCCTCCGGCGGAGCTCCGAAACAGGCCCCAAGATGGGATCTCGTGGATACAGAAAGTTGCGGCGGTGGAATTAGGTTTTTAGCTCCATATCTGATCGTTTGGGGGTACGTGGATATATATAGGAGGAAGAAGTACGTCGGTGGAGCAACAGGGGGCCCACGAGGGTGGGGGCGCACCTGGTAGCGGAGGGCGCGCCCCCTACCTTGTGGCCTCCTATTACGTGCCTTGACGTAGGGTCCAAGTCTCCTGAGTTGTATTCGGTAAGAAAATCACGTTCCCGAAGGTTTCATTCCGTTTGGACTCTGTTTGATATTCCTTTTCTTCGAAACCCTAAAACTGGCAAAAAACAACAATTCTAGGCTGGGCCTCCGGTTAATAGGTTAGTCCCAAAAATAATATAAAAGTGGATAATAAAGCCCAATAATGTCCAAAACAGTAGATAATATAGCATGGAGCAATCAAAAATTATAGATACGTTGGAGACGTATCAAGAAGCCACGGTTCATGTGGTCAGTAAAAATAATCACTTCGCCGTCTCTTGGATTGGGTCGTTCTTATTCCGAGTCAGGGCACGGTAAGACATGACGTCTTTTCCTGGTAGAAATCCTATGGTGAAAAACTTCTTTAAACGTTCTTCAGTGACAGTTGAGGGAACCCAGTTATAGATGGTTGGTGCTTTTGACGGCATGATGTTCAAAGACGAACTGAAAAGAAAATAGCATGCCGGTTCAATTCAATGGTGAGATTAACAATTAAGTGATGATGATGCAAATAAGTAATGTCGGCTTAGTTAAGGGCTAATGACATATAAGGAAAATTAAGGCAGCATAGTAAGCCGCCATGACTACATATATTTGAAGAAGGCAAATTCAGCTAAGTGTCAAACAAGTTTCCTAAATTGCTTGGTATTATTCCAGATCAAATGGCTATTCAAAATGAAAAAAAAATCTAGACCTAAAAAGTTCAGCGCAGAGGAGTCCGTAAGTTCTAATGCAGTCTTTGAATCAGAGAAAGGGATCTGTGGGTCAAGAAGAGGCACAAAAACACTACCGCATGAGCATATATACATCTTTTTGGATCAAGAAGAGGTCTGCGATGGAAGAACTACAAGGGACTGCGATGAACTATGAAGAACACGAAGGAATCTGGAAACCCAAAATGCGGACCTGAGAAGAAAACTTAAAGTCACAGGTCTTCTGCAGAGGTCGCCACCGTTCTCTGGATCAGTTCGAGTTGATGCAGCGGCCGAGGTTGACGAAGATGAAGGAGACGCGCGACGGTGGTGAGGCTCGAGCAGCAGGAGGGTTGCGAGAGGAAGAAGACAGAGCGATATAGGAGAATGAGGATGGCCAAGGCGTGCCTATTTATAAGGGAAATATGTGAACAGACGGGCGTGAAAATCGAGGGAGAGCCAAATAATGGTTATCCAGCTACACAGTCGCCTCGATTCTCGAGAAACATTAAAGATAAAAGATCCGTTGGGAGATGACGTCATGAAAGTTTTTTGCGTTTTCAAGAGATGACATCATGGCGGGTTACAAAAACTTCAGCGAAGATAAGAAGATGGATTTTTGTCTAAGTATTGAAGATTGACAAAGAACGAAGTTCAAAGTCAACCTGGGGCCTAATGTTGGGGATATAACTATCAGTTATGACCCGCCCAGAAGGGGGCGGGTCAGCCCCAATGGCGGGTTACACAAGAAGCCTAGTAAACATTCAAGATGATAGTTTATTAAATCTTATAGAAGGCCCAAAGTCCTGGAGGCGGCTTAGGGCCTGATATTATGAACCGCCGTATGTAAGACTTGTAAAGAAAGGCATGTAAAGGAAGTCACCGAGCCGGACACGAATATGCGCCGGCCGGGACTCTGTAGGCCACCAGGCGTCAACTCGTGTATAAAAGGGGACGACTCGGTGGCGGCTTAGGGCAAGAAACAAGAGATCGATAACCAAGCCGGTGAGTTGAGCCTCTTGGTAATCGAAATCCCAGCAATACCAACACAACTAGACATAGGCTTTTACCTTCATCGTAAGGGGCCGAACTAGTATAAAACCTCTCGTGTCCTTTGTCCCGATTAACCCCTTTAAGATTCCTAGTTGTGATGGCCATACGATTAAGTCCTTTCTCTAGGACATCTGCCGTGACAATTCCACGACAGGGGCTGTCCCTTGGCAACTTGGGTTATGTTGGCTCCTGTATGCTTAGCTTATCCGATGTGCCCTGAGAACGAGATATGTGCAGCTCCTATCAGGATTTGTCAGCACAACGGGTGGTCTTGCTGGTCTTGTTTTACCATTGTCGAAATGTCTTGTAACCGGGATTCCGAGTCTGATCGGGTCGTCCTGGGAGAAGGAATATCCTTCGTTGACCGTGAGAGCTTGTGATAGGCTAAGTTGGGACACCCCTACAGGGTTTTGAACTTTCGAAAGCCGTGCCCGCGGTTATGGGCAGATGGGAATTTGTTAATGTCCAGTTGTAGAAAACTTGACACTTAACTTAATAAAAATGCATCAACCACGTGTGTAGCCGTGATGGTCTCTTTTTGGCGGAGTCCAGGAAGAGAACATGGTCTCGTGTTATGCTTGAACGTAAGTAGTTCTAGGATCACTTCTTGATCATAGTTTATCGACCGTGCTTTGCTCCTCTTCTCGCTCTCATTTGCGTATGTTAGCCACCATATATGCTAGTGCTTGCTGCAGCTCCACCTCACTACCTTTTCCTACCCATGAGCTTAAATAGTCTTGATCGCGAGGGTGTGAGATTGTTGAGTCCCCCGTGACTCATAGATTACTTCCAAAACCAGATGCAGGTGCCGACGATGTCAGTCTAGGGAAGGCGACCGAACTCAAGTGGGAGTTCGACGAGGATTCAGGACGTTACTATGTTTCCTTTCCAGACGATCAGTAGTGGAGCCCAGTTGGGGCGATCGGGGATCCTATCGCATTTGGGGTTGTCTTTATTTTGGTTCCGTAGCCGGACCTTGATTGTATTCTGGATGATGTAATGCTATATTTATGTATTGTGTGAAGTGGCGATTGTAAGCAAACTTTGTATCTCTTTCGTATTCAGTACATGGGATGTGTAAAGATTACCCCTCTTGCGACATGCCTACAATGCGGTTATGCCTCTAAGTCGTGCTCCGACACGTGGGAGATATAGCCGCATCGTGGGTGCTACACTCTAGGAACGCATTAAAATTCAACGGAACAACAGCACGGGCCATCTATCTACAACAACATAGACATGCAAAATACTATCAGGTACTAAGTTCATGATAAATTAAAGTTCAATTAATCAAATTACTTAAGAACTCCCACTTAGATATATATATATATATATATATATATATATATATATATATATATATATATATATATATATCTAATCATTTAAGTGATCACGTGATCCATATCAATAAACCATGTCCGATCATCACGTGAGATGGAGTAGTTTTCAATGGTGAACATCACTATGTTGATCATATATACTATATGATTCACGCTCGACCTTTCAGTCTCAGTGTTCCGAGGCCATATCTGCATATTCTAGGCTCGTCAAGTTTAACCCGAGTATTCTGCGTGTGCAAAACTCGCTTGCACTCGTTGTATGTGAATGTAGAGCTTATCACACCCGATCATCACGTGGTGTCTCGACACGACGAACTGTAGCAACGGTGAATACTCAGGGAGAACACTTTTACCTTGAAATTTAGTGAGAGATCATTTTATAATGCTACCGCCAAACTAAGCAAAATAAGATGCATAAAGGATAAACATCACATGCAATCAATATAAGTGATATGATATGGCCATCATCATCTTGTGCTTTTGGTCTCCATCTCCAAAGCACTGTCATGATCACCATCATCACCGGCTTTACACGTTGATCTCCATCGAAGCATCGTTGTCATCTCGCCAACTATTGCTACTACGACTATCGCTACCGCTTAGTGATAAAGTGAAGCAATTACATGACGATTGCATTTCATACAATAAAGCGACAACCATATGGCTCCTGCCAGTTGTCGATAACTGTGTTACAAAACATGATCATCTCATACAATAAAATTTAGCATCATGTCTTGACCATATCACATCACAACATGCCCTGCAAAAACAAGTTAGACATCCTCTACTTTGTTGTTGCAGGTTTTACGTGGCTGCTACGGGCTGAGAAAGAACCGTTCTTACCTACGCATCAAAAACCACAACACAGTATAGTGATTTGTTTTTGATCTTATGAAACAACCCTGTTCATTGAACCGATTCAACTAAAGTTGGAGAAACTGACACCCACCAGCCACCTGTGTGTGAAGCACGTCGGTAGAACCAGTCTCGCGTAAGCGTATGCATAATGTCGGTCTAAGCTGCTTCATCCAACAATACCGCTGAATCAAGAATCAACTAGTGACGGCAAGCAATATGTATATACCCACGCCCACAACTCCTTTGTGTTATACTCATGCATATAACATCTACGCATAGACCTGGCTCGGATGCCACTATTAGGGAATGCAGTAATTTCAAAAAATTCCTACGCACACGCAAGATCTATCATGGTGATGCATAGCTACGAGAGGGAAGAGTTTTGTCCATGTACCCTCGTAGACCGTAAGCGGAAGCATTATGACAATGCGGTTGATGTAGTCGTACGTCCTCACGATCCGACCGATCCTAGTACCGAAAGTATGGCACCTCTGTGATCTGCATACGTTCAGATCGGTGACGTCCCATGAACTCTCGATCCAGCTGAGTGTCGAGGGAGAGCTTCGTCGGCACGATGGAGTGATGACAGTGATGATGAAGCTACCGGCGTAGGGCTTCGCCTAAGCACTACGATGATATGACCGAGGTGGATTAGGGTGGAGGGGGGCACCGCACACGGCTAAGACAATGATCAACTTGTGTGTCTATGGGGTGCCCCCTCCCCCATATATAAAGGAGTGGAGGGGGAGGGCCGACCCTCTATGGTGCGCCCTAGGGGAGTCCTACTCCCACCGGGAGTAGGATTCCCCCCTTCCAAGTAGTAGGAGTAGGAGAGAAGGAAGGGGAGGAGAGGGGGAAGGAAAGGGGGGCCCACCCAATTCGTATTGGGATAGGGGGCGCGTCTCACACCTTTTCCCTTCCTCTCCTCTATTCCACTAAGGCCCAATAAGGCCCATATACTCCCCAGGAGGTTTCGATAACCTCCAGGTACTCCGGAAAATGCCCGAACTCATCCGGAACCATTCCGATGTCCAAACATAGGCTTCCAATATATCAATCTTTACGTATCGACCATTTCGAGACTCCTCGTCATGTCCGTGATCATATCCGGGACTCCGAACTACCTTCGGTACATCAAAACACATAAACTCATAATACCGATCATCACTGAACGTTAAGCGTGCGGACCCTACAGGTTCGAGAACTATGTAGACATGACCAAGACTCATCTCCGGTCAATAACCAATACTGGAACCGGGATGCTCATATTGGTTCCTACATATTCTACGAAGATCTTCATCGGTCAAACTGCACAACAACATACGTTGTTCCCTTTGTCATCGGTATGTTACTTGCCCGAGATTCGATCGTCGGTATCTCAATACCTAGTTCAATCCCGTTACCGGCAAGTCTCTTTACTCGTTCTGTAATGCATCATCGCGCAACTAACTCATTAGTCACATTGCTTGCAAGGCTTATAGTGATGTGCATTACCGAGAGGGCCCAGTGATACCTCTCCGATACTCGGAGTGACAAATCATAATCTCGATCTATGCTAACTCAACAAACACCATCGGAGACACCTGTAGAGCATCTTTGTAGTCACCCAGTTATGTTGTGACGTTTGATAGCACACTAAGTGTTCCTCCGGTATTCGGGAGTTGCATGATCTCATAGTCATAAGAACATGTATAAGTTATGGAGAAAGCAATAGCAACAAACTAAACGATCATCGTGCTAAGTAACAGATGAGTCAAGTCAATCACATCATTCTCTAATGATGTGATCCCGTTAATCAAATGACAACTCATGTCTATGGTCAGGAAACATAACCATCATTGATTCAACGAGCTAGTCAAGTAGAGGCATACTAGTGACACTCTGTTTGTCTATGTATTCACACAGGTATTATGTTTCTAGCTAATACAATTCTAGCCTGAATGATAGAAATTTATCATCATATAAGGAAATATAAATAAAAACTTTATTATTGCCTCTATGGCATATTTCCTTCACTACAATGATGACCCCACAATGGAGACTGGCTCTGACGACGACTTCGCGTCGGAGCCTGCACTGCTGCATGCTGGCTTGACGATGGAGCAGACGCAGGCGCACTTCAACGTGGGCGCCTATGTCGGCGTACAGGCAGACACATGAGGAACATCGCATCAACATGTTCCTCCTGGAGCAGCACGGGCTGGCGGAGGCGAGATCAACAGCGAGCGTGCGAGCGAGGAGGCCGTGGCGGCCATGGTCGCGGCATACCCCAACTTTGTCGCCGAGCAGTAGGCTCTTGATAACCCACAAGTATATGGGATTTTTTGTAGCCTTTTTCGATAAATAAGAGTGTCGAACCCAACAAGGACCTAAAGGTATAACAAATATTCCCTCAAGTTCTATCGACCACCGATACAACTCTACGCACACTTAATATTCGCTTTACGTAGCACAAGTATGAAACTGTTTTGTAGGTGATAGGATAAGTTTGCAAGGATAAAAATAGAAGTACTTAGCGAGAATAAAACTATGAATAATTTGCAAGATAATAAAAGTTAGTTGTTTAGTAGAAAGATTTTTGTAACAGAAGAAAGTTACTTGTCCCTAGGCAATCGATAACTAGAGTGGTAATCATTATTGCAATTTTATATGAGGGAGAGGCATAAGCTAACATAATTTCCATACTTGGATCATATGCACTTATTATTGGAACTCTAGCAAGCATCTAAAACTACCAAAGATCATTAAGATAAAACCCAACCATGGCATTGAGTATCAAGTCCTGTTTACTCCCATACGCAACAACCCCCTTACTCGGGTATAAGCTTATGTCACTCTATCCACCCACTATAAGAGAATCATGAACGTATTGCAATGCTATATATTATTTCCTAATGATGTATGGCTATCCTATGATGTTTGGGTAGATTCTTTTTGTCCTATGGGTTGATTGATGATTGTGATTCGTTTGAGTTGTATCTTTTATTTTGGTGTTGTCCTATAGCGGGAATCCCACATGCTTGCGTGACACGAAGGGCACCATACGACAACACCAAAATAAAAGATGCAACTCAAACTAATCACAATCGTCAATCAACCCATAGGACAAAACGAATCTAGTCAAACATCATAGGATAGCCATACATCATTGGGAAATAGTATATAGCGTTGAGCACCATGTTTAAGTAGAGATTACAATGGGAAGAAGGGGTGTTACACCATTGCATAGAGGGGGAGAGAGTTGGTGTTGACGGCAGCAAAGTTGTTGGTGTAGATCGTCGTCACGATGATTGCCCCAATAGCGTTCTAGCGCCACCGAGGGAGAGGGCGAGGGAGTCCCCCTCCTTATTCTTCTTCCTTGGCCTCCCCTAGATGGGAGGAGAGTTGCCCCTCTGGTCCATGGCTTCCATGGCGACGGAGGGGTAGGAGCCCCTCCTTGATTGGATCTCTCTCTCTCTGTGTGTGTGTGTGTGTGTGTGTGTGTGTGTGTGT
>NC_041384.1:641595073-641674958 GCF_002162155.2 Triticum dicoccoides | reverse complement strand
GGGCGAAAACCGTTTCTTAAATATCCGGAGATTCGTAACTCCGATTGGGCTGAAATTTTAACACGATTTTTTTCCGGATATAAGCTTCCTTTGTGGCCGAAGAAGAGCCCCAACCAACTTACGATGTGCCCACTACACATCATCGCACGCCAGGGGGGAGGCCGCGCCCTGGTAGGTAGTGGAGCCCGTGGGCCTCCGTTTGTGTTGATTCAAGAATCACATATATTCCAAAAAAATCTCCATAATTTTTTATTGCGTTTGGACTTCATTTGATATGGGTATTCTGCGAAATAAAAAACATGCAACAAATATGAACTGGCACTGAGCACTAGATCAATATGCTAGTCTCATAAATCATATAAATTGTTGCCAAAAGTATGTTAAAGTTGTATTATATTGGCATGGAACAATCAAATATTATAGATACGACGGAGCCGTATCGGCATTCCCAAGCTTAATTCCTGCTTGTTCTCGAGTAGGTAAATGATAAAAACGATAATTTTTGATGTCGAATGCGACCTAGCATAATCTTGATCATATAATCTAATCATGGCATGAATATTAAGACATGAGTGATTCAAAGCAATAGTCTATATGAAAGTGCAACTAATCCCTAGGTGGTTTTGGTAATTCATAAAAACATATAGCTCATTGAACTAATATCCATTCAAGTTGATTATTTCAGAAAGTTCAATGATTGGCATGACATGGACTAGAGATGTGGACCCCTCAAAATGCTTAGGACAAATATTGGCAAAAGCTCAAGACCCTTCATTTCTATTTTTGTGATCCAAGATCACAGTGAGTCCATAGGAAATGCCAATACTATTAAAAGGATATGAGGTGTTGCTTAATGGTCTACTTTCTCAAAATGCTTAGTGATATGCTCCAAAGCCCTCAACCACTTTCTCAAATCCAAATATGTCCTAATCCTAAAGTCAAACTTGGCCCCGCCGATTTGATCCATCTGGCGCCATCGAGTTCCTTCGACATATATAGCCATAGCTAGAAACCCTAATCAGATCGATCTCACCGATAGGGATTTCGGTCTCACCGAGATGGGATTGCAAACTCTCTTTTCCCTTTTGTTTCGGTCTCACTGAAATGAGCGATTGGTCCCACCGAGTTCGCAATGCAAACTCTTTGTTTCCCTTTCGTAATGTGCGGTCGGACCGAGTTTGCCTGACCAACTCTCTGTTCGCTTATTACTAAAATCGGTCTCATCGAGTTCATGTAGTCAGTCAAACCAAGATAAGGTTTTTCCCTAACCCTTGGTTATCGGTCCCACCGAGTTGATCATGTCGGTCCCATAGAGAATGCTAACATTCACATTTTTAACTATATCGGTCTCACCGAGTTCACCTATTCGGTTTGACCGAGTTGGGTCAAATGTGTGTAACGGTTATATTTTGTGTGGAGGCTATATATACCCCTCCACCCCCTTCTCTATTCAAGAGAGAGCTGATGTCTACTACACAACCTTCTTCTTGTAGACATTGTTGGGCCTCCAAGTGCAGAGGTTTGTAGGACAGTAGAAAATTTCCCTCAAGTGGATGACCTAAGGTTTATCAATCCGTGGGAGGCGTAGGATGAAGATGGTCTCTGTCGGTGTCAAAACCGGCGGATCTCGGGTAGGGGGTCCCGAACTGTGCGTCTAAGGCGGATGGTAACAGGTGGCAGGGGACACAATGTTTTACCCAGGTTCGGGCCCTCTTGATGGAGGTAAAATCCTACGTCCTACTTGATTACTATTGATGATATGGGTATTACAAAAGTTGATCTACCACGAGATCAGAGAGGCTAAACCCTAGAAGCTAGCCTATGGTATGATTGTATGTTGTCCTACGGACTAAAACCCTCTGGTTTATATAGACATCGGAGAGGGTTAGGGTTACACAAGGTCGGTTACAAAGGAGGAGATATCCATATCCGTACTGCCTAGCTTGCCTTCCACGCCAAGTAGAGTCCCATCCGGACACGAGACGAAGTCTTCAATCTTGTATCTTCATAGTCCAACAGTCCGGCCAAAGGATATAGTCCGGTTGTCCGGAGACCCCCTAATCCAGGACTCCCTCAGTAGCCCCTGAACTAGGCTTGAATGACGATGAGTCCGGCGCGCAGTGTTGTCTTCGGCATTGCAAGGCGGGTTCCTCCTCCGAACACATCACAGAAGAGTTTGAATACCAGGATAGTGTCCGACCCTGCAAAATAGATTCCACATACCACCGTAGAGAGAATAATATTTCCACAAATCTTAATATGCTGACACGCTTTGGCAACATGACATCAGGCCATGGCTCGGTGATTTATTCGAACCATTTTTCTTCAACCAGCTCCACACATAAAGCGAGGTGGTTTCTTGACACGTCTTGTCAAAGCAGATATCGTGTTCCCCTAATTACGGGATTCTCATCAATACGGTCGTGGGTAACCCAACCGTGCCTAGGACTCCTAGATTTTAGGCAAGTCCCAAACAGCCACTAGGAGGACGCTTGATATTCACCCTCTTTATAAAGGGACAAGGCTTTTACTTTTTTCCCTCCCGTGCTCAATCGAATCCTTCCCCCGCCTCGAGTTCTAACACCCAAAGCCCAGGTCAGGTGCTTCGGACCTTCAATCATGTCCGGATCTAGCCTTCAAGGCCGGTGGATGCCCTCCTCTGTTACGGAAGAGGATATCAAGAAGTTGAGGGAGGCCAGATACCTGACCGCCGAGGTTTCGCATCGGCTGCCTGCCCGAGGGCAGGTCGTCCCTACTCCCGAACCCAACGAGAATGTTGTGTTCGTCTCCCACTTCCTCCGAGGTCTAGGCCTCACTCTGGATCCCTTCGTTAGGGGTTTGATGTTTTATTACGGGCTAGATTTCCACGATCTATCCCCGGACTCCTTTCTCCACATCTCGGCATTTATTGTCGTATGTGAGGCCTTCCTCCGCATTACCCCTCACTTCGGCCTATGGCTCAAGACCTTTGACGTGAAGCCAAAGATGATCGAGGGGTAGCATGTAGCGTGCGGAGGCGCAGCAAGATTACTGGAGCTCCGTGGCCAAAAGGTTCCTTTCCAGAGGTGTCTGGGTTATGGCAACGGGAGTGGTTCTACGTCACCGCTCCCAGAAGTGCCAAGTGGGTAGCTTCCCCCGCCTTTCGCTCGGGCCCTCCACCACAACTGGTGTCATGGATCAGTAGGGGGCTGAGCTGGGGTCCAGCCAAGGATGTGCCCATACTGCAGAGCCGCATCCGGGATCTCTTTGAGGGAGATTTTAGTTTGGTTATGGTAGTGCAAGTCATGCTGGTTCGTCAAGTCCAGCCTTGCAAACGCCGGCCCCTCCGCATGTGGGAGTTCAACCCAGAAGGACCGCGTACTATTCAGAATTTCCTCGGCCTGATGCATGAGGAGATGTATAAATCATTCTTCGGACGTCAAATAGAGTGTCCGGACACTACTGAGGACGTGGGCCTGAGCAACAACCGCACCGCGGCCCAAGTAAGTAATTCTCTAGCCAAACACACGGTCTTTCATTTATTATGACGTCATTCTGAAGAATCGCTTTTTGACCAGGACTGGATAACAAAGGCGAAGATGATCCGGTGTTTGGCCCCCCATCCTGAAGGCTTGGACAATCCGGTGCTGGACAAGATGCTCGAGCCAGCACCTTGCCCGGTGCCCTCAAAGGAAGATGAAGGGGGAATAAAGAGGGCAAAAGCGGGCCTCCACCGCTACCTATTCCGACCGAGGGAACAAGTGCCTCCGTGAGGGAGGATAACCAAGGGGAGGAATCTGGCATTCTCTCACCTCGGGGAAGGAAGAGGACTACCTCTGAAGATCCGGAAACCAAGGTTTCCAAACGGGAGAAGAAATCTCCACCAGAGGGTCCTGCCTTGGAGGATGCTCTTGCCGCACAAAGTCCGCGCGGAGATCAGCCCTCTAACGAGCTGTAAGTAATCAAAAAGTACTTTAATAGTGAAGATATACTACCTTACCTCTGAGGAAAATAACCGAGGCATTTATCTTGCCCTTCGGATCTTAGCCCTTCTCAGCAGAGCTCGTCTTCGGGGGATCTTCTTCCGGAGATGATGGAGAGCAAAACGCCTCCCCCAAACTCCCCCGCTCAAGAAGCGGGCGACCTTGAAGTGTCGTCACGGAGGGCCTCGCCGGATCAGGTGAAGCCAGAAGATAATCCTATGGTCGCCCGAAGTCCCCAGTATCCGGCTCTTGAAGAGAGCAACCAAAAGAATCCGACACCTTCTGGTATGTGGTTGGACACACTGAGGGATCTGCTAGAGCGAGCAACTATCTTAGAAAAACACCGTACATTGATGGGTACGGTGATTGAAAGGATTTCGTCCGCCGAAAGTGGGTTGCATGAAGCCTTTATGAGTCTACTGACGGGTTTTGAGGTATGTGAAATGATATACATTTGTGATAGTACCGCACATTTTTAGGTGTGCCTTGTGTAGATAGTAGCCCCTGAGACTCTAGTTGTCGTCGAAAACGGCGGCAAACAGAGGATCGTAGTCCCAGGTAATAACCAGACCGCCTTCATGTGCAGGTGGTTGAAGCTCCGGTGGCTAGCCGGACTTATGGGTTTGCCGAACTAAAGCGACAACTGGATGCGGCGGATGCCGACATCGAGCTTGTTAACAAGCGGCTTGATGAGGCACAGGGTAAGTGATGTTTTTGGGTGAATGTCACATAGGAAGAGCAGCGTGATGCCAGTATCTTTAATATGTTGTGACTGCAGATGGAGCTGCCACCGTGGAGACCCTTCGGGCGGAGCTTGCCCGAGCCAAAGAACAAACAAGGACTAGTAATGCGGCCGCCTTTGGAGTTAAGAGCCGAAAAGGCTGCACATTGCGAGAGCAAAGATAAAATGGCCAGATGGCTGTAAAGTTAAAAGACACTGCCGACCGTTGCCAGTTCCTTGAAGAAGAAAACCGGGCGAGGGCGATGGACCTTGAGAAGGCCACAATGGCGACCAACGACAGCCACTCTGCCATGAGAGCAAAGAAGGAGGAACTGTGTGAAGCCGGGGATATTGCGGCTGGGAAGCCCTTTATGCTGCGAAGGAAGGTCGGAGATCTGCGGTATGCCCCTCTGGATCAGGTGGAGTTCGGCAGACGCATATATGGACTTGGCGGCGAGCGCTATCGATGCGGCCGAATACTTCCGAGATCAAACAGATCGTGAAGTGGACAAGCTATTCTGGTCGCAGTTTAACGTTCCAGAGCATCCGCTTCCATTGACTGATCAGCTAGCCGAATGGGCCGAACTCAATAGGTTGTCCGGACTCGCCATAAGGTCTGTCGTGGATCAGCTGTGGCCGGAAAGGCCAAAGCCGAACAACTATTTTAGCCTGGTGCAGCAGTTCCTTGGTGCGGTGCCACGCATCAATGCAATGAAGAGGTCGGCGTGCATAGAGGGCTCGCGGATGGCCCTTGCCCGTGTCAAAGCATACTGGGCGGAGATGGATGCTACCACTGTTGCAGTGCAGGGTTCGACCATAGGCCGAGTAGTTTCCAAGCACTATTTTGAAGAAGTTCTTGAGGGTGCTCGTTTGATAGAGGCCCAGTGCTCGAAGAATATTATGTTTGAGTGACATGTATTCCCATTGTAAAAACAATGTTTTTATTTAATTTATCAAGGCTGTATTTATACTTTTGCCCGAAAGTAATATGATGCCTCATGTGCGGCCGTTTACGTATATATATGTATATCCTGAAAGATTGCAGTCGTCGGCTTCATCCCCCACGCATATAATGCGGGGGTGTTCGCAGAAGACGCGTGTTCACACTTAATCCAACGTCTTGGTCCTATTAAGGAGGTGATAGCGTAGTGAACTAGGCAACCGGACTATAATGCTTTAACACTTTCACTTAGCCAGAGGAGTTTGACAGTGGGGCTACTATATAGCCCCTGGTGGCTCCGCACTCACTCGAATTCGGGGTGTGTACATGCCTGGCCGGGAAACGGCCCTTCGTTAAGGCGGAGGAATTCTAAGATTCCGATAGGTCATCGAGTGGTTGACCAGTCTCACGCTATATCATGACAGTCAGTTTTCGGCTTTCTCTACTGAGGTGCTCGTCCGGATGAACCAGGGCACAATCGCAGTAGTTCTCCTGGTGCCGCCTTAGCCAATAGTGCGGAACATAAGGCAGCAAAACACAGGAGCCGGGCAAACCCAACATTTGACCAAAGACATGATTAGGAGCTGATGCATATAAGGCCAAACTCGCGACGCCGAACACTCCCTAAGGTATTCGGTCTTTATTGTGGGCCTGAACAGTGCCCTTTGTAAGAAGCCCCTGGTGTCCAGGTACGTGCATTACTCTGGCGTGGCCACATGCCAAGACGTCAGCATCCTTCTCAATTGTACTAAGAATCCGAGGGATGTGTATCAACAAGAGACAGTAAAAAAGGTTGACGCAGGGTCTTAATCTAAAAAGAATCCTTGGAACGGGTCCCTGCTGCACGTCTGCGCATGTGTCTCCGTTGTGCCATATCCTGCACGGGTGTAGCACGATGGTCATCTGTAAAAGAGAGGAACTTAGGTGAAAAGTTGTCATGCAAAAGGGTAGGTTTAAAGAACCATGTACAATTCAAGATGAGTAAAAATTGCCACTTGTCTGTGCGCGTTGAGCCCCTTGTATTTGTAATAGGGGTGTGGCCATCAAACCTGTATGAATTACATATAGCTGCATCAGACTCGTCTAACCGTGTTCGTAGTCTTGACGACCTATCAAATGCTTTAGTTGGTGAGGCCGTTTTAGTGTGTGGCTGCCAAGGCAGCCGCACTCTCTTCGGCGGCAGGGATCGCTCAATATTTCCATTTACTGTAATGATGCCACATGGACCGGGCATCTTAAGCATGAGGGAAGCGTAATGCGGTATTGCATTAAAGCGAGCGAAAGCTTCGCGTCCAAGTAGTGCTTGATAGCCACTTTGGAATGGAGGAATGTGGAAGGTTAAATTTTCACTACGGAAGTTATCGGGGAAGCCGAATATAACCTCTAGTAGTAGGGAGCCCGTGCAATGAGCCCATGGGCCTGGCGTTACTCCTTTAAAGGTAGTATTGCTGTGGCAAATTTTCATTGGGTCTATCCCCATTTTGCGGATTGTGTCCTGATATATCAGGTTTAGACTGCTGCCACCGTCCATCGGGACTTGTGTGAAGTGGTATCCGTCAATTATTGGATCTAATACCAAGGCAGCCCATCCCGCGCGCCGGATACTTGCCGAGTAATCCTGATGGTCGAAGGTGATCAGTTGAGAGTGGCAGAACTCCACGGTAATAGGCCCTTGGGCATATTTATCTGGGAGTGCCGCTTTGTTTCTCCCCTTTATCACATGTAACACGTTTACTGTTTTGACTTCTGGTGGAAATTTCTTCTGTTCCCCAATGCTTTGCTTGCGAGGCTCATCCTCGTCTTCGCTTGGTGTATCCTGCCCCTTATGTTCGGCGTTGAGCTTGCCGGACTGATTGAAGACCCAACATTCTCTGTGGGTATGATTTGCAGGTTTATTGGGGGTGCTATGGATCTGACATATTTGGTCCAGAATTTTGTTTAGGCTGGACAGTTCATTTCTGGCACCTTTAGAGGGCGGCTTTTGCTGACCTGGCCGAGAGCTTCTGAATCCGGCGTTTACCGCCGTGCTCTTCGGGCTTTCTTCTTTATTCCGGCGCTTATTATTTTTGATGCGTCGTGATTTCCCGTTTCTGTCTCTAACTTCGGATGTACTTGGGTCGCTGGTGCGGCATCGGGCTAGCCAGCTGTCCTCGCCAGCACAAAAGCGGGTCATGAGGCTTGTTAATGCTGCCATTGTTCTCGGCTTTTCTTGGCCGAGGTGTCTGGCAAGCCATTCGTCTCGGACGCTGTGCTTAAAGGCTGCCAAGGCTTCAGCGTCCGGACAGTCGACTATTTGGTTCTTTTTAGTAAGAAACCTATTCCAAAGCTTTCGGGCTGACTCTCTGGGCTATTGAGTTATATGACTCAAATCGTCCGCATCCGGAGGTCGGACATAAGTCCCTTGAAAATTTGCCCGAAAAGCATCTTCGAGCTCTTCCCAGCTTCCAATGGAGCTTTTGGGGAGGCTTTTATGCCAGTGCCGAGATGGCCCTTTGAGTTTGAGGGGTAAATACTTAATGGCGTGGAGATCATCTCCTCGAGCCATATGGATATGGAGGATATAGTCCTCAATCCAGACCCCAGGGTCTGTTGTTCCATCGTATGCCTCTATGTTTACGGGTTTGAATCCCTCTGGAAATTCGTGGTCCAGCACCTCATCGGTGGAACATAGGGGGTGTGCGGCACTCCTGTATCTGGGTGTACCGTGATGTTCGAATGTTTGTTGTGTTGCATCATTGATACGTCTCCAACGTATCTATAATTTTTGATTGCTCCATGTTATATTATCTATTGTTTTAGGCAATATTGGGCTTTATTTTCCACTTTTATATTATTTTTGGGACTAACCTATTAACCAGAGGCCCAGCCCAGATTATGCCTATTTCAATGTTTCGAGGAAAAGCAATATCAAACGGAGTCGAAACGGAACGAAATCAGCTGGATAAGTTATTTTTGGAAGGAAACCTACCGGATAGACTAGCACCCTACGTCAGAAGATGAAGGAGGAGCTCACGAGGGTAGGGGCGCGCCCAACCCCCTGGGGCTGGCCCCCTGCCTCGTGGCCCCCCCTTCGGTCCACCGACGTACTCCTTTCACCCATATATACCTATGTATCGTAAAACTTCCAGAGAGCACAATAGATCGGGAGTTCCGCCGCTAGAAGCCTCCGTAGCCACCGAAAACCAATCTAGACCCGTTCCGTCACCCTGCCGGAGGGGGCAATCCCTCTCCGGTGGCCATCTTCATCATCCCGGTGCTCTCCATGACGAGGAGGGAGTAGTTCTCCCTCGGGGCTGAGGGTATGTACCAGTAGATATGTGTTTGATCTCTCTCTCTTGTGTTCTTGATTTGGCACAATCTTGATGTATCGCGAGCTTTGCTATTATAGTTGGATCTTATGTTTCTCCTCCCCCTCTTCTCTCTTGTAATGAATCGAGTTTCCCCTTTGAAGTAATCTTATCGGATTGAGTCTTTAAAGATTTGAGAACACTTGATGTATGTCTTGCCGTGGATATCTGTGGTGACAATGGGATATCACGTGATTCACTTGATGTATGTTTTGGTGATCAACTTGCGGGTTCCTCCCATGAACCTATGCATAGGGGTTGGCACACGTTTTCGTCGTGATTCTCTGGTAGGAACTTTGGGGCACTCTTTGAGGTTCTATGTGTTGGTTGAATAGATGAATCTGAGATTGTGTGATGCATATCATATAATCATACCCACGGATACTTGAGGTGACATTGGAGTATCTAGGTGACATTAGGGTTTTGGTTGATTTGTATCTTAAGGTGTTATTCTAGTACGAACTCTAGGGCTGTTTGTGACACTTATAGGAATAGCCCAACGGATTGATTGGAAAGAATAACTTTGAGGTGGTTTCGTACCCTACCATAATCTCTTCGTTCGTTCTCCGCTATTAGTGACTTTGGAGTGACTCTTTGTTGCATGTTGAGGGATGGTTTTATGATCCAATTATGTTAGTATTGTTGAGAGAATTTGCACTAGCGAAAGTATGAACCCTAGGCCTTGTTTCAACGCATTGCAATACTGTTTACGCTCACTTTTATCATTAGTTACCTTGCTGTTTTTATAATTTCAGATTACAAATACCTTTATCTACTATCCATATACCACTTGTATCACCATCTCTTCGCCGAACTAGTGCACCTATACAATTTACCATTGTATTGGATGTGTTGGGGACACAAGAGACTCTTTGTTATTTGGTTGCAGGGTTGCTTGAGAGAGACCATCTTCATCCTACGCCTCCTACGGATTGATAAACCTTAGGTCATCCACTTGAGGGAAAATTGCTACTTTCCTATAAACCTCTACACTTGGAGGCCCAACAACGTCTACAAGAAGACGGTTGTGTTGTAGACATCAAGCTCTTTTCTGGCGCCGTTGCCGGGGAGGTTAGCACTTGAAGGTATATCTTTAGATCTTGCAATCGAGTCTTTTAGTTTCTTGTTTTATCACTAGTTTAGTTTATAAAAGAAAACTATAAAAAATGGAATTGAGTTTGTCTCATACACTTCACCTTTTTAATATCTTTCGTGAGTATGATGGAAAGGATAATTGTGCTCAAGTGCTAGAAGAAGAAATCTATAAAATGTTTGGCACTAAATATTTGAATGATGAGCATGATTGCAATGTTGTTAGTATGAATTCCTTGAATATCCATGATGCTAATGATATGCAAAGCCACAAGCTTGGGGAAGCTATGTTTGATGAAGATGATATTTTTTGTCCCCCAAGTTTTGATGAGCAAATTTATTATTATGAAAGCATGCCTCCTATTTATGATGATTATATTGATGAAATTGGAATTGGAGAGGTCATGACTTTATTTTTGTGATGAATCCACTATTCCGGAAGAGGTTCCAATTGATTATGAGAACAAAGTTGCTATCTATGATGATTATTGTGATGACTTGTATGCTATACAGAATAATGATATCCATGAAACTTGTCATCATGATTTTAGTTTTCAATTGGATTATGCCTCACATGATAATTATTTTGTTGAGTTTGCTCCCACTATTATTCATGAGAAGAATTTTGCTTATGTGGAGAGTAATAAAATTTCTATGCTTGTAGATCATGAAAATAATGCTTTAGGTGCTGGTTATATTGTTGAATTCATTCATGATGCTACTGAAAATTATTATGAGGGAGGAACATATGCTTGTATGAATTGCAATAATATCAAGTTCCCTCTCTATGTGCTTAAAGTTTTGAAGTTATGCTTGTTTTGCCCTCCTATGCTAGTTTATTATTGTTTGCATAAGTTGTTTGGTCACAAAATCCCTATGCATAGGAAGTGGGTTAGACTTAAATGTGCTAGTCATATTCTTCATGATGATCTCTTTATATTACAATTCTTATCTTTTATGTGAGCATCATTGAAATCATCATGCCTAGCTAGGGGCGTTAAACGATAGCGCTTGTTGGGAGGCAACCCAACTTTATTTTTATTCTTTGATTTTTGTTCCTGTTTAGTAATAAATAATTCATCTAGCCTCTGTTTAGATGTGGTTTTATGCTTTTAATTAGTGTTTGTGCCAAGTAGAACCTTTGGGAAGACTTGGGGGAAGTCTTTGTGATCATGCTGTCAAAAACAGAAACTTTAGCGCTCACGAGAATTGCTGTCATTTTTATTTCAAGAGTGATATTTAGTTAATTCTTTTTTAAGATGATTAATATATAAATTCCTCAGGTCCAACAATTTATTTTAGAATTTTATGAGTTCCATAAGTATAGGTTTGATCCAGATTACTACAGATTGTTCTGTTTTTGACAGATTCTGTTTTCATTGTGTTGTTTACTTATTTTCATGAATCTATGGATAGTAAAATAGTTTATAAACCATAGAGAAGTTGGAATATAGTAGGTTTAACACCAATATAAATAAATAATGAGTTCATTACAGTACCTTGAAGTGGTGATTTATTTTCTTATACTAACGGAGCTTACGAGTTTTCTGTTAAGTTTTGTGTTGTGAAGTTTTCAAGTTTTGGGTAAAGATTCGATGGACTATGGAATAAGGAGTAGCAAGAGCCTAAGCTTGGGGATGCCCAAGGCACCCCAAGGTAATATTCAAGGATAGACAAGAGCCTAAGCTTGGGGATGCCCCGGAAGGCATCCCCTCTTTCGTCTTTGTTCATCGGTAACTTTACTTGGAGCTATATTTTTATTCACCACATGATATGTGTTTTGCTTGGAGCGTCAATTTATTTTGTTTGAATTTTCTTGATGTTATTTAGAACAATGTTTTGCATTTTTTATTTCAATAAAAGTGGCATTGATAGCCTTTACTATGGCTATGTTACAAGTATACATGTTGCTGTTTGAAAACAGAAAGTTTACCGCTGTTGCAATAATTCCCTAGAAAAGTCAGAATGTGATAAAATGTTGAAACCTTTTGCATATTAAGCTCTGATAAATTTACTACAGTGGGAATTTTATTTCATAATTTTTGGAGCTAGGAAAGTATGGATGTTGCAGCATTCTTTACAGACTATCCTGTTTAGGAAGATTGCTGTTATGTTTGCATTGTTTGCATATGTTTGCTTCTTTAATGATTCTATTTGACGATAGGACTATTAAATATGCAGAGGCATTTAGTATGCAATGTCGAATAATAATTTTAGTTATTTGCTACAGTAGAGTATGATAAGGTTTTGGCAATGGTTTATACTAACTTATCTCACGAGTCCTTGTTGAGTTTTGTGTGGATGAAGCTTTTGAGATTTAGGGAGACCGTGATATGAGAGGAATTAAGGAGACACAAAAGCTCAAGCTTGGGATGCCCAAGGCACCCCAAGATAATATTTCGAGAAGTCTCAAGCATCTAAGCTTTGGGATGCCCCGGTTGGCATCCCACCTTTCTTCTTCAACAATTATCGGTTAGTTTCGGTTGATCCTAAGTTTTTGCTTCTTCACATGATGTTTGCCATTCTTAGAATGTCATTTTGCTTTGCTTGTTGTTTGAATAGAATACCAAGATCTGAAATTATTAAATGTTAGAGAGTCTTCACATAGTTGCATAATTATTCGACTACTCATTGATCTTCACTTATATCTTTCGGAGTAGTTTGTCATTTGCTCTAGTGCTTCACTTATATCTTTTAGAGCATGGTGGTAGTTTTATTTTGAAGAAATAGATGAACTCTCATGCTTCACTTATATTATTTTGAGAGTCTTAAATAGCATGGTAATTTGCTTAAAATCCTAATATGCTAGGTATTCAAGAATAATAAAATTCTCTTATGAGTGTGTTGAATACTATGAGAAGTTTGATACTTGATAATTGTTTTGAGATATGGAGATGGTGATATTAGAGTCATGATAGTTGATTAGTTGTGAATTTGAGAGATACTTGTGTTCAAGTTTGTGATTCCCGTAGCATGCACGTATGGTGAACCGTTATGTGATGAAGTTGGAGCATGATTTATTTATTGATTGCCTTCCTTATGAGTGGCGGTCGGGAACGAGCGATGGTCTTTTCCTACCAATCTATCCCCCTAGGAGCATGCGCGTAGTACTTTGTTTCGATAACTAATAGACTTTTGCAATAAGTATGTGAGTTCTTTATGACTAATGTTGAGTCCATGGATTATACGCACTCTCACCCTTCCACCATTGCTAGCCTCTCTAGTACAGAGTAACTTTCGCCGGTATCATAAACTCACCATATACCTTCCTTAAAACAGCCACCATACCTACCTATTATGGCATTTCCATAGCCATTCCGAGATATATTGCCATGCAACTTTCCACCGTTCTGTTTATTATGACACGCTTCATCATTGTCATATTGCTTAGCATGATCATGTAGTTGACATCGTATTTGTGGCAAAGCCACCGTTCATAATTCTTCCATACATGTCACTCATGAGTCATTGCACATCCCAGTACACCGCCGAAGGCATTCATATAGAGTCATATCTTGTTCTAAGTATCGAGTTGTAATTCTTGAGTTGTAAGAAAAATGAAAGTGTGATGATCATCATTATTAGAGCATTGTCCCAGTGAGGAAAGGATGATGGAGACTATGATTCCCCCACAAGTCGGGATGAGACTCCGGACGAAAAAAGAGAGGCCAAAGAAGCCCAAATAAAAAAGAGGCCATAAAAAAGAAAAGGCCCAAATAAAAAAATAAAAAAATGAGAGAAAAAGAGAGAACGGGCAATGCTACTATCCTTTTACCACACTTGTGCTTCAAAGTAGCACCATGATCTTCATGATAGAGAGTCTCCTATGTTGTCACTTTCATATACTAGTGGGAATCTTTCATTTTAGAACTTGGCTTGTATATTCCAATGATGGGCTTCCTCAAAATGCCCTAGGTCTTCGTGAGCAAGCGAGTTGGATGCACACCCACTAGTTTCTTTTGTTGAGCTTTCATACATTTATAGCTCTAGTGCATCCGTTGCATGGCAATCCCCACTCACTCACATTGATATCTATTAATGGGCATCTCCATAGCCCGTTGATACGCCTAGTTGATGTGAAACTATCTTCTCCTTTTTGTCTTCTCCACAATCACCATTCTATTCCACCTATAGTGCTATGTCCATGGCTCACGCTCATGTATTGCGTGAAGATTGAAAAGGTTTGAGAACATCAAAAGTATGAAACAATTGCCTGGCTTGTCATCGGGGTTGTGCATGATTTAAATATTTTGTGTGGTGAAGATGGAGCATAGCCAGACTATATGGTTTTGTAGGGATAGCTCTCTTTGGCCATGTTATTTTGAGAGGACATAATTGCTTAGTTAGTATGCTTGAAGTATTATTATTTCTATGTCAAAATGAACTTTTGTCTTGAATCTTTCAGATCTGAATATTCATATCACAAGTAGGAAGAATTACATTGAAATTATGCCAACTAGCATTCCACATCAAAAATTATCTTTTTTATTATTTACCTACTCGAGGACGAGCAGGAATTAAGCTTGGGGATGCTTGATACGTCTCCAACGTATCTATAATTTTTGATTGCTCCATGCTATATTATCTACTATTTTAGGCAATATTGGGTTTTATTTTCCACTTTTATATTATTTTTGGGACTAACCTATTAACCGGAGGCCCAGCCCAAATTTGCTGTTTTATGCCTATTTCAGTGTTTCGAGGAAAAGGAATATCAAACGGAGTCGAAACAGAACGAAATCAACTGGAGAAGTTATTTTTGGAAGGAAACCTACCGGATAGACTTGGACCCTACGTCCGAAGATGAAGGAGGAGCTCACGAGGGTAGGGGCGCGCCCCCTGCCTCGTGCCCCCCCCTTCGGTCCACCGACATACTCCTTTCACCCATATATACCTACGTATCGTAAAACTTCCAGAGAGCACAACAGATCGGGAGTTCCGCCGCCAGAAGCCTCCATAGCCACCGAAAACCAATCTAGACCCATTCCGGCACCCTGCCGGAGGGGGCAATCCCTCTCCGGTGGCCATCTTCATCATCCCGGTGCTCTCCATGACGAGGAGATAGTAGTTCTCCCTCGGGGCTGAGGGTATGTACCAGTAGCTATGTGTTTGATCTCTCTCTCTCTCGTGTTCTTGATTTGGCACGATCTTGATGTATCGTGAGCTTTTCTATTATAGTTGGATCTTATGTTTCTCCTCCCCCTCTTCTCTCTTGTAATGAATCAAGTTTCCCCTTTGAAGTAATCTTATCGGATTGAGTCTTTAAAGATTTGAGAACACTTGATGTATGTCTTGCCGTGGATATCTGTGGTGACAATGGGATATCACGTGATTCACTTGATGTATGTTTTGGTGATCAACTTGCGGGTTCCACCCATGAACCTATGCATAGGGGTTGGCACACGTTTTCGTCGTGATTCTCTGGTAGGAACTTTGGCGCACTCTTTGAGGTTCTATGTGTTGGTTGAATAGATGAATCTGAGATTGTGTGATGCATATCGTATAATCATACCCACGGATACTTGAGGTGACATTGGGGTATCTAGGTGACATTAGGGTTTTGGTTGATTTGTATCTTAAGGTGTTATTCTAGTACGAACTCTAGGGCTGTTTGTGACACTTATAGGAATAGCCCAACAGATTGATTGGAAAGAATAACTTTGAGGTGGTTTCGTACCCTACCATAATCTCTTCGTTCATTCTCCGCTATTAGTGACTTTGGAGTGACTCTTTGTTGCATGTTGAGGGATAGTTTTATGATCCAATTATGTTAGTATTGTTGAGGGAACTTACACTAGTGAAAGTATGAACCCTAGGCCTTGTTTCAACACATTGCAATACCGTTTACGCTCACTTTTATCATTAGTTACCTTGCTGTTTTTATAATTTCAGATTACAAATACCTTTATCTACTATCCATATACCACTTGTATCACCATCTCTTCGCCGAACTAGTGCACCTATACAATTTACCATTGTATTGGGTGTGTTGGGGACACAAGAGACTCTTTGTTATTTGGTTGCAAGGTTGCTTGAGAGATACCATCTTCATCCTATGCCTCCTACGGATTGATAACCTTAGGTCATCCACTTGAGGGAAATTTGCTACTGTCCTACAAACCTCTGCACTTGGAGGCCCAACAACGTCTACAAGAAGAAGGTTGTGTAGTAGAAATCAATCGTATGCTGGAGCGCGCTTGCGTGGTCCATAGATGGATCTGGTTGCGCTGTCCTTTTGATGCGATCCGTCGCGTGGATCGCGTATTGGCTTATGTGCGGCGTTGTTTGGCGCTCTATGTTGGCCGTGAGGTCGTCTATCCGGCCAGATGGCCGTTTTAATTTTTGGTTGCGGGGGGTCTAAGGCCTCCTCATCGAATTTAGGTAGAAACTTCCGCTTCGTGTAGCTCTTGGTGGGGCGATTACCGCCGTACTTCGCTGCTGTGTTGAGTACTTTACTCCATCCGATTCTGAGTGTGTCTTGCGCAGCCTTGAGCCTTTGCTTCTGCTTTTTTAGACTCCTCGCGGTGGCAACAAGCCTTTGACGGGCATTCTGTTGCTCCGAGTGTCTGTCCGGTGTGACGTCATCCGGACTATTATCTTTGACAGAGTCAGGTTGTTCGGTTTGATTCTCCGTGTTGCTGTGGTCC
The DNA here is from genome assembly GCF_002162155.2 of Triticum dicoccoides. NCBI lineage: Eukaryota > Viridiplantae > Streptophyta > Magnoliopsida > Poales > Poaceae > Triticum > Triticum dicoccoides. The sequence goes on along the minus strand of NC_041384.1, from coordinate 641,658,249 downwards.
GGCGATGGTTCACTCTGCTCTAACGCTGGGTCTGTATGATCGTTGTTTTTGCTGGGGCGGGATTTGGAGCGGCGCTTACGCCGCCGCTTTGAATGCTTCTCGAGGGGACAACCCTTCGTTGCGTCCTTCCGTTCCTCGTCGTCGTTTTCTTTTGGTGTGTCCACCATGTATACGTCATGTGATGAAGTGGGCTTCTAGTGCCCTGTGGGCAGTGGTTCCTGTTCATCTCCTGCATCGTCGTCCATACCGTCGATGTCTTCGGAGTCAAAGTCGAGCATGTCGGTTAAGTCATCGACAGTGGCTACTAAGTGGGTGGTGGGTGGGCGGCGAATTTCTTCGTCATCCGCGTCCCAATCCTGCCGGACATACTTCGGCCAGGACTCTCCTGACAAGGAGAGAGACTTTAATGAACTCAGTATGTCGCCGAAGGGCGAGTGCTGAAAGATATCCGTGGAGGTGAACTCCGTGATTGGCGCCCAGTCGGATTTGATAGGCACGGGCGCAGGCGGTTCGGAGTCCATGGCCGGGGAAGGATCCGGCAGTTTGGCAACACGACTCTCGTGAAGGGTAAGGTCGATATTCGGCTCGATCGCCGCTGAGGATGTGGCCTCCATGACGGGGTCTATGCACCCGTCCATGGATGGCGAAACTGACTCTGAATTGAGGCTCGGAGCGGCTACCGGTGCGATCTCCTGAATACGGTCCGATGGTAGAGCTAAATCGTACTCATCGTGACCGTGTGGCGCACAAGGCAGGGGCTCGAATCCATTGAAGATCAAGTCTCCGCGGATATCGGCCATGTAATTTAAACTTCCAAACCTGAACTGATGGCCAGGGGCGTAGCCTTCGATCTGCTCCAGATGGCCAAGCGAGTTGGCCCGCAGTGCGAAGCCGCCGAACACAAAGATCTGTCCGGGGAGAAAAGTCTCACCTTGGACTGCATCGCTATCGATGATAGAAGGAGCCGTCAAGCCTAACAGCGACGACACAGAGGAACTCTCAATGAAAGCACCAATGTCGGTGTCAAAACCGGCGGATCTCGGGTAGGGGGTCCCGAACTGTGCGTCTAAGGCGGATGGTAACAGGAGGCAGGGGACACGATGTTTTACCCAGGTTCGGACCCTCTTGATGGAGGTAAAACCCTACGTCCTGCTTGATTAATATTGATGATATGGGTATTACAAGAGTTTATCTACCACGAGATCGGAGAGGCTAAACCCTAGAAGCTAGCCTATGGTATGATTGTATGTTGTCCTACGGACTAAAACCCTTCGGTTTATATAGAGGCCGCAGAGGGTTAGGGTTACACAAGGTCTGTTACAAAGGAGGAGATATCCATATCCGTACTGCCTAGCTTGCCTTCCACGCCAAGTAGAGTCCCATTCGGACACGAGACAAAGTCTTCAATCTTGTATCTTCATAGTCCAACAGTCCGGCCAAAGGATATAGTTCGGCTGTCCGGAGACCCCCTAATCCAGGACTCCCTTAGTCTCTCTCAAGCAACCCTGCAACCAAATAACAAAGAGTCTCTTGTGTCACCAACACACCCAATACAATGGTAAATTGTGTAGGTTCACTAGTTCGGCGAAGAGATGGTGATACAAGTGCAATATGGATGCTAGATATAGGTTTTCGTAATCTGAAAATATAAAAACAGCAAGGTAACTAATGATAAAAGTGATCACAAACGGTATTGCAATGCGTTGAAACAAGGCCTAGGGTTCATACTTTCACTAGTGCAAATTCTCTCAACAATAATAAGATAATTGGATCATATAACTATCCCTCAAAATGCAACAAAGAGTCACTCCAAAGTCACTAATAGCGGAGAACAAACGAAGAGATTATTTTAGGGTACGAAACCACCTCAAAGTTATCCTTTCTGATCGATCTATTAAAGAGTCCGTAGTAAAATAACACGAAGCTATTCTTTCCGTTCAATCTATCCTAGAGTTTGTACTAGAATAACACCTTAAGACACAAATCAACCAAAACCCTAATGTCACCTAGATACTCCAATGTCACCTCAAGTATCCGTGGGTATGATTATACGATATGCATCATACAATCTCAGATTCATCTATTCAACCAACACAAAGAACTTCAAAGAGTGCCCCAAAGTTTATACCGGAGAGTCAAGACGAAAATGTGTGCCAACCCCTATGCATAAGTTCACAAGGTCACTGAACCCGCAAGTTGATCACCAAAACATACATCAAGTAGATCACGTGATATCCCATTGTCACCACAGATAAGCACATGCAAGACATACATCAAGTGTTCTCAAATCCTTAAAGACTCAATCCGATAAGATAACTTCAAAGGGAAATCTCAATCCATTACAAGAGAGTAGAGGGGGAGAAACATCACAAGATCCAACTATAATAGCAAAGGTCGCGATACATCAAGATCGTTTCAAATCAAGAAGAGAGAGAGAGATCAAACACATAGCTACTGGTACATACCCTCAACTCCGAGGGTGAACTACTCCCTCCTTGTCATGGAGAGCACCGGGATGATGAGATGGCCATCGGAGAGGTATTCCCCCCTCCTGCAGGGTGCCGGAACGGGTCTAGATTGGTTTTTGGTGGCTACGGAGGCTTGCGGCGGTGGAACTCCTGATCTCGGTTATGTTCTGAAAGTTTGGGTATATATCAGAGGTGTTGGCGTCGGGAACAAGTCAGGGGGGTCTTCGAGGCAGCCACGAGGTAGGGGGGCGCACCCAGGGGGTAGGGCGCGCCCCCACCCTCGTGGGTGCCTCAGGACTCTTCTGGCCCATCTCCGATACTCCGTGGGCTTCTTCTGGTCCAAAAATAATCTCCGTGAAATTTCAGGTCAATTGGACTCCGTTTGGTTTTCCTTTTCTGCGATACTCAAAAACAAGGAAAAAAACAGAAACTGGCACTGGGCTCTAGCTTAATAGGTTAGTCCCAAAAAATCATATAAAATAACATATAAATGCATATAAAACATCCTAGATGGATAATATAATAGCATGGAACAATAAAAAATTATAGATACGTTGGAGATGTATCAAGCATCCCCAAGCTTAATTCCTGCTCATCCTCGAGTAGGTAAATGATAAAAATAGAATTTTTGATGTGGAATGCTACCTAACATAATTTTCAATGTAATTTTCTTTATTGTGGCAAGAATATTCAGATCCATCAGATTCAAGACAGAAGTTTAATATTGACATAAAAATAATAATACTTCAAGCATACTAACCAAGCAATTATGTCTTATCAAAATAACATAGCCAAAGAAAGTTCATCCCTACAAAATCATATAGTTTGGCCATGCTTCATTTTCGTCACACAAAATGCTCCCATCATGCACAACCCCGATGACAAGCCAAGCAATTGTTTCATACTTTAGAATTCTCAAACCTTTTCAACTTTCACGCAATACATGAGCGCGAGCCATGGACATAGCACTATGGGTGGAATAGAATATGATGATGAAGGTTGTGTGAAGAAGACAAAAAAGGGAGAAAGTATCACATTGACGCGGCTAATCAATGAGCTATGGAGATGCCCATCAATTGATGTCAATGCAAGGAGTAGGGATTGCCATGCAACGAATGCACTAGAGCTATAAATGTATGAAAGCTCAACAAAAGAAACTAAGTGGGTGTGCATCCAACTTGCTTGCTCACGAAAACCTAGGGCATTTGAGGAAGCCCATTGTTGGAATATACAAGCCAAGTTCTATAATGAAAAATTCCCACTAATATACGAAAGTGACAAAACAAGAGACTCTCTATCATAAAGATCATGGTGCTACTTTGAAGCACAAGTGTGGAAAAAAGGATAGTAGCATTGTCCCTTTTAATTCTTTTTTGGGACAATGCTCTACTAATGATGATCATCACACTTCTATTTATTTACAACTCGATACTAGAACAAAGTATGACTCTATATGAATGCCTTCGGTGGTGTACCGGGATGGGCAATGAATCAAGAGTGATATTTATGAAATTATGCATGGTGGCTTTGACACAAATACAATGTCAACTACATGATCATGCAAGGCAATATGACAATGATGAAGCGTGTCATAATAAATGTAACGGTGGAAGTTGCATGTCAATATATCTCGGAATGGCTATGGAAATGCCATAATAGGTAGGTATGGTGGCTGCTTTGAGGAAGATATAAGGAGGCTTATGTGTGATAGAGTGTATCATATCACGGGGTTTGGATGCACCGGCGAAGTTTGCACCAACTCTCGAGGTGATAAACGGCAATGCACTGTACCGAAGAGGCTAGCAATGATGGAAGGGTGAGAGTGCGTATAATCCATGGACTCAACATTAGTCATAAAGAACTCACATACTTATTGCAAAAGTCTAAAAGTCATCAAAGCCAAAGCACCGCGCGCATGCTCCTAGGGGGATAGATTGGTAGGAAAAGACCGTCGCTCGTCCCCCGACTGCCACTCATCAGGAAGGCAATCAGAGAAACACCTCATGCTTCAAATTTGTCACACAACGGTTACCATACGTGCATGCTACGGGACTTGCAAACCTCAACACAAGTATTTCTTAATTTCACAAATACTCAACTAGCACGACTCTAATATCACCATCTTTTTATATCAAAAGAATTATCAAGTATCAAACTTCTCATAGTATTCAATGCACTCTGTATGAAAGTTTTTATTATACCCATCTTGGATGCCCATCATATTAGGACTAATTTTATAACCAAAGAAAATTACCATGGTGTTCTGAAAGACTCTCAAAATAACATAAGTGAAGCATATGAGTTCATCTATTTCTTCAAAATAAAACCACCGCCGTACTCTAAAAGGATATAAGTGAAGCACTAGAGCAAATGACAAACTACTCCGAAAGATATAAGTGAAGATCAATGAGTAGTTGAATAATTATGCAACTATGCGAAGACTCTCTAACATTTAAGAATTTCAGATCTTGGTATTTTATTCAAACATAAAGCAAAACAAAATAAAATAAAATGATGCTCCAAGCAAAACACATATCATGTGGTGAATAAAAATATAGCCTCAAGTAAAGTAACCGATAGACGAAGACGAAAGAGGGGATGCCATCTGGGGCATCCACAAGCTTAGGCTCTTGGTTGTCCTTGAATATTACCTAGGGGTGCCTTGGGAATCCCAAATATTAGGCTCTTGCCACTCCTTATTCCGTAGCTCATCGAATCTTTACCCAAAACTTGAAAACTTCACAACACAAAACTCAACAGAAAACTCATAAGCTTCGTTAGTATAACAAAATAAATCACCACTTTTGGTACTGTTGTGAACTCATTATAAATTCATATTGGTGTAATATATACTGTATTCCAACTTTTTTATGGTTCATACCCTCCTATTCTACTCATAGATTCATCAAAATAAGCAAACAACAAACGAAAAACAGAATCTGTCAAAAACAGAACAGTCTGTAGTAATATATAGGTTTCGAATACTTCTGTAACACCAAAAATTCTGAAATAAATTGGTGGACGTGAGTAATTTCTCTATTAATCATCTGAAAAAAGAATCAACCTAATCGCACTCTCCAGTAAAAAATGGCAGCAAATCTCGTGAGCGCTAAAGTTTCTGTTTTTTACAGCAAGATCGCAAAGATTTCACCCAAGTCTTCCCTAAGGTTCTACTTGGCACAAACACTAATTAAAACATAAAAAATAATCATAACATAGTATATATGATTTATTTATTACTAAATAGGAACAAAAATCAAGGAACAAAAATAAAATTGGGGGTTTCCTCCCAACAAGCGCTAACGTTTAACGCCCCTAGCTAGGCATGATGGTTTCAATGATGCTCACATAAAAGATAAGAATTGAAATATAAAGAGAGCATCATGAATAATATGACTAGAATATTTAAGTCTAACCCACTTCCTATGCATAGGGATTTTGTGAGCAAACAATTTATGGGAACAAGAATCAACTTGCATAGGAAGGTAAAGCAAGCAAAACTTCAAAACTTTAAGCACATAGAGAGGAAACTTGATATTATTGCAATTCCTACAAGCATATATTCCTCCCTCGTAATAATTTTAAGTATCATCATGAATGAATTCAACAATATAACCATCACATAAAGCATTCTTTTCATGATATACAAGCATAGAATTTTTATTACTCTCCACATAAGCAAATTTCTTCTCATGAATAGTAGTGGGAGAAAACTCAACAAAATAACTATCATGCGAAGCATAATCCAATTGAAAGTTAAAATCATGATGACAAGTTCCATGGATATTATTATTCTTTATAGCATACATGTCATCACAATAATCATCATAGATAGCAACTTGGTTCTCATAATCAATCGGAACCTCTTCCGAAATAGTGGATTCATCACTAAATAAAGTCATGACCTCTCCAAATCCACTTTCATACTCATCACAATAAGATTCAACACCCTCCAAAATAGTGGGATCATTACTTCCTAAAGTTGACACTCTTCCAAACCCACTTTCATCAATATAATCATCATAAATAGGAGGCATGCTATCATCATAATAAATTTTCTCATCAAAACTTGGGGGACAAAAAATATCATCTTCATCAAACATAGCTTCCCCAAGCTTGTGGCTATGCATATCATTAGCATCATGGATATTCAAGGAATTCATACTAACAACATTGCAATCATGCTCATCATTCAAATATTTAGTGCCAAACATTACAATGCAGTCTTCTTCTAGCACTTGAGCACAATTATTGGAATCCTTATTTTCACGAAAGACATTGAAAAGATGAAGCATATGAGGCATCCTTAATTCCATTTTTTGTAATTTTCTTTTATAAACTAAACTAGTGATAAAACAAGAAACTAAAATATTCAATTGCAAGATCTAAAGATATACCTTCAAGTGCTAACCTCCCCGGCAATGGCGCCAAAAATGAGCTTGATGTCTACTACACAACCTTCTTCTTGTAGACATTGTTGGGCCTCCAAGTGCAGAGGTTTGTAGGACAGTAGAAAATTTCCCTCAAGTGGATGACCTAAGGTTTATCAATCCGTGGGAGGCATAGGATGAAGATGGTCTCTCTCAAGCAACCCTGCAACCAAATAACAAAGAGTCTCTTGTGTCCCCAACACACCCAATACAATGGTAAATTGTATAGGTGCACTAGTTCGGCGAAGAGATGGTGATACAAGTGCAATATGGATGGTAGATATAGGTTTTTGTAATCTGAAAATATAAAAACAGCAAGGTAACTAATGATAAAAGTGATCACAAACGGTATTGCAATGCGTTGAAACAAGGCCTAGGGTTCATACTTTCACTAGTGAAAATTCTCTCAACAATAATAACATAATTGGATCATATAATTATCCCTCAAAATGCAACAAAGAGTCACTCCAAAGTCACTAATAGCAGAGAACAAACAAAGAGATTATTATAGGGTGCGAAACCACCTCAAAGTTATCCTTTCTGATCGATCTATTCAAGAGTCCGTAGTAAAATAACACAAAGCTATTCTTTCCGTTCAATCTATCCTAGAGTTCGTACTAGAATAACACCTTAAGACACAAATCAACCAAAACCCTAATGTCACCTCAAGTATCCATGGGTATGATTATAAGATATGCATCACACAATCTCAGATTCATCTATTCAACCAACACAAAGAACTTTTAAGAGTGCCCCAAAGTTTCTACCGGAGAGTCAGGACGAAAACGTGTGCCAACCCCTATGCATAAGTTCACGAGGTCACTGAACCCGCAAGTTGATCACCAAAACATATATCAAGTAGATCACGTGATATCCCATTGTCACCATAGATAAGCACATGCAAGACATACATCAAGTGTTCTAAAATCCCTAAAGACTCAATCCCAAAAGATAACCTCAAAGGGAAAACTCAATCCAGTACAAGAGAGTAGAGGGGGAGTAACATCATAAGATCCAACTATAATAGCAAAGCTCACGATACATCAAGATCGTTCTGAATCAAGAACACGAGAGAGAGAGAGAGAGAGAGAGAGAGAGAGAGATCAAACACATAGCTACTGGTACATACCCTCAACCCCGAGGGTGAACTACTCCCTCCTCGTCATGGAGAGCGTCGGGATGATGAAGATGGCCACTGGAGAGGTATTCCCCCCTCCGACAGGGTGCCGGAACGGGTCTAGATTGGTTTTCGGTGGCTACGGAGGCTTGCGGCGGCGGAACTCCCGATCTCGGTAATGTTCTGGAAGTTTGGGTATATATAAGAGGTGTTGGCATCGGGAACAAGTTAGGGGGGTCTCCGAGGCGGCCCTGAGGTAGGGGGCGCGCCCCCCACCCTTGTGGGTGCCTTGGGACTCTTTTGGCCCATCTCCGATACTCCGTGGGCTTCTTATGGTCCAAAAATAATCTCCATGAAATTTCATGTCAATTCGACTCCGTTTAGTTTTGTTTTTTTGCTATACTCAAAAACGAGGAAAAAAAATAGAAACTGGCACTAGGCTCTAGATTAATAGGTTAGTCCCAAAAATCATATAAAATAACATATAAATGCATATAAAAGTAGTTGTATTCCACAAAAGTTGACATGCTTATAAGAGACATTTTCATCATGACTAGTGCAATCATCATTAGTACTATGGATATTCAAAGAGTTCATACTAATAACATTGCAATCATGCTCATCATTCAAAGATTCAGTGCCAAACATTTGGATGCAATCTTCTTCTAATACTTTGGCACAATTATGGGAATCCTTATTTTCATGAAAGATATTAAAAATATGAAGCATATGAGGTACCCTCAATTCCACTTTTTTATAATTTTCTTTTGTAAACTAAACTAGTGATAAAACAAGAAACTAAAAAGATTCGATTGCAAGATCTAAAGATATACCCTCAAGCGCTAACCTCCCCGGCAACGGCGCGAGAAAAGAGCTTGATGTCTACTACACAACCTTCTTCTTGTAGACGTTATTGGGTCTCCAAGTGCAGAGGTTTGTAGGACAGTAGAAAATTTCCCTCAAGTGGATGACCTAAGGTTTATCAACCCGTGGGAGGCGTAGGATGAAGATGGTCTCTCTCAAACAACCCTGCAACCAAATAAAAAAGAGTCTCCTGTGTCCCCAACACACCCAATACAATGGTAAATTGTATAGGTGCACTAGTTCAGCGAAGAGATGGTGATACAAGTGCAATAATGATGGTAGATATAGGTTTTTGTAATCTGAAAATATAAAAACAGCAAGGTAACTAATCATAAAAGTGAGCACAAATGGTATTGCAATGCTAGGAAACAAGGCCTAGGGTTCATACTTTCACTACTACAAGTTCTCTCAACAATAATAACATAATTGGATCATATAACTATCCCTCAACATGCAACAAAGAGTCACTCCAAAGTCACTAATAGCGGAGAACAAACGAAGAGATTATTGTAGGGTCCGAAACCACCTCAAAGTTATTCTTTCTCATCGATCTATTCAAGAGTCTGTAGTAAAATAACACAAACCTATTCTTTCCGTTCAATCTATCATAGAGTTCATAATAGAATAGCACCTTAAGACACAAATCAACCAAAACCCTAATGTCACCTAGATACTCCAATGTCACCTCAAGTATCCGTGGGTATGATTATATGATATGCATCACACAATCTCAGATTCATCTATTCAACCAACACAAAGAACTTCAAAGAGTGCCCCAAAGTTTCTACTGGAGAGTCAAGACGAAAACGTGTGCCAACCCCTATGCATAAGTTCCCGAGGTCACGGAACTCGCAAGTTGATCACCAAAACATACATCAAGTGGATCACGTGATATCCCATTGTCACCACAGATAAGCACATGCAAGACATACATCAAGTGTTCTCAAATCCTTAAAGACTCAGTCCGATAAGATCTATTGAAAGGGAAAACTCAATCCATTACAAGAGAGTAGAGGGGGAGAAACATCATAAGATCCAACTATAATAGCAAAGCTCGTGATACATCAAGATCGTACCACCTCAAGAACACGAGATAGATAGAGAGAGAGAGAGAGAGAGAGAGAGAGAGAGAGAGATATCAAACACATAGCTATTGGTACATACCCTCAGCCCCGAGGGAGAACTACTCCCACCTCATCATGAAGAGCACCGGGATGATGAAGATGGTCACCGGAGAGGGATTCCCCCCTTCGGCAGGGTGCCGAAACGGGTCTAGATTGGTTTTCGGTGGCTACAGAGGCTTATAGCGGCGGAACTCCCGATCTAGGTTTCTTTATGGAAGTTTGGGGTTATATATGAGGTGTTGGAGTGAGGAACAAGGCAGGGAGGGGTCTCCAGGCTGATCACGAGGCAGGGGGCCGCGCCTAGGGGGGTGGGCGCCCCCCACCCTCGTGGGCAACCCGTGACTCTTCTAGCTCAACTCTTTTACTCCGTGTCCTTCTTCTGGTTCAAAAACAATTTCCGTGAAGTTTCAGGTCAATTGGAGTCCGTTTGGTAGTCCTTTTCCGCGATACTCAAAAACAAGGAAAAAACAGAAACTGGCGTCGGGCTCTAGGTTAATAGGTTAGTTCCAAAAATCATATAAAATAGCATATAAAACATCCTAGATGGATAATATAATAGCATGGAACAATCAAAAATTAAAGATACGTTGGAGACGTACCAAGCATCCCCAAGCTTAATTCCTACTCGTCCTCGAGTAGGTAAATGATAAAACAGAATTTTTGATGTGGAATGCTACCTAACATATTTATCAATGTAATCTTTGCTATTGCGGCATGAATGTTCAGATCCGAAAGATTCAAGACAGAAGTTTAATATTGACATGAAAATAGTAATAATAATATTTCAAGCATACTAACAAAGCAATCATGTCTTCTCAAAATAACATGGCCAAAGAAAGCTATCCCTACAAAATCATATAGTCTGGCTATGCTCTATCTTCATCACACAAAATATTTAAATCATGCACAACCCCGATGACAAGCCAAGCAATTGTTTCATACTTTTGATGTTCTCAAACTTTTTCAATCTTCACGCAATATGTGAGCGTGAGCCATGGACATAGCACTATAGGTGGAATAGAATGGTGGTTGTGGAGAAGACAAAAATGAGAAGATAGTCTCACATCAACTAGGCGTATCAACGTGCTATGGAGATGCCCATCAATAGATATCAATTTGAGTGAGTAGGGATTGCCATGCAACAGACGCACTAGAGCTATTAGTGTATGAAAGCTCAAAAAGAAACTAAGTGGGTGTGCATCCAACTCGATTGCTCACGAAGACCTAGGGCATTTTGAGGAAGCACATCGCTGGAATATACAAGCCAAGTTCTATAGTGAAAGATTCCCACTAGCATATGAAAGTGACAACATAGGAGACTCTCTATCATGAAGATCATGGTACTACTTTGAAGCACAAGTGTGGTAAAAGGATAGTAGCATTGCCCCTTGTCTCTTTTTCTCTCTTTTTTTGTTTTTTGTGTTTTTTGGGCCTTCTCTTTTTTATGGCCTCTTTTTTCTCCTTTTTTTATTTTTCGTCTGGAGCCTCATCCTGACTTGTGGGGGAATCATAGTCTCTATCATCCTTTCCTCACATGGGACAATGCTCTAATAATGATGATCATCACACTTTTATTTACTTACATCTCAAGAATCACAACTCAATACTTAGAACAAAATATGACTCTATATGAATGCCTCCGGCGGTGTACCAGGATGTGCAATGACTCATGAGTGACATGTATGAAAGAATTATGAATGGTGGCTTTGCCACAAATATGATGTCAACTACATGATCATGAAAAGCAATATGACAATGATGAAGCGTGTCATAATAAACGGAACGGTGGAAATTTGCATGGCAATATATCTTGGAATGGCTATGGAAATGCCATAATAGGTAGGTATGGTGGTTGTTTTGATGAAGATATATGGTGGGTTTATGGTACCGGCGAAAGTTGCACAACATAAGAGAGGCTAGCAATGGTGGAAGGGTGAGAGTGCGTATAATCCATGGACTCAACATTAGTCATAAAGAACTCACACGCTTATTGCAAAAATCTATTAGTTATCAAAACAAAGTACTACGTGCATGCTACTAGGGGGATAGATTGGTAGGAAAAGACCATCGCTCATCCCCGACCGCCACTCATAAGGAAGACAATCAAAAAATAAATCATGCTCCGACTTCATCGAATAACGGTTGACCATATGTGCATGCTACCGGAATCACAAACTTTAACACAAGTATCTCTCAATTCACAACTACTCAACTAGCATGACTCTAATATCACCATCTTCATATCTCAAAACAATCATCAAGTACCAAACTTCTCATAATATTCAATGCACTATATATGAAAGTTTTTATTATATCCCTCTTGGATGCCTATCATATTAGGACTAAATTCATAACCAAAGCAAACTACCATGTTGTTGTAAAGACTCTCAAAATAATATAAGTGAAGCACTAGAGCAAATGACAAACTACTCCAAAAAATATAAGTGAATATCAATGAGTAGTCGAATAATTATGCAACTATGTGAAGACTCTCTAACATTTAAGAATTTCAGATCTTGGGATATTATTCAAACAGCAAGCAAAACAAAATAAAATAAAATGATGCTCCAAGAAAAACACATATCATGTGGTGAATAAAAATATAGCTCCAAGTAAAGTTACCGATGAACGAAGACGAAAGAGGGGATGCCATCCGGGGCATCCCCAAGCTTAGGCTCTTGGTTATCCTTGAATATTACCTTGGTGTGCCTTGGGAATCCCCAATCTTAGGCTTTTGCCACTCCTTATTCCATAGTCCATCGAATCTTTACCAAAACTTGAAAACTTCACAACACAAAACTTAACAGAAAACTCGTAAACTCCGTTAGTATAAGAAAATAAATCACACCTTAGGTACTGTTGTGAACTCATTCTAAATTCATATTGGTGTAATATATACTGTATTCCAACTTATCTATGGTTCATACCCTACGATACTACTCACAGATTCATCAAAATAAGCAAACAACACATAGAAAACAGAATCTGTCAAAAACAGAACAGTCTGTAGTAATCTGGATCAAACGTATACTTCTGGAACCCCAAAAATTCTAAAATAAATTGCTGGACGTGAGAAATTTATCTATTAATCATTTTCAAAAATAATTAACTAAATAGCACTCTCCAATAAAAAATGGAAGCAAATCTCGTGAGCGCTAAAGTTTCTGTTTTTTACAGTATGATCGCAAAGACTTTCCCCAAGTCTTCCCAAAGGTTCTAGTTTGCACAAACACTAATTGAAAGCATAAAAACTCAGTTTCCAAATAATTATGCCTCTTGCAAAATCTATCTTCCATATTTGGTGTGTGCTTGCAAGCTCTATGTATTCCACAAAAGTTGACATGCTTATAAGAGACATTTTCATCATGACTAGTGCAATCATCATTAGTACTATGGATATTTAAAGAGTTCATACTAATAACATTGCAATCATGCTCATCATTCAAAGATTCAGTGCCAAACATTCTAATGCATTCTTCTTCTAATACTTTGGCACAATTATCGGAATCCTTATTTTCATGAAAGATATTAAAAAGATGAAGCATATGAGGTACCCTAAATTCCATTTTTTATAATTTTCTTTTATAAACTAATCTAGTGATAAAACAAGAAACTAAAAGATTCGATTGCAAGATCTAAAGATATACCTTCAAGGGCTAACCGCCCCGGCAACGGCGCCAGAAAAGAGTGTGATGTCTACTACACAACCTTCTTCTTGTAGACGTTGTTGGGCCTCCAAGTGCAGAGGTTTGTAGGACAGTAGCAAATTTCCCTCAACTGAATGACCTAAGGTTTATCAATCCGTGGGAGGTGTAGGATGAAGATGGTCTCTCTCAAACAACCCTTCAACCAAATAACAAAGAGTCTCTTGTGTCCCCAACACACCCAAGACAATGGTAAATTGTATTGGTGCACTAGTTCGGCAAAGAGATGGTGATACAAGTGCAATAATGATGGTAGATATAGGTTTTTGTAATCTGAAAATATAAAAACAGCGAGGTAACTAATGGTAAAAGTGAGCACAAACGGTATTGCAATGCTAGGAAACAAGGCCTAGGGTTCATACTTTCACTACTGCAAGTTCTCTCAACAATAATAACATAATTGGATCATATAACTATCCCTCAACATGCAACAAAGAGTCCAAAGTCACTAATAGCGGAGAACAAATGAAGTGATTATTGTAGGGTACGAAACCACCTCAAAGTTATTCTTTCTGATCGATCTATTCAAGAGTCCATAGTAAAATAACACGAAGCTATTCTTTCCATTCAATCTATCATAGAGTTCATACTAGAATAACAACTTAAGACACAAATCAACCAAAACCCTAATGTCACCTAGATACTCCAATGTCACCTCAAGTATCCGTGGGTATGATTGTATGATATGCATCACACAATCTAAGATTCATCTATTCAACCAACACAAAGAACTTCAAATAGTGCCCCAAAGTTTCTACCGGAGAGTCAAGACAAAAACGTGTGCCAAGCCCTATGCATAAGTTCACGAGGTCATGGAATTCGCAAGTTCATCACCAAAATATACATCAAGTGGATCACGTGACATCCCATTGTCACCACAGATAAGCACATGCAAGACATACATCAAGTGTTCTCAAATCCTTAAAGACTCAATCCGATAAGATAACTTGAAAGGGAAAACTCAATCCATTACAAGAGAGTGGAGGGGGAGAAACATCATAAGATCCAACTATAATAGCAAAGCTCGCGATACATCAAGATCGTACCACCTCAAGAACACGATAGAGAGAGAGAGAGATCAAACACATAGCTACTGGTACATACCCTCAGCCCCGAGGGAGAACTACTCCCTCCTCATCATGAAGAGCACCGGGATGATGAAGATGGCCACCGGAGTGGGATTCCCCCTCCGGCAGGGTGCCGGAACGGGTCTAGATTGGTTTTCGGTGGCTACGGAGGCTTCTGGCGGCGGAACTCCCGATGTAGGTTTCTTTCTGGAAGTTTGGGGTTATATATGAGGTGTTGGAGTCAGGAATAAGGCAGGGGGGTCTCCAGGCTGTCCACGAGGTAGGGGCCATGCCCAGGGGGGTGGACGCGCCCCCCACCCTCGTGGGCAGCCCGGGACTCTTCTGGCTCAACTTTTTTACTCCGTGTCCTTCTTCTGGTCCAAAAACAAGTTCCGTGAAGTTTCAGGTCAATTGGAGTCCATTTGATTTTCCTTTTCTGCGATACTCAAAAACAAGGAAAAAATAGAAACTGGCACCGGGCTCTAGGTTAATAGGTTAGTTCCAAAAATCATATAAAATAGCATATAAATGCATATAAAACATCCTAGATGGATAATATAATAGCATGGAAGAATAAAAAATTATAGATACGTTGGAGACGTATCAAGCATCCCCAAGCTTAATTCCTACTCGTCCTCGAGTAGGTAAATGATAAAACAGAATTTTTGATGTGGAATGCTACCTAACATATTTATCAATGTAATCTTTGCTATTGTGGCATGAATGTTCAGATCCAAAAGATTCAAGACAAAAGTTTAATATTGACATGAA
The DNA here is from genome assembly GCF_002162155.2 of Triticum dicoccoides. Lineage (NCBI taxonomy): Eukaryota > Viridiplantae > Streptophyta > Magnoliopsida > Poales > Poaceae > Triticum > Triticum dicoccoides. Next base: position 641,642,704 of record NC_041384.1, on the reverse strand, counting down.
AATAGTAATAATAATACTTCAAGCATACTAACAAAGCAATCATGTATTCTCAAAATAACATGGCCAAAGAAAGCTATCCCTACAAAATTATATAGTCTGGCTATGCTCTATCTTCATCACACAAAATATTTAAATCATGCATAACCCCGATGACAAGCCAAGCAATTGTTTCATACTTTTGATGTTCTCAAACTTTTTCAATCTTCACGCAATACATGAGCGTGAGCCATGGACATAGCACTATAGGTGGAATAGAATGGTGGTTGTGGAGAAGACAAAAAGGAGAAGATAGTCTCACATCAACTAGGTGTATCAACGGGCTATGGAGATGCCCATCAATAGATATCAATGTGAGTGAGTAGGGATTGCCATGCAATGGATGCACTAGAGCTATAAGTGTATGAAAGCTCAAAAAGAAGCTAAGTGGGTGTGCATCCAACTCGATTGCTCACGAAGACCTAGGGCATTTTGAGGAAGCACATCGCTGGAATATACAAGCCAAGTACTATAGTGAAAGATTCCCACTAGCATATGAAAGTGACAACATAGGAGACTCTCTATCATGAAGATCATGGTACTACTTTGAAGCACAAGTGTGGTAAAAGGATAGTAGCATTTCCCCTTGTCTCTTTTTCTCTCTTTTTTTGTTTTTTTGTGTTTTTTGGGCCTTCTCTTTTTTATGGCCTCTTTTTTCTCCTTTTTTTTATTTTTCGTCTGGAGTCTCATCCTGACTTGTGGGGGAATCATAGTCTCTATCATCCTTTCCTCACATGGGACAATGCTCTAATAATGATGATCATCACACTTTTATTTACTTACATCTCAAGAATCACAACTCGATACTTAGAACAAAATATGACTCTATATGAATGCCTCCAGCGGTGTACTAGGATGTGCAATGACTCATGAGTGACATGTATGAAAGAATTATGAATGGTGGCTTTGCCACAAATACGATGTCAACTACATGATCATGCAAAGCAATACGACAATGATGAAGAGTGTCATAATAAACGGAACGGTGGAAAGTTGCATGGCAATATATCTCGGAATGGCTATGGAAATGCCATAATAGGTTGGTATGGTGGTTGTTTCGAGGAAGATACATGGTGGGTTTATGGTACCGGCGAAAGTTGCGCGGCACAAGAGAGGTTAGCAATGGTGGAAGGGTGAGAGTGCGTATAATCCATGGACTCAACATTAGTCATAAAGAACTCACATGCTTATTGCAAAAATCTATTAGTTATCGGAACAAAGTACTATGCGCATGCTCCTAGGGGGATAGATTGGTAGGAAAAGACCATCGCTCGTCCCCGACCGCCACTCATAAGGAAGACAATCAAAAAATAAATCATGCTCCGACTTCATCACATAACGGTTCACCATACGTGCATGCTACCGAAATCATAAACTTTAACACAAGTATCTCTCAATCCACAACTACTCAACTAGCACGACTCTAATATCACCATCTTCATATCTCAAAACAATCATCAAGTATCAAACTTTTCATAGTATTCAATGCACTACATATGAAAGTTTTTATTATATCCCTCTTGGATGCCTATCATATTAGGACTAAATTCATAACCAAAGCAAACTACCATGCTGTTCTAAAGACTCTCAAAATAATATAAGTGAAGCACTAGAGAAAATGACAAACTACTCCAAAAGATATAAGTGAATATCAATGAGTAGTCGAATAATTATGCAACTATGTGAAGACTCTCTAACATTTAAGAATTTCATATCTTAGGATATTATTCAAACAGCAAGCAAAACAAAATAAAATAAAATGACGCTCCAAGCAAAACACATATCATGTGGTGAATAAAAATATAGCTCCAAGTAAAGTTACCGATGAACGAAGACGAAAGAGGGGATGCCATTCGGGGCATCCCCAAGCTTAGGCTCTTGGTTATCCTTGAATATTACCTTGGGGTGCCTTGGGCATCCCCAATCTTAGGCTGTTGCCACTCCTTATTCCATAGCCCATCGAATCTTTACCCAAAACATGAAAACTTCACAACACAAAACTTAACAGAAAACTCGTAAGCTCCGTTAGTATAAGAAAATAAATCACCACTTAGGTACTGTTGTGAACTCATTCTAAATTCATATTGGTGTAATATATACTGTATTCCAACTTATCTATGGTGCATACCCTACGATACTACTCACAGATTCATCAAAATAAGCAAACAACACATAGAAAACAGAATCTGTCAAAAACAGAACAGTCTGTAGTAATCTCGATCAAACGTATACTTCTGGAACCCCAAAAATTCTAAAATAAATATCTGGACGTGACAAATTTATCTATTAATCATCTTAGAAAAGAATTAACTAAATAGCGCTCTCCAATAAAAAAATGGCAGCAAATCTCGTGAGCGCTAAAGTTTCTGTTTTTTACAGTGTGATCGCAAAGACTTTCCCCAAGTCTTCCCAAAGGTTCTACTTGGCACAAACACTAATTAAAAGCATAAAAACTCAGTTTCCAAATACTTATGCCTCTTGCAAAATCTATCTTCCCTATTTGGTGTGTGCTTGCAAGCTCTATGTATTCCACAAAAGTTGACATGCTTATAAGAGACATTTTCATCATGACTAGTGCAATCATCATTAGTACTATGGATATTCAAAGAGTTCATACTAATAACATTGCAATCATGCTCATCATTCAAAGATTTAGTTCCAAACATTTGGATGCATTCTTCTTCTAATACTTTGGCACAATTATAGGAATCCTTATTTTCATGAAAGATATTAAAAAGATGAAGCATATGAGGTACCCTCAATTCCATTTTTTTATAATTTTATTTTATAAACTAAAATAGTGATAAAACAAGAAACTAAAAGATTCGATTGCAAGATCTAAATATATACCTTCAAGCGCTAACCTCCCCGGCAACGGCGCCAGAAAAGAGCTTGATGTCTACTACACAACCTTCTTCTTGTAGACGTTGTTGGGTCTCCAAGTGCAGAGGTTTGTAGGAGAGTAGTAAATTTCCCTCAAGTGGATGACCTAAGGTTTATCAATCCGTGGGAGGCGTAGGATGAAGATGGTCTCTCTCAAACAACCCTGCAACCAAATAACAAAGAGTCTCTTGTGTCCCCAACACACCCAATACAATGGTAAGTTGTATAGGTGCACTAGTTCGGTGAAGAGATGGTGATACAAGTGCAATAATGATGGTAGATATAGGATTTTGTAATCTTAAAATATAAAAACAGCAAGGTAACTAATGATAAAAGTGAGCACAAACGGTATTGCAATGCTAGGAAACAAGGCCTAGGGTTCATACTTTCACTACTGCAAGTTCTCTCAACAATAATAACATAATTGGATCATATAACTATCCCTCAACATGCAACAAAGAGTCACTCCAAAGTCACTAATAGCGGAGAACAAACGAAAAGATTATTGTAGGGTACAAAACCACCTCAAAGTTATTCTTTCTGATCGATCTATTCAAGAGTCTGTAGTAAAATAACACGAATCTCTTCTTTCGGTTCAATCTATCATAGAGTTCGTACTAGAATAACACCTTTAGACACAAATCAACCAAAACCCTAATGTCACCTAGATACTCCAATGTCACCTCAAGTATCCGTGGGTATGATTATACGATATGCATCACACAATCTCAGATTCATCTATTCAACCAACACAAAGAACTTCAAAGAGTACCCCAAAGTTTCTACCGGAGAGTCAAGACGAAAACGTGTGCCAGCCCCTATGCATAAGTTCGCGAGGTCACGGAACTCGCAAGTTGATTACCAAAACATACATCAAGTGGATCACATGATATCCCATTGTCACCACAGATAAGCACATGCAAGACATACATCAAGTGTTCTCAAATCCTTAAAGACTCAATCCGATAAGATAACTTCCAAGGGAAAACTCAATCCATTACAAGAGAGTAGAGGGGGGAGAAACATCATAAGATCCAACTATAATAGCAAAGCTCGTGATACATCAAGATCGTACCACCTCAAGAACACGAGAGAGAGAGAGAGAGAGAGAGAGAGAGAGAGAGAGATCAAACACATAGCTACTGGTATATACCCTCAGCCCCGAGGGAGAACTACTCCCTCCTCATCATGAAGAGCACCGGGATGATGAAGATGGCCACCGGAGAGGGATTCCCCCCTCTGGCAGGGTGCCGGAATGGATCTAGATTGGTTTTCGGTGGCTACAGAGGCTTTTGGCGGTGGAACTCCCGATCTAGGTTTCTTTCTAGAAGTTTGGGGTTATATAAGAGGTGTTGGAGTCGGGAACAAGGCAGGGGGTTCTCCGGGCTGTCCACGAGGCAGGGGGCGCGCCTAGGGGGTGGGCACGCCCCCACCCTCGTGGGCAACCTGGGACTCTTCCGGCCCAACTCTTTTACTCTGTGTCCTTCTTCAGGTCCAAAAACAAGTTCCATGAAGTTTTAGGTCAATTGGACTCCGTTTGGTTTTCCTTTTCTGCGATACTCAAAATCAAGGAAAAACAAAAACTGGCACTGGGCTCTAGGTTAATAGGTTAGTCCCAAAAATCATATAAAATAGCATATAAATGCATATAAAACATCCTAGATGGATAATATAATAGCATGGAACAATCAAAAATTATAGATACGTTGGAGACGTATCAATGCACCGCTAGGTGACAGACCTATCGTAGGAGCAAATGAAGATGTTATGAATGTTTGACAAGCTTGGTATGATGACTACTTGATATTTTAGTGCACCATGCTTTACGGCTTAGAACCGGGACTTCAAAAATGTTTTGAACTCCATGGAGCGTATGAGATGTTCCAAGAGCTAAAAATGATATTTTGGACTCATGCCCGTGTTAAGAGGTATGAGACCTCTGACAAGTACTTTGCCTACAAGATGGGGGAGAATAGCTCAGCTAGTGAGCATGTGCTCAGAATGTCTGGGTACTACAATCGCTTGAATCAAGTGGGAGTTAATCTCCAGATAAGATAGTGATTGACAGAGTTCTCTAGTCACTATCACCAAGTTACTAGAACTTCGTGATGAACTATAATATGCAAGGGATAACAAAAAACGATTCTCAAGCTCTTCGCGATGCTGAAATCAGCAAAGGTAGAAATCAAGAAATAGCATCAAGTGTTGATGGTTACGAAGACCACTAGCTTCAAGAAAAAAAGCAAGGGAAAGAAGGGGAACTACAAGAAGAATGGCAAGCAAGTTGTCACTCCCGGGAGGAAGCCCAAGTCTGGACCCAAGCCTGAAACTGAGTGCTTCTACTGCAAAGGGACTGGTCACTGGAAGCGGAACTGCCCAAGTATTTGATGGATAAGAAGGATGGAAAAGTGAACGAAGGTATATTTGATATACGTGTTATTGATGTGTACTTTACTAGTGTTCATAGTAGCCCCTGGGTATTTGATACCAGTTTAGTTGCTAAGATTTGTAACTCGAAATAGGAGTTGCTAAATGAACAGATACTAGTTAAGGGCGAGGAGACAATGTGTGTTGGAAGTGATTCCAAGGTTGATAAGATCACCATCGCACACTCCTTTTAGCTTCTAGATTAGTGTTGAACCTAAAATAAATGTTGTTTGGTGTTTGTGTTGAGCATGAATATGATTGGATCATGTTTATTGCAATACAGTTATTCATTTAATTAAAGGATAATTGTTGTTCTGTTTACATGAATAAAACCTTCTATGGTCATACACTCAATATAAATGGTTTATTGAATATCGATTGTCGTGATACACATATTCATAATATTGATGCCAAAAGATACAAATTTGATAATGATAGTGCAACATATTTGTGGCACTGCCGTTTAGGTCATATTGGTGTAAAGCGCATGAAGAAACTCCATGCAGATGGACTTTTGGAATCACTTGATTATGAATCATTTGGTGCTTGCGAACCATGCCTCATGGGAAAGATGACCAAGACTCCATTCTCCAGAACAATGGAGCGAGTCAATGACTTATTGGAAATAATACATACCGATGTATGTAGTCCGATGAGTGTTGAGGATTGCGGCAAGTATCGTTATTTTCTGACCTTCACAGATGATTTGAGTAGATATGGGTATGTCTACTTAATGAAACACAAGTCTGAAACATTTAAAAAGTTCAAAGAATTTCAGAGTGAAGTGGAGAATCATCGTAACAAGAAAATAAAGTTTCTACAATCTGATCGCGGAGGTGAATATTCGAGTTATGAGTTTGGCCTTCATTTAAAACAATATGGAATAGTTTCACAACTCACGCCACCTGGAACACCACAGCGTAATGGTGTGTCCGAACGTCGTAACCGTACTTTATTAGATATGGTGCGATCTATGATGTCTCTTACCAATTTACCACTATCATTTTGGGGTTATGCATTAGAGACAGCTGCATTCACTTTAAATAGGGCACCATCTAAATCCGTTGAGACGACACTGTATGAACTGTGGTTTGGAAAGAAACCCGAGCTGTCGTTTCCTAAAGTTTGGGGTTACGATGCTTGTGTGAAAAAGCTTCAGCCTGATAAGCTCGAACCGAAATCGGAGAAGTGCGTCTTCATAGGATACCCAAAAGAAACTGTTGGGTACACCTTCTATCACAGATCCGAAGGCAAGATCTTTGTTGCTAAGAATGGATCCTTTCTAGAGAAGGAGTTTCTCGAAAGAAGTGAGTGGGAGGAAAGCAGAACTTGATAAGGTAATTGTACCTTCTCTCAAATTGGAAAGTAGCTCATCACAGAAATCAGTTCCAGTGATGCCTACACCAACTAGATAGGAAGCTAATGATAATGATCATGAAACTTTAGATCAATTTACTACCGAACCTCGTAGGTCAACCAGAGCACGTTCCACACCTGAGTGGTACGGTAATCCTATTATGGAAGTCATGTTACTAGACCATGACGAACCTACGAACTATGAGGAAGCGATGATGAGCTCAGATTCCACAAAATGGCTTGAGGCCATGAAATCTGAGATAGGATCCATGTATGAGAACAAAGTGTGGACTTTGGTGGACTTGCCCAATGATCGGAAAGCCATTGAGAATAAATGGATCTTCAAGAGGAAGACAAACACTGATAGTAGTGTTACTATCTACAAAGCTCGACTTGTAGCAGAAGGTTTTTGACAAATTCAAGGTGTTGACTACAGTGAGATTTTCTCACTCGTAGCGATGCTTAAAGTCTGTCTGAATCATGTTAGCAATTGCCGCATTTTGTGAAATCTGGCAAATGGATGTCAAAACTGCATTCCTCAATGGATATCTCAAAGAAGAGTTGTATATGCTGCAACCAAAAAGGTTTTGTCAATCCTAAAGGTGCTAACAAAGTGTGCAAGATCCAGTGATCCATCTATGGACTGGTGCAAGCATCTTGGAGTTGGAATATATGACTAATGTGAGTCCATGGATTATACGCACTCTCACCCTTACGCATTTTGCTAGCCTCTTCGGTACTACACATTGCCCTTTCTCACCTTGAGAGGTGGTGCAAACTTCGCCGGTGCATCCAAACCCCGTGATATGATACACTCTTTCACACATAAGCCACCTTATATCTTCCTCAAAACAACCACCATACCTACCTATTATGGCATTTCCATAGCCATTCCGAGATATATTGTCATGCAACTTCCACTGTTCCATTTTGTCATGACACATACCAACATTGTCATATTGCTTTGCAGATCATATAGTCAGCATAGTATTTGTGGCTTGGCCACTGTTCATATTTTTTATACATGTCACGCTAGATCATTGCACATCCCAGTACACCCCTAGAGGCATTCATATAGAATCATACTTTTGTTCTAGTATCGAGTTGTAATTTTTTGAGTTGTAAGTAAATAAAAGTGTGATGATCATCATTATTAGAGCATTGTCCCATGTGAGGAAAGGATGATGGAGACTATGATTCCCCCACAAGTCAGGGTGATACTCCGGACGAAAATAAAAACAAAAGAGGCCAAAGAGCCCAAAAAAGAAAAAGAAAAAAAGAAAAAAAGAAAAAATGAGAGAAAAAGAGAGAAGGGACAATGTTACTATCCTTTTCCACACTTGTGCTTCAAAGTAGCACCATGTTCTTCATGATAGAGAGTCTCCTATTTTTTCATTTTCATATATTACTAGTGGGAATTTTTCATTATAGAACTTGGCTTGTATATTCAAATGATGGGCTTCCTCAATTGCCCTAGGTCTTCTTGAGCAAGCAAGTTGGATGCACACCCACTTAGTTTTCTTTTGAGCTTTCATACACTTATAGCTCTAGCGCATCCGTTGCATGGCAATCTCTACTCCTTGCATTGACATCAATTGATGGGCATCTCCATAGCCCGTTGATTAGCCTTGTCAATGTAAGACTTTCTCCTTTTTTGTCTTCTCCACACAACATCCAACATCATATTCTATTCCACCCATAGTACTATATCCATGGCTCACACTCATGTATTGTGTGAGAGTTGAAAAAGCTGAAGCGCGTTAAAAGTATGAACCAATTTCTTAGCTTGTCATCGGGGTTGTGCATGATAAATACTTTGTGTCAAGAAGATGAATCATGACAAGACTATATGATTTTGCACGGATAACTTTCTTTAGCCATGATATTTTGAAAAAACATGATTCCTTTTTAGTATGCTTGAAATATTATCTTTATGTCAATATTATACTTTTGTTTTGAATCTTACGGATCTGAATATTCATGCCACATAAAGAAAAGATTACATGATAAACATGTTAAGTAGCATTCCACATGAAAAATTATGTTTTTATCATTTACCTACTCGAGGACGAGCATGAATTAAGCTTGGGGATGCTTGATACGTCAGCAATGTATCTATAATTTTTGATTGTTCCATGCTATTATATTATCAACCTTTGATGTTTTATATGAATTATTATGCTATTTTATATCATTTTTTGGGACTAACCTATTAACCTACTACCTAGTGCCAGTTGTTGTTTTTTCCTTGTTTTTGTCTTTTATAGAAAAATCAATATAAAGCGGAGTCCAAACGAAACAAAACTTTTTGAGGATTTTTATTGGACTAGAAGACACCCATGAACCTTCAGGAGGGGGGCAGAGGGGCCACTAGTTAGCGACAAGCTCGGAGGGCGCGCCCCCCAGGCTTGTGGGCCCCCTAATGCTCCTCCAACCCTAATCTCTACTCTATAAATACCCAAATATTCCCCGTATACCATAGGGCACACCAAAAATACTTTTTGCTGCCGCAAGTTTTTGTTCTCGCGAGATCCCATCTGTAGGCCTTTTCCGGTACTCTGCCGGATGGGGATTCGACCACGGAGGGCTTCTACATCAACCTTGCCGCCCTTCTGATGATGTGTCAGTAGTTTACCATAGACCTACAGGTCCATGGCTAGTAGCTAGATGGCTTGTTCTCTCTCTTTGATCTTCAATACATGTTCTCCTCGATGTTCTTGGAGATATATTTGATGTAATCTTCTTTTGTGGTGCGTTTGTTGAGATCCGACAAATTGTGGATTCATGATCAGATTATCTATGAATATTATTTGAGTCTTCTGTGAACTCTTTTATACATGATTAAGATAGCTTTGAATTTCTCTTCGATCTAATGATTTGGTTTGGCCAACTAGATTGATTTTTCTTGCAATGGGAGAGGTGCTTTGTATTGGGTTGAATCTTGCAGTTCTTATTCCTAGTGACATAAGGGGACATGACACGTATTTGTATTGTTGCCATTAAGGATAAAAAGATGGGGTTTGTTCATATTGATTGGATCTATCCCTCTACATCATGTCATCTTGCTTAAGGCATTACTCCATTCTTGTCAACTTAGTACACCAGATGTGTGCTGGATAGCGGTCGATGTGTGGTGCCTATACTCATGATCATTGCCTTAGACATCGTCATAATTATTTGCTTTTTATCAATTGCTCAACAGTAATTTGTTTACCCACCGTATGCTTTCTTTCAAGAGAGAAGCCTCTAGTGAAAACTATGGCCATCAGGTCTATTTCTATCATATTATTTTCAGATCTACAAAACCAAAAACACAAAAATACCTTGCTGAAATTTATTTACCTTTATCTTATTTTACACTTTTACTTATCTTTTATATCTATCACTATCAGATCTCACCCTTGCAAGTAACCGTGAACGAATTGACAACCCCGTTATCGCATTGGGTGCAAGTATTTGTTTGTTTGGTAGGTGCTATCATTGGAGACTTGTGTGTTCATCCTACTGGATTGATACCTTAGTTCTTAACTAAGGAAAATATTTGTCTCTACTTTGTAGCATCACCCTTTCCTCTTCAAAGGAAAAAACAACACAATCTCAAGAAGTAGTAGTGGGCTGGGTCGTGCATGTTTACCCGAGGCCCAGAGGTACAACATGTATCTTCTCTTTTCCTTTTCTTTGCTTGTTTTGTTATTTTTGTTCCTTTTTCTAATTCCCTTTTTAGAACAAATTAGTTTTATAAAATATAAAACTTGCACCTAAATTAGTATTTTAAGTTAGGCCACTGCCACAAAATGTTTGGCACTTAAATAACTTTGAATAGTATTTTTATAATTTAAAAAGCAATTAAATTATTGTTTTGTACAATGTTTTAATTAGTTTAGGGCATTTAACCATTTTATTAAATGTTGGTTTCTCCACCATAATCAGCTATGGATTATTTTCAACATTATGAACATTTTAGCTTTTAAGTTTGAAGAAATATTTTATTTGACTTTATTTTAAATTTGAAAATGCCTTTGATTTTTATCAAGTGGCGATTTGGCTTAGTTAAACTCGATGACATGCTACCATTTGTGTGAGGTCAGTGTAGCATGATACTGGGGTGTTACATAGATATAAGTGAAGGAAGCGAGTTTAATTCTTTCTACAAAAGACCACACTCTAATAAATATAAGTGAAGCAAAAGAGCATTCTACAAAAATGGTTTTCTATATGTAGAGAAACAGGCAATCCAAACCCCAAATAATATAAGTGAAGCACATGAAGCATTCTATAAAGCCATACTCAAAATATATAAGTGAAGTGCAAAGAGCATTCTATAAATCAACCAAGGACTATCTCATACCAGCATGGTGCATTATTAAAATAAAAAACACACGAAGCTCCAAGATTTACGCATATCACGTGAACAAAACAAAAACTGACACATAGTGATACTTATTGAATAAAGATGGGATGCCTTCCAGGGCATCCCCAAGCATGAACACTTGAGTCTCCTTGAATATTTACTTGGGGTGCCTTAGGCATCCCCAAGCTTGAACTCTTTCCTCTCCTCCTTCTCCTCATATCGACACCCCTCGATCTTTGAACACTTCATCCACACAAATAACAAAACCCATGTGAGATCCGTTATTATAATAAAGAAAATTACTACTTTACGTACTGTATTCTAACTTCTCCATGGCTTATACCAATGATACAATCCATAGTTCCATCAAAACAAGCAAAACAATGCATCAAAAACAAAATCTATCAAAAATAGGATAGTCTCTAGCAATCTGAACATTGACCATACTTCTGTAACTCCAAACATTCTGAAAAATTAGTACAAAATAAACAATTTGCATAGAAGTAATGTGTAAAAATTTCAGAAACTTTTGATGATCAAGTAAAAAATGTAAATTCACGCACTACAACCAAAGTTTTTGTTTTTGCACCGAACATACCAAACAAGCAATCCAAACATCCTAAAGGCAAATCTTGGCACATTATTTTTATAATACAATGGATTTGTACAAGAGGATAATTATTTTTTGTTGAAAAGTTTCTGTAGTTCAAGATTCACAAAGTTTCCATGGGCATGAACAAAGTTCAAGGAGCTCCCCCACTTCAACGGTGCTCGTCTTTCTTACTTTCACTTTCCTTTTTGAAAAGTTTTATGTTCCCCTCTATATTTTTTGTATTTAAACTTTTTAAAAGCACAACATAATAAAATGACTCTCTAAAACTTCCGGATTGTCTCCATGGCAGCGCTTTCTTTAAAGCCATTAAGCTAGGCATAAAGTGCTCATGTAAATGATCCACCCGGATCCCAAGGTATATCAAAACCAATTTTAATTAACAATGATTTGTAATTTAGTAGTGAGAACAAAGTAACAGATATCATGCAACAACGAAGTCTAACTCTCTTCCTATGCATCAGCATGTCATAAAAGAACAATTTATGCACATCAAGTAAAGGCCAATGCATAGTATAAATAGTTTCTTGCAATTTTATCGTATTGGAAACATAGAGAGGTGGAGATGTGGTTCCTCTCTCATAATAATTGAAAGCAGGAGCAGCAAGCACATGCATATTATATTCATCCAAATCATCATGTGTAACAGTAAAACGCAACCCATCAATATAATCCTTAATAAGCACAAACTTCTCTGATATAGTGTAGTTGGGAGAATTAAAAAAGATAATAGGACTATCCTGTGTGGGTGCAATAACAACAATTTCATTCTTAATATAAGGAACTACAACAAGTTCATCTCCATAAGCATCCACTACTGCAGGATGCTGCTAACGCGACACTACAATTAGAGACCCTTCGAGAAACTGTGTGTGATGCAACAATAGCAAACGGTGGTGTATGAAAATCATCAAAAATATATACAACGTTTGCGATGATGGATGCATCAAACACGGTTCAGAGTTTAGTTGCGTGCGCGATGAAGGGCATATGGTTCAGTTCACTTAACTGTTTGCGATGAGGAGGAACAAAAGAAACGGGCAGCCAGATGAAGGTGTGTGCGATACACAACATATGGTTCACTCGGATGAACTGTTTGTGATGAGGAGGAACAAAAGATACAGGCAGCCAGATGAAGGTGTGTGCGATATACAACATACGGTTTACTCAGATGAACTGTTTGTGATTAGGAAACACAAAAGAAACGGTCAGCCAGATCAAGGCGTCTGCGATATACGCATGCGGTTCACTCAGCCCTTGTCGTCAGTGTGTGATCTCTGTGGAAACCGTTTGCTCCCCAGGCGCCTCTTCGTGTACAGTGGAAACCGTCCACCGACTCTTCGCCTTTCCCTCTTGATTTGGAACTACTATTGCACGCTAGCTCTTCCTTCCTCCTCCATTTGCCTTCACCCTTCCTTTTGCCATTATTCGATCGTCTTCTCCATGGAGGGAATAGGCCAGAAACGACCCCGTTATTCTTGCCCCGATCCGAATGATGACGCGATGGAGGAACTCATTGATCGGTGCGACATCATCACCTCGGCTAGCATGGCATGTTTGTTCAAGACCATTCTTGACTCAACTAATAACATCGTTACAAGGAACCCAAGGGTCCAGGAGAGGTTTAATCTCCCATATCTTCTTCGCCGTGACCCTGCTGACTGCCGCGGGAATGAGGGAATCCTCGCCTTGCGCAAGTTGATGCCGCTTGATAATGATACATATGATGTTAAGATGCCATTGCTTGAGGGCAAGGCTTGGGCAGGCGCAAACGGAGATTGGGTTGTTTATATTGGGTACGACTGCGAGTGGGAACTTGTGAATGTGTACACTCATCACCGGGTTCCACTTCCAAAAATCTCAGACGACTGCCCAGAGGTTGAGTACACCGGTATTCTACGTGAGTGCAAATATGATCATGCTGACTGTTGTCTACGGAAGATAGCAATTTGTCGAGTTCCCAGCCGCTCTTGGGATTACACGAACTATGAAGTTGTTGCTATCTTCGACAAGCTTGTTGCCGTCCTTACTTCCACGCCTCAATGGATATTGCTCAAAAATCAATTTCTATACACGGATGAGTACTGTGATGCAATTCAATACGAGGGTCTTGTGTTTGCTGCCACCACTCGTGGCACTGTTTTTGCATGGAATCCTGATAGTTTCGGTATGTTTGTCTTCCACCGTAATTATAATTGTTTCATACACATGCAAGCGGGTTTGCTAGTTTCCCTTTACTAATTAACATTCTAGTGTTTCCAAGGCCCTGTGAACATTCCACCACCTATACTTGAAATTTTTTACGAGCATGAGGACGAGCAAGACCCATATAATCAGTGGAGCATGGCAACTTATTCTGATGGATCGCCTCTTCTTGTCTGTATACAGGGCACTGCTGATGTTACTAAGGAAGCAGTGTTGTCTCGCATGGTCGCACTCTCCGAACCTATTCCAACATCCGTTGCAGGGTATTCGGGATGGATACTAGTGTACTAGCGCCAACACCTTCTCCCTGGTTCAGTATTGAAAGTCTTGGAGGAAACTCGCTCTTCCTTGGACAAAACTATCCGATGATGGTGGAAGGCAATCCAGCTGCTGTTAACACAATTTTACTACCATTTATGAGAAGCAATTGTATCTATACCTTGGACATTACTATGCTTCCCTACCGTCCCAATATGGGTCCTGACATAGGCCGCTTAAGCCTCGATGATCAGTCCTGCGTTGGTCTCGAGATTGACAGTAGCTGGCCCTTCCCAGAGAATCACTTCTGGTTCAAAACAAGCGTTTACAACGCCGACGAGTGGTTGAGATGAAGTTCATTTCATCGCTTTGTTATTTGTTGTGTGAGAAAAAATTTACTAGAATGTTTTGTTGGAAATGATCTATAATCCGATGTGTATCCTCATTGTCATTGTGGGTTGATGACTTGTTGTATGTAATCAATGGTACATTTGCATATGCGTCCATCAACTCACGCCTGCTAGTGGTGTCCATATGAACAGTGCTAGTGATTTTAGTTGTAAAAATTAGATAATGCTAGTGATTTGTAGCTGCATATTTTGACAAATCACAGTGTTACAAGGTTGACAAATGGCAATGTTACTAGATAAACAAATGTCAATCTTTCCAATTTGACAAATGGCAACATACCTAAAATGACAGATATGCAAATCCTACCCAATTGTTTGTATGTGCTTGTACACGGGTCATGCAAAACAACCGTTTGCGTTGAAGGGATGCAAAAATCCTACTCGGCACATTTTCCCTTGGCTTCCTGGGGAAGCTGTTGATTTGCATATGGGTGTTCTAACTAAAACGTTGCGACGAGTGTTCCATATTTAAAAACCATTAACGTTTTTTCCAAAAGAAAATTGTTTGATAAGTCTGTACATTAAGAGAGAAAAACGCAAGTTCGTTCAAACCATATCTTTCATTCATTCACACTGTGAATTTATATTCAAATGATCGAGAGTTCGAGATACAGTATTAAACCCCCAAAAAACTATTTCCGGCGGCGGCGGAGGCGGCGTGCCGCGCCGTCATTGTCGTCCTCCGAGACGCCATTGTTGAGGTCTTCAAGGTAGCACAAAATGTTCTTCACTTGTAAATCAAACATCATGTCGTCGCGCGATTGACGGGCGGGGCGCGGGAGGACGACAACTAGTCCGCTGAGAGGTAGCAGTCGACGGCAGCGTCCCATGCCACTAAGGGGGGTGCGCGCATGGGCACGGGCGCGGTGGGTGCAGCCAAACACATGGGGACCGGAGCCGCGGTGGGTGGAGGGGCGCGCACGGGCAGGGGTACGGGCGCGGCGGGTGCAACCAAACGCACGGGGGCCGGCGCCACGGTGGGTGGAGGGGCATGCATGGGCGCGGGCACAGGCGGCGGCGCTGGCATGTACATGAGCTCGCGCGGGTCAGTGGAGACCTCGCTGACGCCCGCGGCTTCTAGCTTTGCGATAGTGCTCGACGACCAGCCCGTCAATGCTACGAGGATGGTCGCTGGCGCGGGGATGGGAGCTGGGACGGGAGCAGGGGCAGCAACCGCCGCGGCCAGCTCGTTCTGGGCCATGTCCATGAGGCCCCATTCCTCCTTATTTTCTATCTTCTCCGGCTCGGAGTCGACTTCACCAAACTTGAAGACTAGTGGCAGATGATCATTTTGCGTCATGGCGTTGGTGGAGGTCTGCGTGAGGGAGGGGAATGGGAGGCGAATAGTAAGGCCGGCCGTATTAAACAACGGCTCAGGCGCCATTAATGGAGAGGAAGGCGGGCGACCATGGAAGTCAAAGGGCCCCTTTTCCCAGTGAGCATGCGCAGCATACAGCTTGCACGCTTCCCGGTGAGCCTGCACATTGGAGGACAGCTTGCACGCCTCTCGGTCAGCGTGCGCACCAGACTGCGCTCACACGCCTCCCGTTCAGTCACCTCAAGCAGCTATCCGCACGGCACCTCCTACAGCCATTAAAACCAAGACATGTGGCGTCACGTGAATGGTTAACAGAACACACACGGTTTGTATTATACAAATGTTTGAGATATTAAAGTGGCAGCTATTTTTTCAAAATGCCTTTGTTGGTTGTCATTATTCGAGTGCGTCTTCTCCCAAAATGGACATGAAAAATGCCACAACATGTCGGGTGCCATTCCATGATAGCATGCCAACTTTCATGAATTTCAGACGAGTTTTGGATTTACTAGAATTTAAAAATCAGGCATCTCAATGTTTTGCCGTCAATCAACGGTGCCCTGGTGTTTGAAATTAATTCCCATCTCTTGCATGGGACCTAGAAATTCACCCAAGGACACGAATGTGATTTTTCAACCAACTTTGGTGCATTGGAGCACGTGCTTGTAGTTCAAATTTGAATTATGCACATAAAATGCCTAGAAAACCCAGTTAATGTATAAAAAAGCCAAAGGAACCCCGAAAATTCCAAGATTAAACACAATACTCCTTTTGTTCTATGTTGACACTAATTTTTTGAAAGCAATAAGAGGCAACGGATATCGTCCCGTCCCCAAAGGTGGTACGTTCCCTCTCAAAACCATCATGCTTGTTGTGAGAAGCTCTGGTTTGTGAGAAACTTATACCCAAACCAGCCCCAAATGGGACAAAATTTTCACCACGACATGTTGATGCCGCTCCATGATAGCATGCCAAGTTTCATGAATTTCAGATGAGTTTTGGATTTACTAGAATTTACAAACCAAACATCTCAACGTTTTGTCGGCAATCAACAGTGCCCTAGTGTTTGAATTTCATTCCCATCTCTTGCATGGGACCTAGAAATTCACCCAGGGACACAGATTAGATTTTTCAACCAACCTTAGTGCATTGGAGCATGTGCTTGTAGTTCAAATTTGAATTATGCACATAAAATGCCTAGAAAATCCACTTAATGCCTAAAAATATCCAAACGAACCCCGAAAATCACAAAAATTGACACAACACTCCTATTGTTCTATGTTGACACTAGAAATTTTTTGAAAGCAATAGGAGGTAATGGATATCATTTCGTCCCCAAAGGTGGGACGTTCCCTATCGAAACCATCATGCTTGTTGTGAGAAGATCTGGTTTGTGATAAGATTATACCCGAACCTGCCCCAAATGGGACAATTTTTTACCACGGCATGTTGATGCCGCTCCATGATAGCACGCCAAGTTTCATTTTCAGACGAGTTTTGGATTTACTAGAATTTAAAAACCAGGCATCTCAACATTTTGCCGGCAATCAACGGTGCCCTGCTGTTTGAATTTCATTCCATCTCTTGCATGGGACCTAGAAAATCACCCAAGGACACACATGTCATTTTTCAACCCACTTTAGTGCATTGGAGCATGTGCTTGTAGTTCAAATTTGAATTATGCACATAAAATGCCTAGAAAACCCAGTTAATGTATAAAAAGGCCAAATGAACCCTGAAAATTCCAAGATTAAACACAACACTCCTGTTGTTCTATGTTGACACTAGAAATTTTTTGAAAGCAATAAGAGGCAACGAATATCGTCCCATCCCCAAAGGTGGTACGTTCCCTATCGAAACCATCATGCTTGTTGTGAGAAGCTTATACCCGAACCTGCCCCAAATGGGACAAATTTTTTACCACAGCATGTCGATGCCGCTCCATGATAGCATGCCAAGTTTCATGAATTTCAGACGAGTTTTGGATTTACTAGAATTTAAAAACCAGGAATCTCAATGTTTTGCGGGCAATCAACGGTGCCATGGTGTTTGAATTTCATTCCCATCTCTTGCATGGGACCTAGAAATTCACCCAAGGACACACATGTGATTTTTCAACCAACTTTGGTGCATTGGAGCATGTGCTTGTAGTTCAAATTTGAATTATTCGCATAAAATGCCTAGAAAACCCAGTTAATGTATAAAAAAAGGCCAATCGAAACCCGAAAAATTCCAAGATTAAACACAACACTCTTGTTGTTCTATGTTGACACTAGAAATTTTTTGAAAGCAATAAGAGGCAACGGATATCGTGCCGTCCCCAAAGGTGGTACATTCCCTATCAAAACCATCATGCTTGTTGTGAGAAGCTCTGGTTTGTGAGAAACTTATGCCCAAACCTGCCCCAAATGGGATAAAATTTCACCACGGCATGTTGATGCCGCTCCATGATAGCATGCCAAGTTTCATGAATTTCAAAAGAGTTTTGGATTTACTAGAATTTAAAAACTAGGTATCTCAATGTTTTGCCGGCAATCAACAGTGCCCTGGTGTTTGAATTCATTCCCATCTCTTGCATGGGACCTAGAAATTCACCCAAGGACACGAATGTGATTTTTCAACCAACTTTGGTGCATTGGAGCATGTGCTTGTAGTTCAAATTTGAATTATGCACATAAAATGCCTAGAAAACCCAGTTAATGTATAAAAAAGGCCAAACGTACCCCGGAAAATTCCAAGATTAAACAAAATGCTCCTCTTGTTCTATGTTGACACTAGACATTTTTTGAAAGAAATAAGAGGCAACGGATATCGCCCCGTCCCCAAAGGTGGTGCGTTCCCTATCGAAACCATCATGCTTGTTGTGAGAAGCTCTAGTTTGTGAGAAGCTTATACCCAAACCAGCTCCAAATAGGACAAAATTTTCAGCACGGCATGTTGATGTCGCTCCATGATAGCATGCCAAGTTTCATGAATTTCAGACGAGTTTTGGACTTACTAGAATTTATAAACCAGTTATCTCAATGTTTTGCCGGCAATCAACAGTGCCCTAGTGTTTGAAATTCATTCCCATCTCTTGCATGGGACCTAGAAATTCACCCAAGGACACAAATGTGATTTTTCAACCAACTTTAGTGCATTGGAGCATGTGCTTGTAGTTCAAATTTGAATTATGCACATAAAATGCCTAGAAAACCCAGTTAATGTATAAAAAAGGCCAAACGAACCCCGAAAAATTCATTCCCATTTCTTGCATGGGACCTAAGCATGCACTGAAGGACACATATTTGATTTTTCAACCAATTTGTATGCACCAGAGCATGTGCATGTAGTTTAATTTTGAATTGTGCACATGAAATGGCTAGAAAACCAATTTAATGTATAAAATGTCCAAACGAACCCTGAATAATTCCAATTCTTTTACGACACACATATAGTTGCATGTTCACTGCAGATAAAAGGTCTAGCAATTCAAATAGTGTCCATTGCCATTGTGACCCCATTTGGTAATTCAAATCAAGTAGATCCCACATAGTTTTATTATCAACAATTATGTGAGATGTAGTACAAAATATCTTGGAGCACCATCGATGAATAGTATGCCTATGGCTTACGCGAGAAGGTGCGTCGGCTATAGTCCACAGCCGGTGTGTCAAGCACACTAGCTCGCTCCCCAAAAACTCCCGCCTTTGCATCCCTCGCAATCTCGAAAATATCTACTGCATGGAAGGTTTTAATGTTTGATAGCACACGATTAGTATGTGCGGACCGTGTGCGATCTGTGTTACTCCCGCTCTGCTTCAGTGCCTTGATTCAAATTTTCAGTAGTCCCGGCATTTTACTCCTACCTCTGCATCCCTAGCAATCTCAAAAATATCTGCTCGCCCTTGATCCAAATTTTCAGTAGCCCCGCCTTGTTTCTCCCGCCTAGTAAAATTTTCAGCTGGCGCAGTATTTCCTCAAACACAACCTCCGCTCACACACACACAACCCTCGAAACCATTGGTAGGTCCCCGCCATTGCCAGCGCCTCCATCCTCAACCTCTGCTTGTGTGCCGGGGAGCTCGAGGAGCCAATGGCCAAAAAGAGGTTTATTGTGGCCTTTTTGCCCGACGCCGGCGAGGTGGCCACCGAGGTGTCCTCGTCGTCCTCCGCGGGCCTGATCCGCCCGCTGCCGCGCCCCTACGCCGGTTCGAGGACTTCCCTGTCCTCCCCCGGACCCGGGAGCCGATGAAGTCCTACCTCGGGGTCCGGCAGCGGCGGTGGGGGACGTGGGTCGCCGAGATTACAGATCGAGAGACCCACACCCGCCGGTGGCTCGGTAGCTTCCACATGGCTGAGCTCGCGGCCATGGAGTACGACCGCTGGCAGGTCCGCTACCATGGTGCGGCGGCTAGGCTCAATTCCCCTTTGGCACATGTCCGGTCGACATCGTTCTGCCGGAGCCAGGGGTGGTGAGCTCGGCTATGGCGTGGGAGGACCGCGAGGCATGGGAGCGCCTCGAGGTCGAGGCTGCCAACAAGGCCTACATGCAAGAGCTCCGCCGGCAGCACCCGGAGCTCGTGGAGGCTGAGCGGGCGATCTTTGCCGGCGCGGAGGGCGGCGAGGTTATCGCGCTCTCCTCCGATGATGAGGTCGAAGGTGGCGAGGACGGTGGCGCGGAGGGTGGCGAGGTTATCGCGCTCTCCTCTGATGACGAGGTCAAAGGCGGCGGCGGTGGCGACGCGAAGGGCGTAGAGGTGGGCCTCGAGGGCGAGGAGATCGACATCGACGAGTGGAGGAGTGCCTTCCCCAACGACCCCGACGACGGTACTGGCCCGGACCTGGCTCACGGCACACCGTACATGACGAGGAAGGATTGGCTCGACCTCTACTTTGACCGGAAGTAGTGGTGCTTAGTTTAAATTGATGTTTTATGTTCGGTTATGCAAAACTATCTATGTTTATGTTTGAATGCATGCTACTTTCGGTAGAACCTGCTTTGAACTTGATCAAATTGAAGTTTACAACCTTAAGTTTAGGGGATCGACTAGAAAAGGCCCAAAATTGCTGGAGTATATATATATATATAGGGTCGCGCTATTCGTCACCCTGGGTGAGGAATAGTTATTCTTCACCCCCATCTATTTTACCATCAATGCACCGTAATTTTACGTTCCATAAGTTTTGTCTTATTTCTGACGCAAAAAGAGACCGTAAGAAAATATATAATCGCCGTAAAAAATATTATATGTTGTGTAAAATTACAAACGTAAAAGCATAGTCTAAAATACACATAAACTACAAATTTTTTTGTCTTATGACCTATATTTTTATTTTCTTATGTCAAATTTTACGTAGTGAATCAATAGGAATGTAACTATTTGAATTCCAAACGTAATTTAATTATGAAATGATCGTAAGATTACCTCGGGTGAAGAATAACTTATTCTGCACCCTGTGTGATGAATAGTAACACTATATATATATCCACTAAGGGTTTTAGTCCTTTAACTTTTTAAGGATCGCCTAGAGATGTCCTTATGACTTGTTTATTTCAGTTCTTCACAATGTGATGCTCTATATATGCAACTATTTGCCGTGCAGTTCAATTTCATCAATAGCAGTTTCAACAATACCACTATGAATTACGATATTTGGTTGTTGTTAAGGATATTGCAGTTAACATGCCTTTTCATTTTTCAATTATTGTTTAGCAACATGCGTTGTACTAAATGACTAAATATGCAATCCCAGGCTACATAGCAACAAGGAAGAGTGTTACCTTAATGTTCTGATGATGTCTATATATACATGTAATAAAATCTTATATAATGGGATGGACGGAGTGTTGTACTACATTATTTTTCAATTGTTGTTTAGCTTCTAATATTAACTTGGTACTTTTAGGTACATATATCATTGCCAAAGATCCACACTTCGACCCTTTCTGTGTATGGGGCAATGAGATATTCATGAACCAGCATCAAGTGAGGAAACTGATAAAGATTGTTATTAAAATGGGTCAAAAGATGTCAATCGAACTATTTGTTTACACTTTATGCAAGACAACAGTGAACTGCAGGATGGTAAGTAAGAACCATGTAGCCTTATTTTTACTACCCGTAATGAGTTGTGTTAGATGACAATACCTGAAGCTTTTTTCTTTTGTAGTGGATCCTGAAGCAGTTTACTCAAGATTACCTCTCAAACTACATGATTGGCGGCTGGCCATCACAAGGGGTTGGACTAGAGTCCTGCATGCCTTCTACATCTAGGAGAGCACAATAGGGCCATTCCGCTTCACCTTGTTCAGCAACTGGAATGTCTGTCGCCTCTTTCTTTACCATCTATAATAGTACAAGTATAGAACCATGGTACATCATTCTTTATTTGGTGCTTATGTAATTCTTAAACATATGTACCTGTGAATCGAATAATGCATTGGTTGTTTGAACCTGATGGATATGAATAAAGCTATAGCCTACTTTCAAGTTTAAATTAGGTACAACTTTAAATAGCAACAATTAAATTAGGGTGAAATTACGTTGTGCGGGTCATTACGGCACACACGGTTGGCAAAACACAAACGTTTGCGATATACACCATAATCCGAGATGGTTCACAGAGAGGAAACGTGTGCAAGCATGCACACATTTTCTGTTTGCAAAGTGTGTGTGATGTCAGACACTATCACATACGGTGCGGGAAAACTAAATATGTGTGATTGTCTACCTATCGTACACAGTTTATAATCATGAACTGTTTGTGATGTGCCAAGCATCGTAAAACTCCCGTGCCTAGAATCTGCCTGGAAAATTCCCGTGCCTAGAATCTGCCTGGTTTTAGGCAGAACCACAAAACTCCGACTGCGATGGCAATGCGAGCACACACGAGTAGCAAGGATGAAGCGTTTGGGATATTCGAGATATCGGAAACGGTTATATAGGGACAACTCTATGCATGAAGGCTCCCTATCCCCGACGGTTTCTGGGTCGTGTGGGAAGGACCCCCCCTATCGCCCACACTCCCTTGGCGATGGTTCCAAATGTTGTCGCGGAAAGGGGTTAAAAACCGTTTGTTTAGGACTGACGCGCACCAGTGATCATTCATATTGGCATCATGGCCACAAGCATAGCAATCATCAATTTCATCAAAAAGGGATATTTCAAACGAATCAACATGATCATAGCATTTATCCTTCGGTAAGCACGAAGGGAAATTAAACATTGCATGGGATAAAGAGTGACTCTCATTATAAGGTGGGCACAGGTGATAAATCCGCTCTTCCTCCTTTTGTTCTTCGCTCTCCTCCTCATCTTTTTCATCTAATGAGTTCAAGTTTCAATAATTTCTTCTTCCATAGTTTCCTGCAAAATGTTAGTCTCTTCTTGGACAATGGAGACTTCCTCATTAAATTTATCAATATCGGCATTGTATTTATAATTCTCATAGCAATATTTAAGTACATCAAAATTTTCAGATCTGTAAATAGCATCATCACCATCTTCATACTTTTCAAACAATGATTCAATTTCGTAAGCACCCTTAAGAGCAACAAATTATTCTATTCGTTCCACATCATAGTAATCATATATACCAATAGCATAAGAAGCCAATGTTTCATTATCATTAAATTCACGTGAAAAGGGAAGGTGTGGAGCCTTCATCCTAGAGCAACAAGTACAATCGTGTCTCAGGCATAAATACCAAGCATACGTTTACAAACAATGAATTTGATCCCATAAGAGTTTCCCTTTTTGAGGCAAGCGATAATCCCTAAAGTATTCACACTGATCCAACGGGTCTCCCATTATCAATTTGAATGGGGTTTCTTAGGATTATCAAAGTAGTGTTTAATATTTTCCACCTGATGAGCATCGAGGGTTTTAGGAGGTTCCACATCTTGATGAGTAGCATGCACAACTATTTTTTTGGTATTTCGTGTTCCATATCCATAACAAAAGATATAAAACAACTTAAAAAATCTACTTAGTGATAAAGCAAACAAGCACACACGAGAATATTCATCCCACGATATTGCTCCCCGGCAACGGCGCCAGAAAAAGGTCTTGATAACCCACAAGTATAGGGGATCATTTTGTAGCCTCTTTCGATAAATAAGAGTGTCGACCCCAACAATGAGCTAAAGGTAGAACAAATATTCCCTCAAGTTCTATTGACCACCGATACAACTCTACGCACACTTAACGTTCGCTTTACCTAGAACAAGTATGAAACTATTTTGTAGGTGATAGGATAAGTTTGCAAGGATAAAAGTAGAAGTACTTAGTGAGAATAAAACTATGAATAATTTGCAAGATAATAAAAGTTAGTTTTTTAGTAGAAATATTTTTTAACATAATAAAGTTATTTGTCTCTAGGCAATTGATAACTAGACCGGTAATCATTATTGCAATTTTATATAAGGGCGAGGCATGAGCTAACATAATTTCCGTACTTGGATCTGCACTTATGATTGGGACTCTAGCAAGCATCCAAAACTATCAACGGTCATTAAGGTAAGACCCAACCACAGCATTAAGTATCAAGTGCTCTTTACTCCCATACGCAATAACCCCCTTACTCGGGTATAAGCTTATGTCACTCTCGCCACCCAGTATAAGAGAATCATGAATGTATTGCAACACCCTACAATGGGAATCCCACATGCTTGTGCGACACGAAGGGCACCATAGGACAACTGAACGAAATATGCCCTAGAGGCAATAATAAAGTTATTATTTATTTCCTTATATCATGATAAATGTTTATTATTCATGCTAGAATTGTATTAACCGGAAACATAATACATGTGTGAATACATAGACAAACAGAGTGTCACTAGTATGCCTCTACTTGACTAGCTCGTTAATCAAAGATGGTTATGTTTCCTAACCATGGACAAAGAGTTGTTATTTGATTAACGAGATCACATCATTAGTTGAATGATCTGATTGACATGACCCATTCCATTAGCTTAGCACCCGATCGTTTAGTATGTTGCTATTGCTTTCTTCATGACTTATACATGTTCCTATGACTATGAGATTATGCAACTCCCGTTTGCCGGAGGAACACTTTGTGGGCTACCAAACATCACAACGTAAATGGGTGATTATAAAGGTGCTCTACAGGTGTCTCCAAAGGTACATGTTGGGTTGGCGTATTTCGAGATTAGGATTTGTCACTCCGATTGTCGGAGAGGTATCTCTGGGCCCTCTCGGTAATGCACATCACATAAGCCTTGCAAGCATTGCAACTAATAAGTTAGTTGTGAGATGATGTATTACGGAACGAGTAAAGAGACTTGCCGGTAACGAGATTGAACTAGGTATTGGATACCGACGATCGAATCTCGGGCAAGTAACATACCGATGACAAAGGGAACAACGTATGTTGTTATGCGGTCTGACTGTCACATCCCTAGCTTCTGGTTTGCTCTGAGCTAGCTAGTCATGTGTGCATCATGTTTAATTTTTTTGAAACCTGAACTGAGGAATTTGGAAGCCTCAAAACCCTAAATAAAAGAGGGGTAAAAAAACCCTAGAAATCTCATTCATTGCTCCAAAATGCTCTTCTTAGATGTTTAATACTTTTGGCAAGGGTTTTGATCCAAACCAAAAATAATGAACATTTTAAAAGGATTTATTTTGGGACTTTGAATTTAAATCAATACTATTTTGAATTTGAACTTATATCCAAATATTACTGAATATATGTTCAAATAACTGAAACATTTTTATGTGCTTTGGTATAATTCCATTGTGCTAAATAAAATGTTCAGGGGAATTTTGTCACTGTCTTTGAATTTGTTTTATTTCAAAACAGTGGCAAAAGGTTAAATAAAAACAAAACAGAAGAAAAATATAAAACAAAACAGAAATAGGAAACAGAGAGAGGGAGAGAAGGCCACCTGGGCCACTTACCTGGCCCAGCTCCATCTGGCCGGCCCAGCCCACCTCCTCCCCCTTGTCCTCTTCCTCCTCTGCCAGGAGGACGAACAGAGGCGAGGCGTGGCGCGCGCCGACGCTGCCTCGGCCACCTCCTGCTTCCCCCTGGCCACCTCCTGCTTCCTCTCGTCGCCCTGGACCCCGTCCGCGACGCCACGCACTCCCCCCAGGCCTCTCACTCTCTCCCCGAGCTCCTCTCCTCCTCTGGCTCTCTCGCGCGCAGCCACCGAACACACCCGCCGCCGCCGACGAGCTCCCTCGTGGCCACCGGCCACCCCTAGCCTCGCCGATGCGCTCAAAGGCTCCGCCTCGACCCCCTCCTTCCTCCCCACCGACCCACGGCCCTCCGGAAGCCCCGCAACGCCGCCACCATCACCGTTCCGTCGCCGGCCACCGAAGCTCACCGCCGTCGATTCGTGACGTCTGGCGCGTCCCCGAGCCCACTTAGCGTCTCGTCCGACTCCCCGTGAGCTCCTTTTCTCTTCCCCTCACTCCCCGCACCTGATTTCGCCCCCTAGCTCCTTCTTCCACCACGGCCGAAGCTCGCCGCCGCCGTGCCTCGTCGCCGTCGTGGCCAGAGCCACTGGAGCTCCCACCTGAGTGCACCATCGTGCTCAGAACGTCTCCACGAGCCGTTGCCTGCCGCAGCTCGCCCTCTCGTGCCCCCTAGTGGTCGCCCGTGTCTCACCCGAGCTCCGGCGGCCGCAACCGAGCTCGCCGCCGTCGACTCCGGCCACCCCAGGCCCGGAGACCACGACCATCCGACGCGCCATCGCGCCAGCTCTCCGTAGAGCCAAAGTGCGCACCGAACGGTGCAGTATAGACGAAACCCGAGCCACCCCGGTGCGTCTCCGCCGCGTTTTGGGTCGTCGCCGGCGAAACTTCAGCGACTGCCGACGTGGCATGCCTAATTAGCACTAATGACGCCCTAACCAACCCCCTAGGGCACTGACTGTGGGCCCCACCCCTGGTCAAACCTCAGTTAGCGCTGGGTTTGGCCGGGATTAGCTCCTGTGTCACTGACGTGTGGCCCCCACACGTCAGGTTTGACCGAGCCAGCCCAGTTGACCCTGCTGACGTCACTGTGACGTGGGGCTGACGCAATAAGTATTTTCTGGATTTAAAAATAATCAGGAAATTCTAGAAAATAGCTAAAACTTCAATAAATCATAGAAAATTAACCGTAACTCCAAATTAAATAATTTATATATGAAAAATTATCAGAAAAATTCAAGGAATCCATCTGTACCATTTTCATGCATGTTAGAACAACTTATAGCTGCTGTTTAGCACAAATCAATTTAATGGCATTTGAATAATCACATATGGAGTCTGAATTTGAATCTTGTATTCAAACCAACTTCATTTAATCTGTTGCTAGTTGCATTAGCCCAAAACACATTCATTTTGCCATGTCATGATCATGCATCATATTGTGCATTGCATTGATTGTGTTCCCTTCTGTGTTGCCGGTATTGTCCCCTCTCGATAGACGTGATATCGATGATGTGATCGTTGACACTGATGAAGAGCTATATTATCTTCAGAAGTGCCAGGCAAGCAAAACCCCCTTGTTCATTCCGATAAAATCCCACCCTCTCGCTCCTGCTCTCCTTTACTACATTAGGACAACAACGACATATTTGTTACTTGCTGCGGTAGCTGAACCCCTTTATCCTCTGCATGACCTGTCATTGCCACAGTAAATAGATGAAACCCACTAGCATGAGTAGGAGTTGTTTGAGCCCTGTTGTGCCTACTCATTCATGTTTGTTTGTCATGCCTGCTACTGCTTAGAGTTGAGTCAGGTCTGATTCATCGGGGATGAATCAGAGGCGTGTGAACATGTCCTACCGTGTGTGAGCTAAGTGTGTGAACACGATTTGGTAAAGGTAGCGGTGAGAGGCCATGTAGGAGTACATGGTGGGTTGTCTCATTGAAGCCGTCCTCAGGAACTGAGTTCTGTGTTTGTGATCCATGACTCAGCTACTACCATACATTGGGCCCTGAAATATGACCCCGCTCGACTTCTTATTCACCCTAGTCCTCTGTCCAGGAGTTGCAAGTAGTTTCTGGTGTTTGTAGCCTACTGGAGGCCGTGGACAGCGCTGACCGTAGGGGTGGGCTGTGATGCGGTAGGTACGTGGCACGGTGTACCGGATGCCCGTTGGTATCTCGGGAACCCTGTTCACATCGTTTGGGGCTGTGAGCGAAACTCCGGCCCGATCTCCTCATGGATGGAACCCGAATAGGCGATAAACCTAGACTAGAGACTTGAGTGTTTAGGTAGGTCGTGGTCTACACCCACGTCGGCTTTCGCTTGAAGTCTGCCGAGCACATGTCGTGTGCAGACGCTAAGTGGTGGAAACATGTATGAAGAAGTACACCCCTGCAGGGTTATCATCATCTATTCGAATAGCCGTGTCCGCGGAAAAGGACTTCTGGGTTGCTTATATCAGTTCATAGACAAGTGAAAGTGGATACTCTAAAATACGCAAGATAAGCGTGAGTGCTATGGATGGCGTTCTCGTAGGGAGACGGGAGCGGATCCATAGTGGTGTATTGATATGGTGAATATGTGGACTCGTGTGCGCCACCTCAAAAGAGTTACTTGCAGTCGTAGTTCAGGATAGCCACCGAGTCAAAGCTGGCTTGCTGCAGTTAAACCCCACCATCCCTTTGTTGATAATGATGCATATGCAGATAGTTCTGATGTAAGTCTTGCTGGGTACATTTGTACTCACGTTTGCCTATTTTATGTTTTGCAGAGAGACTTCAGTCTCACTAGTATTTCCGCGTGGTCTTCGACGTTTAGCTTGTTACCTCAGCTACGATCTTGTGCCTCGGCAGGATCTGGTAGATAGTCAGGCTTCTCAGCCTTTTTCATTTATAGATGTCTGTACTCAGACATGATAGCTTCCGCTTGTGCTTTGATTTGTATGCTCTGATTGTTGGGTCATGAGACCTATGTTTGTAATATCTCGCTCCTCGGAGCCTATTGAATAAATTACTTGAGTCGTAGAGTCATGTTGTGATGCCATGTTGTATTTGCACATATCGAGCATATTGTGTGTATGTTATTGAAATGCTTGGTATGTGTGGGATCTGACCATCTAGTTGTTTATCCTTAGTAGCCTCACTTACGGGGAAATGTCTCCTAGTGTTTCCACCGAGCCATGGTAGCTTGCTACTGCTCCGGAACACTTAGGCTGGCCGGCATGTGTCCTTCTTCGTTCCTGTGTCTGTCCCTTCGGGGAAATGTCACGCGATGAATACCGGAGTCCTGTTAGCCTGCTACATCCCGGTTCACCGGAGTCTTGCTAGCCCAGTGCTACAGCCTGGATTCACTCGTTGATGACCGACACGTTCGATGCTGGGTCATGGATGCCTGTCCCTGTAAGTCTGTGCCACTTTGGGTTTACGACTAGCCATGTCAGCCCGGGCTCCTTATCATATGGATGCTAGCGACACCGTCATATACGTGTGCCAAAAGGCGCAAACGGTCCCGGGCTAAGGTAAGGCGACACCCGTGGGAATACCGTGCGTGAGGCCGCAAAGTGATATGAGGTGTTACATGCTAGATCGATGTGGCATTGAGTCGGGGTCCTGATAGCGTTGGTATCAGAGCTTGACTGCCTGTAGGATTACCAAGCCAAACTGGTTGAAGTTGAGTCTAGAAATTCTTTAGTTATATAAGGGAATTGATTGTGGGATGGAACGTAAGGCTCTTTTTACTCCTTATACCTCATGGCCTTCTGATCTAAGTCATCATCTTCTCTTCTACGGGGATTAAGAACTAGGCTATCTCTTCTTGCTATTAGGATCACGTGTTACTAATCAGTAGACTTATAGATTGTTGGATTTAAGTCTCAGTTCAGTTCCTACTACTTCCGTATGTTAATTGTTGATCTCGGAACCTTGATATTGTGCTTCTGAGTGGTTATGCCACCATTTTGTAGTATGTCTCAAATCTCTTCTGAGCATTTACAGCCGTTATGCTGTCCGAGTCATTCCAGGTTTCTAAATAGTCTGATGCATTTGCAAAATCCTTTCCCTCTGGTTTCGATGCTCCTTTATGCCAGCTCAATCACACTAATTGTTGAGTTGAGGTATTCTACTGCCTCGACCTTTATGTTGGAATAATTATTATGACCCTAGGTGTCTCAGGGGATCATCTAGTAATTTAGCCATGATTTGTGTTCCCAGTGTGATGATTCTGGCCATCATTCTCGAAAGCATCCCGTGATGCTACTTAGTAATAGGTATTCTGTTCCTGGGTTCTTGAACCCGAGATCCACCCTACTTACTTCATGTTGATAGTGTTTGCTAGTTCCTTCAGGATATTAGTAACTTTGCGATAGTCCTCGAGGTCCGTGGTATTTCCTTCTTCCAAATACTATGAACCGCTTATGGCAGATGTTTATTGGATCAAAAGATCACAATTAGAGTACTCTTGAGGAGATCTCCATTCATAAATCGTGACTCTGCCAGTCCTACCTCTCTGCATGGGTTATCTGGAAGAAATGTTGAATTCGTTCGACATGCCAAACCATGCATCCACAACTCAGAAAATCGTGTGTTCCTTTGAGTTGTCCCTCTTTAGTTGTCTACTGACCTTCGTCTATCAATTGATAGTCAAGAGTATGCGTGCGTTCGTTTATCGATGCCTATTACTCTTGTGGTCCGTCAAGCCATTCTATCGCATAATGACTAGGAGAAACAAACTCCAGTACCTCTTCCATATCCAGGATTGGGTCAAAGAAGTTGTGCTCCGCAGATCAAATTGCTAATCCAGCTTTTGTTCTGTTCTACCTTGGAGTATTACCATCTTTATATCGGGATTGTTATAGGAATTGCACACCATCCCATGAACTCTTGGTACAGTGATACTTCTTGCCATCACTGTTCATTCCTCGGCCCTCGTGTTGATGCAACCGGAATACCGACAAATGAATTGTGATGTGTGAAATCAATACTCCCAGCAACCTCGTTGCTTGGTAGTTAAAGGATAATAATTTCATTCTTAGCATGTTGGTTTTTGAATCATCCTTCTAAGACTTATCGTGCTACCTAGTTCTTATTTCGGTGCACCCTTCGATTGATGAGTTAGGATCTTGTCAAGTCCTCACTCATTTGATTATATCGTCTTGCCCTCAAAAGCGAGATTGTTCTCGAGCTTAGTAACATACCGGTGGTTCGTGATTTTCTGAATGTCTTCTCGGAAGTATCACCAGGTCGTCACCTGACCGTTATGTTGAGCCCGTGATCAAATTGGTTTCTTATGAACCACCTTCTTTCCAAGAATCGGTGTTAGATATCCCTGAGCTAGTTGGTTAAGCTGGACAACAACTTGGAGAGTTGGAAGATAAAAGCTTGTCTGACTTAGTTCGCTCCAAAGGGATATTCTTGTGTAGTGTGTGTTGAAGAAAGATGATATCTTCATCGATTGGTCCCTGTGATCAGTTGTTGGACCTATTGTCTTATCAATCCTTTGATTTGAGTGTGGGCCATCGTCAAATCAAATCAGTACCAACGATGCTCGTAATGTTGTCTTATTCGTGGTTGATCCCTCGAGCATACACCATTACATCTTTGGTCTGACCAATGCTATCACCGTGTTCACTTAACTATGGAATTCCTTTTAAAAGGAAACCCGGATGAATTGTTGTTGAGCCCATTGACAACATCCTTATCTCCTCCATGATTTTGTTGAGCATTAAGCTAGTGTTGGAAATTTTTGAAAGCATTTGTTCATGCTAGCTCATGAAGCATATGTTTGGATGAAGGTAGTGACTTCCTTTAATTCATGTGCATCTGATGCAAGTTGCCGCCGTGGATTCGAGAAAGTCAATGTTGCTTTCTTTGGAATCATTCCAAATCAGTCATGCACACGTGCGAAGAATGTTGTGGTTTGAAGACTTGCAACCTTCAATCTATATGTATCCCTAGCACCCCAAGCCACTAATTGATTTGTTCAAGGAGAAGGAGTTCCTTCATAAGAGCTAATCCGGACTTATGAAAGAACTTCGATATCCTCCATGATGGTTCCCAACCAGAACTCGGTAGTGTTTTATTGTAAGACTACCATGTGATCATGTTTGTCTGAGGCAGCGTGTTCACACATGTGTAGCAGAACCAGCTCATGTTTTGGAGCTTGCTATCGTAGTTCATTTCCCGAGAATCCTGCAACGTCATCTCGTCGATTTGTGTTGCAAACTTTCATTTTTCTTCCTAGACTCGATGGGTCTGGAATATTCTGACACCAACCAGATCTGAATCTCAGGCAGATATGATGGTTGGAACATTTCCCCAAGAACTATAATATTGGTTCCTCGATAACCGGTAAAGTGGATGTCGTGGCCAACACACCCAACCGGAAGACCTATTATTGTAGTATCTTGATTGAAGAAGTTGGCCACCTCCCCTAAGGATTTCGTAGGATTTACTCCCTAGTTGCCCCTATGGATTGTTGTGTTCCCGAAGTCCGACCTTTTACTTGATGTTTTAGATATCAAACCATATCTATGAATGGGTTATACTAGCACATCAAGGAGAACATTAGGAGCGGAGTGCTAAATGTCTCTCGGTCGATCATCCAGATTTTATTTGCTTGGCCTCGCTAAGGTGAAATCTGAGAAAGTGTTATCCTCCTTCGCATCTGCATCGTCCATCGCTATTCATCATGGTAGTATGTTGTGTTGTCAGCACCCTTGACGCGGTTGTTGATAAAACCTTGATGATTGTGGAAATGCTCAAGTTCTTGAGAGCACGCACAAGCGCTACGTCTTATCATCGGCACTAGCTGGGATTGCCCCAGATTTCCTCGGTTATGCTATAACCACTCCAACAGTGAATTCACTCTCTATTGTTGGGTTCTTCCCCAGTTACCAGAATCATTCCCAGCATTTGCATTTTGTTCCCAGCTTGCACCGCCAATGTGCCATTCTACCATGGGTCTCTTCCATTTCCGGTGATAAGCAAAATTCATCCATTACGTTGTCTTCAACAAGGTAATCCACATCATCCAAGTTTGAGTATGCCATTCTACCGAACCCCTCTAAATGATCGATTATGATTTGCCTTAAGCTGGTATAAAGAGTTTCAATGATCTCTATATCAAAGGTAATTCTTTTGCCACTTATGGGGAGATATCTACGAGTCACGGTTCCGAAGGTGTCTCGTTGTGGTATCATGGCAACTCAACTCCTCGCTACGTTGACAACCGATTACCACCTTCTTAAGTGTGGAATTGTTGTCCACCTAGTGAACCTTCGTCATCCGTTTCTTTCCACCCCTCTTGATGTGTATCTCGTGTCTCAACCCGAGAGATGGTCCTATGTCTCATTCCGTGAGTTGTTCGATCTTCAAGAAGATCGACCCTTCTAGAGTTTTCCTTCCCTCTTCTTGTCATGTTAGTTGGAGTTCTTAGAGAAAGACTTCGAGGCAATGATGGTGATCGAATCAACGCTCCTATGAAGTGCACCCTGGATCGTGAAGATTATACTAGTTGCGTTACCCCTTCACCTTACCCTACGCTTGAATCTCGAGACGAGATTCTTGTTTAGTGGGGGTGAGTTGTCACATCCCTAGCTTCTGGTTTGCTCTGAGCTAGCTAGTCATGTGTGCATCATGTTTAATTTTTTTGAAACCTGAACTGAGGAATTTGGAAGCCTCAAAACCCTAAATAAAAGAGGGGTAAAAAAACCCTAGAAATCTCATTCATTGCTCCAAAATGCTCTTCTTAGATGTTTAATACTTTTGGCAAGGGTTTTGATCCAAACCAAAAATAATGAACATTTTAAAAGGATTTATTTTGGGACTTTGAATTTAAATCAATACTATTTTGAATTTGAACTTATATCCAAATATTACTGAATATATGTTCAAATAACTGAAACATTTTTATGTGCTTTGGTATAATTCCATTGTGCTAAATAAAATGTTCAGGGGAATTTTGTCACTGTCTTTGAATTTGTTTTATTTCAAAACAGTGGCAAAAGGTTAAATAAAAACAAAACAGAAGAAAAATATAAAACAAAACAGAAATAGGAAACAGAGAGAGGGAGAGAAGGCCACCTGGGCCACTTACCTGGCCCAGCTCCATCTGGCCGGCCCAGCCCACCTCCTCCCCCTTGTCCTCTTCCTCCTCTGCCAGGAGGACGAACAGAGGCGAGGCGTGGCGCGCGCCGACGCTGCCTCGGCCACCTCCTGCTTCCCCCTGGCCACCTCCTGCTTCCTCTCGTCGCCCTGGACCCCGTCCGCGACGCCACGCACTCCCCCCAGGCCTCTCACTCTCTCCCCGAGCTCCTCTCCTCCTCTGGCTCTCTCGCGCGCAGCCACCGAACACACCCGCCGCCGCCGCCGAGCTCCCTCGTGGCCACCGGCCACCCCTAGCCTCGCCGATGCGCTCAAAGGCTCCGCCTCGACCCCCTCCTTCCTCCCCACCGACCCACGGCCCTCCGGAAGCCCCGCAACGCCGCCACCATCGCCGTTCCGTCGCCGGCCACCGAAGCTCACCGCCGTCGATTTGTGACGTCTGGCGTGTCCCCGAGCCCACTTAGCGTCTCGTCCGACTCCCCGTGAGCTCCTTTTCTCTTCCCCTCACTCCCCGCACCTGATTTCGCCCCCTAGCTCCTTCTTCCACCACGGCCGAAGCTCGCCGCCGCTGTGCCTCGTCGCCGTCGTGGCCAGAGCCACTGGAGCTCCCACCTGAGTGCACCATCGTGCTTAGAACGTCTCCACGAGCCGTTGCCTGCCGCAGCTCGCCCTCTCGTGCCCCCTAGTGGTCGCCCGTGTCTCACCCGAGCTCCGGCGGCCGCAACCGAGCTCGCCGCCGTCGACTCCGGCCACCCCAGGCCCGGAGACCACGACCATCCGACGCGCCATCGCGCCAGCTCTCCGTAGAGCCAAAGTGCGCACCGAACGGTGCAGTATAGACGAAACCCGAGCCACCCCGGTGCGTCTCTGCCGCGTTTTGGGTCGTCGCCGGCGAAACTCCGGCGACTGCCGACGTGGCACGCCTAATTAGCACTAATGACGCCCTAACCAACCCCCTAGGCCACTGACTGTGGGCCCCACCCCTGGTCAAACCTCAGTTAGCGCTGGGTTTGACCGGGATTAGCTCCTGTGTCACTGACGTGTGGCCCCCACACGTCAGGTTTGACCGAGCCAGCCCAGTTGACCCTGCTGACGTCACTGTGACGTGGGGCTGACGCAATAAGTATTTTCTGGATTTAAAAATAATCAGGAAATTCTAGAAAATAGCTAAAACTTCAATAAATCATAGAAAATTAACCGTAACTCCAAATTAAATAATTTATATATGAAACATTATCAGAAAAATTCAAGGAATCCATCTGTACCATTTTCATGCATGTTAGAACAACTTATAGCTGCTGTTTAGCACAAATCAATTTAATGGCATTTGAATAATCACATATGGAGTCTGAATTTGAATCTTGTATTCAAACCAACTTCATTTAATCTGTTGCTAGTTGCATTAGCCCAAAACACATTCATTTTGCCATGTCATGATCATGCATCATATTGTGCATTGCATTGATTGTGTTCCCTTCTGTGTTGCCGGTATTGTCCCCTCTCGATAGACGTGATATCGATGATGTGATCGTTGACACTGATGAAGAGCTATATTATCTTCAGAAGTGCCAGGCAAGCAAAACCCCCTTGTTCATTCCGATAAAATCCCACCCTCTCGCTCCTGCTCTCCTTTACTACATTAGGACAACAACGACATATTTGTTACTTGCTGCGGTAGCTGAACCCCTTTATCCTCTGCATGACCTGTCATTGCCACAGTAAATAGATGAAACCCACTAGCATGAGTAGGAGTTGTTTGAGCCCTGTTGTGCCTACTCATTCATGTTTGTTTGTCATGCCTGCTACTGCTTAGAGTTGAGTCAGGTCTGATTCATCGGGGATGAATCAGAGGCGTGTGAACATGTCCTACCGTGTGTGAGCTAAGTGTGTGAACACGATTTGGTAAAGGTAGCGGTGAGAGGCCATGTAGGAGTACATGGTGGGTTGTCTCATTGAAGCCATCCTCAGGAACTGAGTTCTGTGTTTGTGATCCATGACTCAGCTACTACCATACATTGGGCCCTGAAATATGACCCCGCTCGACTTCTTATTCACCCTAGTCCTCTGTCCAGGAGTTACAAGTAGTTTCTGGTGTTTGTAGCCTACTGGAGGCCGTGGACAGCGCTGACCGTAGGGGTGGGCTGTGATGCGGTAGGTACGTGGCACGGTGTACCGGATGCCCGTTTGGTATCTCGGGAACCCTGTTCACATCGTTTGGGGCTGTGAGCGAAACTCCGGCCGGATCTCCTCATGGATGGAACCCGAATAGGCGATAAACCTGGACTAGAGACTTGAGTGTTTAGGTAGGTCGTGGTCTACACCCACGTCGGCTTTCGCTTGAAGTCTGCCGAGCACATGTCGTGTGCAGACGCTAAGTGGTGGAAACATGTATGAAGAAGTACACCCCTGCAGGGTTATCATCATCTATTCGAATAGCCGTGTCCGCGGAAAAGGACTTCTGGGTTGCTTATATCAGTTCATAGACAAGTGAAAGTGGATACTCTAAAATACGCAAGATAAGCGTGAGTGCTATGGATGGCGTTCTCGTAGGGAGACGGGAGCGGATCCATAGTGGTGTATTGATATGGTGAATATGTGGACTCGTGTGCGCCACCTCAAAAGAGTTACTTGCAGTCGTAGTTCAGGATAGCCACCGAGTCAAAGCTGGCTTGCTGCAGTTAAACCCCACCATCCCTTTGTTGATAATGATGCATATGCAGATAGTTCTGATGTAAGTCTTGCTGGGTACATTTGTACTCACGTTTGCCTATTTTATGTTTTGCAGAGAGACTTCAGTCTCACTAGTATTTCCGCGTGGTCTTCGACGTTTAGCTTGTTACCTCAGCTACGATCTTGTGCCTCGGCAGGATCTGGTAGATAGTCAGGCTTCTCAGCCTTTTTCATTTATAGATGTCTGTACTCAGACATGATAGCTTCCGCTTGTGCTTTGATTTGTATGCTCTGATTGTTGGGTCATGAGACCTATGTTTGTAATATCTCGCTCCTCGGAGCCTATTGAATAAATTACTTGAGTCGTAGAGTCATGTTGTGATGCCATGTTGTATTTGCACATATCGAGCATATTGTGTGTATGTTATTGAAATGCTTGGTATGTGTGGGATCTGACCATCTAGTTGTTTATCCTTAGTAGCCTCACTTACGGGGAAATGTCTCCTAGTGTTTCCACCGAGCCATGGTAGCTTGCTACTGCTCCGGAACACTTAGGCTGGCCGGCATGTGTCCTTCTTCGTTCCTGTGTCTGTCCCTTCGGGGAAATGTCACGCGATGAATACCGGAGTCCTGTTAGCCTGCTACATCCCGGTTCACCGGAGTCCTGCTAGCCCAGTGCTACAGCCTGGATTCACTCGTTGATGACCGACACGTTCGATGCTGGGTCATGGATGCCTCTCCCTGTAAGTCTGTGCCACTTTGGGTTTACGACTAGCCATGTCAGCCCGGGCTCCTTATCATATGGATGCTAGCGACACCGTCATATACGTGTGCCAAAAGGCGCAAACGGTCCCGGGCTAAGGTAAGGCGACACCCGTGGGAATACCGTGCGTGAGGCCGCAAAGTGATATGAGGTGTTACATGCTAGATCGATGTGGCATTGAGTCGGGGTCCTGACACTGACCGATAAAGATCTTTGTAGAATATGTAGGAGCCAATATGGGCATCCAGGTCCCGCTATTGGTTATTGACCGGAGACGTGTCTCGGTCATGTCTACATTGTTCTCGAACCGTAGGGTCCGCATGCTTAACGTTACGATGACAGTTATTATGAGTTTATGCATTTTGATGTACCGAAGGTTGTTCGGAGTCCCGGATGTGATCATGGACATGACGAGGAGTCTCGAAATGGTCGAGACATAAAGATTGATATATTGGAAGCCTATGTTTGGATATCGGAAGTGTTCCGGGTGAAATCGGGATTTTACCGGAGTACCGGGAGGTTACCGGAACCCCCCGGGAGCTATATGGGCCTTAGTGGGCTTTAGTGGAAAGGAGAAAGGGGTAGCCCAAGGTGGGCTGCGCGCCTCCCACCTCCCCTAGTCCTATTAGGACTAGGAGAGGTGGCCGGCCCCCCTCTCTCTCTTCCCCCCTCTAGGAATCCTATTCCAACTAGGATTGGGGGGGGATCCTACTCCCAGAGGGAGTAGGACTCCCTTGGCGCGCCCTCCTTGGCCGGCCGCCCCCTCCCCCTTGGCTCCTTTATATACGGAGGCAGGGGGGCACCCTAGAACACACAATTGATCCTCATGATCGTTCCTTAGCCGTGTGCGGTGCCCCCTGCCACCATATTCCACCTCGGTCATATCGTTGTAGTGCTTAGGCGAAGCCCTGCGTCAGTAGAACATCATCATCGTCACCACACCGTCGTGCTGACGGAACTCATCCCCGAAGCTTTGCTGGATCGGAGCCCGGGGAGCGTCATCGAGCTGTACATGTGCTAAGAACTCGGAGGTGCCGGAGTAACGGTGCTTGGATCGGTTGGATCGGGAAGAAGACATACGACTACTTCCACTACGTTGTGTCAACGCTTCCGTTGCGATCTACAAGGGTACGTAGATCATACTCTCCCCTCTCGTTGCTATGCATCACCATGATCTTGCGTGTGCGTAGGAATTTTTTTGAAATTACTACGTTCCCCAACAACAACACCAAAATAAAAGATACAACTCAAACCAATCACGATCATCAATCAACCCATAGGACAAAAAGAATCTACTCAAACATCATAGGATAGCCACACATCATTGGGAAATAATATATAGCATTGAGCACCATGTTTAAGTAGAGATTATAGTCGGGAGAAGAGGTGTTACACCGCTGCATAGAGGGGAGAGAACTGGTGTTGACGGCGGCGAAGTTGTTGGTGTAGATCGTCATCACGGTGATTGCCCCGGCAACGTTCTGGCGCCACTGGGAGAGATAGGGTAGAGAGCCCCCCTCCTTCTTCTTACTTGGCCTCCCCCTAGATGGGAGGAGAGTTACCTCTCTTGTTCATGGCCGCCATGGAGACAGAGGGACAGGAGCCCCTCCTAGATTGGATCTCTCTCTCTCTCTCTCTCTCTCTCTCTCTCTCTCTCTCTCTCTCTCTCTCTCTCTCTCTCTCTCTCTCTCTTTGTTCTCTTCTATTTCGTGTTTCTGTTTTCTGGCTGAAAACCGTCTCTTAAATATCCAGAGATCCATAACCCCGATTGCGTTGAAATTTTAACATGTTTTTTTCCGAATATAAGCTTCCTTGCATCCGAAAAAGAGCCACAACTGACTTACAGTGTGCCCACTAGGCATCACCGTGCGCCGGCGGGGAGGTCGCGCCCTGGTAGGTAGTGGAGCCCATGGGCCTCCGTTTGCGTTGATTCCACCTCCCAAAATCACATACATTCCAAAATAAATCTCCATAAATTTTTATCGCTTTTGGACTTTGTTTGATATGGATATTCTGCGAAACAAAAAACATGCATCAGAGAGGAACTCACACTAGGCACTGGATCAATTGTTAGTCCCATAAATCATATAAATTGTTGCCAAAAGTATGTGAAAGTTGTATAATATTGGCATGGAACAATAAAAAATTATAGATACGATGGAGACGTATCAACTCTCTATGAGGCCGCCCACACTCAAGCAGCCGCTCGCAACATACAGGTGGCGCAGCTGGACGCGACAACGAGAACGCCGCCAGATGCGCGTCCTACGTGCCGCCAAAAGTTGTTTGGCCGCGCTGGTGGGACAACGAGCGTGTCGACCCCTCGCCTTCCATCGTGGACCTTACATCCACTGGCGATGTATAGGTCGCGGACTCTGACGAGGATGAGTAGGTCATCAGAGGCGGTAGGGGCTCAATACCCTTGTTCTATTCTTCCTCCTCGACGACCGCACCTTCACTTCATGGGTCTTTCCATAGGCTAGGTTTAGGTATGGTCTGATACGTCTTCGACGTATCTATAATTTTTTATTGTTCCATGCTATTATATTATCTGTTTGGATGTTTAATGGGCTTTAATATACCTTTTTATACTATTTTAGGGACTAACCTACTAACCAAAGGCCCAGTGCAAATTGCTGTTTTTTTCCTATTTCAGTGTTTCGCAGAAAAGGAATACCAAACGGAATCCAAACGGAATGAAACCTTCGAGAGAGTTATTTTTGGAACAAACGTGATCCAGGAGACTTGGAGTGGACGTCAAGAAATAAGCGAGGAGGCCACGAGGCAGGAGGGCGCGCCCCCACCCTCATGGGCCCCTCGCAGCTCCACCGACCTACTTCTTCCTCCTATATATACCCATATACCGTGAAAACATCCAGGAGCACCACAAAACCCTATTTCCACCGCCGCAACCTTCTGTACCCGTGAGATCCCATCTTGGGGCCTTTTCTGGTGCTCCACCGGAGGGGGAATCGATCATGAAGGGCTTCTACATCAACACCATAGCCTCTCCAATGATGTGTGAGTAGTTTACCGCATACCTTCGGGTCAATACAAAGTTCTCCTCGGTTCTCTTGGAGATCCATTAGATGTAATTATTTTTGTGGTGTGTTTGTCGAGATCCGATGAATCGTGAGTTTATGATCAAGATTATCTATGAACAATATTTGATTCTTCCCTGAATTCTTTTATGCATGATTTAATATCTTCGCAAGTCT
The DNA here is from genome assembly GCF_002162155.2 of Triticum dicoccoides. Lineage (NCBI taxonomy): Eukaryota > Viridiplantae > Streptophyta > Magnoliopsida > Poales > Poaceae > Triticum > Triticum dicoccoides. The sequence goes on along the minus strand of NC_041384.1, from coordinate 641,602,170 downwards.
CTTCGAATTATCAGTTTGGTTTGGCCTACTAGATTGATCTTTTTTGCAATGTGAGAAGTGCTTAGCTTTGGGTTCAATCTTGCGGTGTCCTTTCCCAGTGACATCAGGGGCAGCAAGACATGTATTGTATTGTTGCCATCGAGGATAAAATGATGGGGTTTATATCATATTGCTTGAGTTTATCCCTCTACATCATGTCATCTTGCCTAATGTGTTACTCTATTTTTATGAACTTAATACTCTAGATGCATGTTGGATAGCCGTCGATGTGTGGAGTAATAGTAGTAGATGCAGAATCGTTTCGGTCTACTTGTCGCGGACGTGATGCCTATATACGTGATTATGCGCTTTTCTATCAATTCCTCGATAGTAATTTGTTCACCCACTGTAGAATTTGCTATCTTGAGAGAAGCCACTAGTGAAACCTATGCCCCCCAGGTCTATCTTCCATCATATTATTTTCCTATCAACTTGCTATTTCTCTCGTTGTTTATTTTGCAATCTTTATTTTCCAATCTATACAATAAAAATACCAAAAATATTTATCTTATTATCTCTACCAGATCTCACTTTTGTAAGTGACCGTGAGGGGATTGACAACCCCTTTTTCACGTTGGTTGCGAGGTTCTTGTTTGTTTGTGCAGGTACTAGGGACTTGCATGTTACCTCCTATTGGATTGGTACCTTGGTTCTCAAAAACCGAGGTAAATACTTACGCTACTTTGCTGCATCACCCTTTCCTCTTCAAGGGAAAACCAACGCATGCTCAAGAGGTAGCAAGAAGGATTTCTGGCGCCGTTGCCGGGGAGGTTGCACCAAGTCAACTCAAGATTTGATCTCCCGTCAACAAGCCATTTCTCGCTCCGTTGCCGGGGATACCTACGCACAAGTCAATACATACCAAGTACCCATCGCAAACTCTTATCCCTCGCATTACATTATTTGCCATTCGCCTCTCGTTTTCCTCTCCCCCACTTCTAAAACGATTTTCAAAAACCTTTGCCTTTTCTTTGCCTTCTTCCCGTATGTATCTTTGTTTGTGTTTTCATGTGCCTTATATTTGCTTGCATCTTTGCTTGCTAAAAATCTAGTGATGTGGATCCACTTAAAGTGTTCTACTTGTATCATCTTCAATCCTTATGCGCTCTTGCTGAAACCCCAACTAGCCTAGTTGATGGGAAATCTTTAGATGAGCATGCTCATTTTGTGCGTCATCATTTGTCTGAAAAGGGGAAGCTCTTATGGTATCAAATAAATAGTTTGCTATGCTATGCTTGGAATCTTTGTGAAATTTATGACTTTACTTGTTGCTCTAAGAACCCCAAAAAACACCTTCCCTACCTATGTGAGTTTAATTATAATGAAATCTTATCTTCTTATGGAAAGGGTGTTTATAGTTACTATGATATCGAACAAATTGAAGAATTTGTCGTTTTTAAGCGTGCTCATGAAGTTTCTTCTTTGATTGAAAAGTATGATATTACTCTCTACAAATCTGAAAATTCCGACATACTTAAATATTGCTATGAAAACTATGCTCACAATGCCTATGTTAAGGAATTTATTGAGAGAATGACCATTTCTTTGGAAGAAAATAATGATATGCATGAATCTATAGATAATTATGATTCCTATGATTTGATTGAAATATCCCTTGATGAACATGATGCTTGCTATTCTTATAGCCATGATGCCCATATTTATGGACATGAATTTGCTATAGTTCCTTATGTTAAACACGAGATTATTGCTATTCCACCCATACTTGATAGTTCCTTGAATCAAAAGCATGGTTGCAATGATTTTAGTATAAATTCTATTGATTTCAATTGTGCTAATAATCTGCAAACCCCTAAGCTTGGGGATGCTAGTTTTTCTATGTCTACTACTTATTGCAATGATCATGATTGGGGTGATTCTTCTTATGATCTTGAAAATTTATTTAAGCCCCATGATGAATATGAGATTGATAATAGTGTTTGCAATAATATTGAAAGTGGGTTTGGAAGAGTGTCAACATTAGATCCCACATATTTTGAGAATGTTCAATCTTATGGTATTTTGGATAAAAGTGGGTTTGGAGAGGTCATGACTTTAGTTAATGACAATCCCACTATTTTGGAAGAGTGTCAACTTAGTATGCATGTGGATCGTGTTGAGAATATGTTATGTGATAGATATTTTGTTGAATTTTCTTATGATACTACATGTAATTATTATGAGAGAGGAAAATACGGTTGTAAAAAATTTCATGTTACTAAATTACCTCTCGTTATGTTGAGATTGCTATTGTTTCTTTCTCCTTCCTTGCATATGCTAGTTTTTGCTTGTCTTGACAATTTGTTTGCTTATAAGATTCCTATGCATATGAAGTATGTTAGACTTATATGTGTTTGTCACGTGTTTCATGATGCTCTCTTTGTGCTTCAATTCTTGTCTTTCATGTGAGCATCATTGAAATTATCAATGCCTAGCTAGGGGTGTTAAACGATAGCGCTTGTTGGGAGGCAACTCAATTTTATTTTTGTTTCTTCTTTTTTGTTCCTGTTTAGTAATAAATAAATCATCTATATTCTGTTTAGATGTGGTTTTATATTTTTAATTAGTGTCTGTGTCAAGTAGAACCTTTGGGAAGACTTGGCGGAAGTCTTTGCGATCTTGCTGTAAAAAACAGAAACTTTGGCGCTCACGAGATTTGCTGCCATTTTTTACTGGAGAGTGCGTTTAGGTTGATTATTTTTGAAGATGATTAATAGATAAATTCCTCACGTACACCAAGCTATTTCAGAATTTTTTGGGTTACAGAAGTATTCGAAACCTACATATTACTACAGACTGTTCTGTTTTTGACAGATTCTGTTTTCCGTGTGTTGTTTGCTTATTTTGATGAATCTATGGCTAGTATCGGGGGGTATGAACCATGGAGAAGTTGGAATACAGTAGGTTTAACACCAATATAAATAAAGAATGAGTTCATTACAATACCTTTAAGTGGTGGTTTGTTTTCTTATACTAACGGAGCTCATGAGATTTTCTGTTGAGTTTTGTGTTGTGAAGTTTTCAAGTTTTGGGTAAAGATTTGATGGATTTTGGAATAAGGAGTGGCAAGAGCCTAAGCTTGGGGATGCCCAAGGCACCCCAAGGTAAAATTTAAGGACAACCAAATGCCTAAGCTTGGGGATGCCCTGGAAGGCATCCCCTCTTTCGTCTTCGTCCATAGGTAACTTTACTTGAGGCTATATTTTTATTCACCACATGATATGTGTTTTGCTTGGAGCGTCTTGTATGATTTGAGTCTTTGCTTTTTAGTTTACCACAATCATCCTTGATGTACACACCTTTTGGAGAGACACACATGAATCGGAATTTATTAGAATACTCTATGTGCTTCACTTATATCTTTTGAGCTAGACAATTTTGCTCTAGTGTTTCACTTATATCTTTAAGAGCACAATGGTGGTTTTATTCTATAGAAATTATTGATCTCTCATGCTTCACTTATATTATTTTGAGAGTCTTTTTGAACAGCATGGTAATTTGCTTTGGCTATAAAATTAGTCCTAATATGATAGGCATCCAAGATGGGTATAATAAAAACTTTCATAAAAAGTGCATTGAATACTATGAGAAGTTTGATACTTGATGATTGTTTTGAGATATGAAGATGGTGATATTAGAGTCATGCTAGTTGAGTAGTTGTGAATTTGATAAATACTTGTTCTAAAGTTTGTGATTCTCGTAGCATGCACGTATGGTGAACCGTTATGTGATGAAGTCGGGGCATGATTTATTTATTGATTGTCTTCCTTATGAGTGGCGGTTAGGGATGAGCGATGATCTTCTCCTACCAATCTATCCCCTTAGGAGCACGCACGTAGTACTTTGTTTCGATAACTAATAGATTTTTGCAATAAATATGTGAGTTCTTTATGACTAATGTTGAGTCCATGGATTATACGCACTCTCACCCTTCCACCATTGCTAGCCTCTCTAGTACCGCGCAAATTTCGCCGGTACCATACACCCACCATATACCTTCCTCAAAACAGCCACCATACCTACCTATTATGGCATTTCCATAGCCATTCTAATATATATTGCCATGCAACTTACCACTGTTCCATTTGTTATGACATGTTACATCATTGTCATATTGCTTTGCATGATCATGTAGTTGACATCGTATTTGTGGCAAAGCCACCTTTATAATTCTTTCATAGATGTCACCTTTATACCAGTACACCGCCGGAGGCATTCACATAGAGTCATATTTTGTTCTAGTATCGAGTTGTAATTTTTGAGTTGTAAGTAAATAAAAGTGTGATGATCATCATTATTAGAGCATTGTCCCAAGTGAGGAAAGGATGATGGAGACTACGATTCCCCCACAAGTCGGGATGAGACTCCAGACGAAAAGAAAAAAAGAGAGAAAAAAGTGGCCATAAAAAGGGAGGAAAAGGCCCAAATAAAAAAAGAAATGAGAGAAAAAGTGAGAAGGGACAATGTTACTATCCTTTTACCACACTTGTGCTTCAAAGTAGCACCATGATCTTCATGATAGAGAGTCTCCGATGTTGTCACTTTCATGTACTAGTGGGAATTTTACATTATAGAACTTGTCTTGTATATTCCAGTGGTGGGCTTCCTCAAAATGCCCTAGGTCTTCGTGAGAAAGCGAGTTGGATGCGCACCCACTTAGTTTCTTTTGTTGAGCTTTCATACACTTATAGCTCTAGTGCATCTGTTGCATGGCAATCCCTACTCACTCACATTGATATCTATTGATGGGCATCTCCATAGCCCGTTGATACGCCTAGTTGATGTGAGACTATCTTCTCCTTCTTGTCTTCTCCACAACCACCATTCTATTCCACATATAGTGCTATATTCATGGCTCACGCTCATGTATTGTGTGAAGATTGAAAAAGTTTGAGAACATCAAAAGTATGAAACAATTGCTTGGCTTGTCATCGAGGTTGTGCATGATTAAATACTTTTTCTGATGAAGATAGAGCATAGCCAGACTATATGATTTTGTAGGGATAACTTTCTTTGGCCATGTCATTTTGAGAAGACATGATTGCTTTGTTCGTATGCTTGAAGTATTATTATTTTTATGTCAATATTAAACTTTTGTCTTGAATATTTCGGATGTGAATATTCATGCCACAATAAAGAAAATTACATTGAGAATTATGTTAGGTAGCATTCCAGATCAAAAATTCTGCTTTTATCATTTACCTACTCGAGGACGAGCAGGAATTCACCTTGGGGATGCTTGATACGTCTCGAACGTATCTATAATTTTTGATTGTTCCATGCTATTATCTTATCTGTTTTGGATGTTTAATGGGCTTTACTATACCTTTTTATATTATTTTGGGACTAACCTACTAACCAAAGCCCAGTGCAAATTGTTGTTTTTTTGCCTATTTCAGTGTTTCGCGGAAAAGGAATATCAAACGGAATCCAAACGGAATGAAACCTTCGAGAGAGTTATTTTTGGAACAAACGTGATCAAGGAGACTTGGAGTGGATGTCAAGAAAGAAGTGAGGAGGCCATGAGGCAGGAGGGCGCGCCCCCACCCTCGTGGGCCCCTCACAGCTCCAACGACCTACTTCTTCCTCCTATATATACCCATATACCCTGAAAACATCCAGGAGCACCACAAAACCCTATTTCCACTGCCACAACCTTCTATACCCATGAGATCCCATCTTGGGGCCTTTTCCGGCGCTCCGCCGAAGGGGGAATCGATCACGGAGGGCTTCTATATCAACACCATAGCCTCTCTGATGATGTGTGAGTAGTTTACCGCAGACCTTCGGGTCCATAGTTATTAGCTAGATGACTTCTTCTCTCTCTTTGGATCTCAATACAAAGTTCTCCTCGATTCTCTTGGAGATATATTCGATGTAATTGTTTTTGCGGTGTGTTTGTCGAGATCCGATGAATTGTGGGTTTATGATCAAGATTATCTATGAATAATATTTGATTCTTCTCTGAATTCTTTTATGCATGATTTAATATCTTTACAAGTCTCTTCAAAGTATCAGTTTGATTTGGCCTACTAGATTGATCTTTCTTGCAATGGGAGGCTTAGCTTTGGGTTCAATCTTGCGGTGTCCTTTCCCAGTGACAGCAGGGGCGGCAAGGCACGTATTGTATTGTATTGTTGCCATCGAGGATAAAAATATGGGGTTTATACCATATTGCTTGAGTTTATCCCTCTACATCATGTCATCTTGCGTAATGCATTACTCTGTTCTTATGAACTTAATACTCTAGATGCATGCTGGATAGCGGTCGATGTGTGGAGTAATAGTAGTAGATGCAGAATTGTTTTGGTCTACTTGTCACGGACGTGATGCCTATATACGTGATCATGCCTAAATATTCTCATAACTATGTGCTTTTCTATCAATTGCTCGACAGTAATTTGTTCATCCACCGTAGAATTTGCTATCTTGAGAGAATCCACTAGTGAAACCTATGGCCCCCGGGTCTATCTTCCATCATATTATTTTCCTATCAACTTGCTATTTCTCTCGTTGTTTATTTTGCAATCTTTATTTTCCAATCTATACAATAAAAATACCAAAAATATTTATCTTATTATCTCTATCAGATCTCACTTTCGTAAGTGACCGTGAAGGGATTGACAACCCCTTTTTCGCGTTGGTTGCGAGGTTCTTGTTTGTTTGTGAAGGTACTAGGGACTTGCGTGTTACCTCCTACTGGATTGATACCTTGGTTCTCAAAAACTGAGGAAAATACTTACGCTACTTTGCTGCATCACCCTTTCCTCTTCAAGGGAAAACCAACGCATGCTCAAGAGGTAGCATGGTCATCCCCCTTTTTAATTAAAATGGATCAAAATGTAATTAATGTGCTCCAATTTGTATGAAAATCATCTGGTTTGCATATAAATCAACCAGTTCATTTAATCTTGTTTTGAAATATATGTGGGTAGTATTGAATGGTCGGATTTCGCATTCGTGTCCGCAGATTGGTCCCCTGTCCGCGGGCATATGCAGTGTCTGTTTTGTGGGTCGACGTTGAGATTCCCTTAGGGCATCTCCAACGGCAACCTACA
>NC_041384.1:641585881-641594956 GCF_002162155.2 Triticum dicoccoides | reverse complement strand
TAGAGGGGACCAGTCCGCCAACACGGATGTGGGAGGCCGCCATCCAAAGCTGCCCGCATACATTGCAATCACCATCTGAACAACCGGACAAAATTGATGCAAACATGGTCGGATTTTCATACAAACCAAACAATATTAATGCAAACACAGCGGCTTTTCGTTAGATTTCATATAAATATGACGGAATTCATTACATCTCAGACATATATAGTTCAACTAAAAGCGGTGCTCATCTTACTCTAGAGGTATAAGATCTAAACTAAAAGATCGCCAATGCCCGTTCCCCATCTTCGGCCAGGAACCCCAAAAAATGAACCTTCGCCTTCTCCAACTCTGCCTCCCTAACCTCTATCTCCGGAGACCCGAAACTGAAGTTGTCGCCTCCACGTCACTACCAAGCGACTAATTGATCGACAAGGCTCAGCCACCAAGACCTCTAGAGCATGGAGAAAGTTTCAGGTGATATCAAGCTTCACATGCTACCGTCATACGGACTCCTATACCATTGGATCTCAAATCCGACAGTATCCGAGGAGCTGATGTACCTGCGCGTGATACGTCTCGAACGTATAAATAATTTTTAATTGTTCCATGCTATTATATTATCAATCTTGGATGTTTTATATACATTTACAAGTAACTTTATGTCATTTTTCGGGACTAACCTATTAACTTAGTGCCCAGTGCCAGTCGATATTTTTTGCTTGTTTTTGACTTCGCAGAATATCAGTACCAAGCGAAGTCCAAATGCCACGAAACTTTTTGGAGATTTTTCTGGCAATAAGAGACCCTCGAAGCTTCTGGAGGGAACGAGAAGACAAAGGAGTGGCCCACTAAGCACCAGGGCGCGCCAGGGGCTTCTGGCGTGCCCTGGTGGGTAGTGGGGCCCACGAGCCTCCGTTTGACCTACCTCCACCTGTATAAATACCATAAAATCACAAAACCTACCGGGAGTCCACAAAATATTTTTCCCGCCATCGCAAGTTCCAGAACCACGAGATCCCATCTAGAGGCCTTTTCCGGCACTCTGCCAGAGGGGGAAACGATCACAGATGGGTTCTTCATCATCTTTGCTGCCCCTTTGATGATGCGTGGATAGTTTACCACGGACCTATGGGTCCATAGTTAATAGCTAGATGGCTTATTCTCTCTTTTTTATCTTCAATACAATGTTCTCCTCGGTGTTCTTGGAGATCTATTTGATGTAATGACTTTTTGCGGTGTGTTTGTCGGGATCCGATGAAATGTGAGTTTATGGTCAGATCTATCCATGAATATTATTTGAGTTTTCCCTAAACTCTTTTATGCATGATTATTATAGCCTCGTATTTCTTCTCTTATTTATTGATTTGGTTTGGCCAACTAGATCGATTTATCTTGCCATGGGACTTTGTGATGGCTTCGATCTTGCGATGCTCAATCTCAGTGACAGAAAGAGACGTGGCACACATTATCGTTGCTATTAAGGGTAACAAGATGGGATTTATTTCATATGTGATTTTCTCTTGTCTACATCATGTCATCTTGCTTAAGGCGTTACTCCGTTCTTTTATGAACTTAATACACTAGATGCATGCTGGATAATGGTCGATGTGTGGAACAATAGTAGTGAAAGCAAAATCGTTTCGGTCTACTTGTCTCGGACGTGATGCCTATATACACGATCATTGCCTTGGATATCATCATAATTATTTGCTTCTCTGTCAGTTGCCTAACAGTAATTTGTCTACTCGCCGTATGTTATTTTCTTGAGAGAAGCCTCTAGTGAAAACTATGCCCTGGGACTATTTTCTATCATATATTAAAACCAAAAATATCTTGTTGTAATTTTTTATTTGTATTTTTGTCAGATCTATCTATCCATCCAAAAATCTGTTTTTTAATCTTGCTCATAGCAGTTGAGGGATTGACAACTCATCTACACGTTGGGTTGTAAGTATTTGTTGTTTGTGTGTAGGTGTTGTTTACATAGTGTTGCTTGGTTCTCCTACTGAATTGATAACCTTGGTTTCATAACTGAGGGAACTACTTATCTCTACTGTACTGCATCATCCTTTCCTCTTCGAGAAAATCCCAACGCAACTCACAAGTAGCAACGCTCAATTTTAATACACTCTGAAAACTTCTTTGCAACATTTTCTAGAGCTCCCGGAACCATTGGATCTGAGATCCAACGACTCCCAAGAGGTCGTATCACAGTATCGCTAAGTCTAAGTATCACTTGATATTCCCCCTAGAGCATACAACAACGACAAACATGATGGCGTCTGTCTCTCCAGCTCACAACCAGCAGCGTCTGCGGGAACGAGTGCGACCTCCGATGGAGGTCACCAGCGCGGGCATGAGTGCCATGACCGCATGTATGCAGTGCAACACACACATACGCTGCACATGCACACAACGCATACACAATTGAATGTGCAATGGGGAACCTGTGTGCACGGGTAGCACCAATTGCTCTGGTGCACCAGATACATCCCCATGCATCGATTTTGGGCGTGGGTAATGGCCGTCCACACCTGTATTCGTCTAAATATTTCTTGTCTAAACCCGTACCAGTACCCGCACCTCAGGTTTCAAACGGTTCCTGGCTAGATGCGGGTAATACCCGCGGGTAAAAATACCCATCTCAGCCATCTTACCTATTTCATACTTCACCATGTGTTTTTCAGCATTTTCACATATATGCGCAATATTTCAGCATGTATACTTTAACATTTCACACACACACACACACACACACACACACACACACACACACACACACACACACACACACACACACACACACACATATAGTGATAATATTCATCACCCAGGGTGCAGAATAAGTTATTCTTCAACCGAGGTAATCTTACGACCACTTCATAATTAAATTATATTTGAAATTTGAATAGTTACATTCCTATTGATTCACTACGTAAAATTTGACATAAAAAATAAAAATATAGGGCATAAGACAAGAAAATTTGCAGTTTATGTATATTTTACAGCGATTATATATTTTCTTACGCTCTCTTTTTACATCGAAAATAAGACAAAACTTATGAAACGTAAAATTACGATGCATTGATGGTAAAGTAGATAAGGGTGAAGAATACATCCTACCACCTGATGATAGTTACCCCACATGTCTCATATACTACTATATGATATTCTATATACTAGTTTTTCATTATAAGTATGTTCATATATTATATATAAGATAATCCAAAGTAGGTAACATGAAAAAATTGCAAATTGATCCATGATTTTTATTATATTTGTGAAATACGTATATATTTGTATGTAAAATGAAGCATACTGAAAATATGATGCATACTATCTAAAAAATACTGTATATACTACCTAAACATTCTTATATACTACATACTACGCGTACATGTGTGTATGTGTGTGTCCAGTTACATTCATGGATGAGTAGTCTATAAGTGAATTTTTTAGACGAACATTCACAACTGTACTTTCTTGTTTTTTTTTCAATTACAACACAAACCAACGGGGACCATTTTCTTCTTTTATTGAAGATACTTCTGCAGCCCCTACTTCGAAATGATCAAAAAAAGAGACTACATAATAAGATCAACAAAATCAAAGAAAAAATCACGAGTTCAAAAAATAAAATCAACGCATTTAAACAAGATCATGCACATAAACAAGGGGAGGGGATTTTGGGTCGAGGCTAGCGGTTGCATTAGCCTAGGGTAAAGCGGCTAGTTTTTTTTTCCTTTTAGTGAATGATACATGAGACCTACGTGTTAGAAAGAATTAGTAAACACGTGTATCCCTCTCCTATTAATTTCCGTCTTAACAGTACTAGTTATGTGCATAGATGTTTCTATTATATGCGTAGTACATGCTAGTCTGGTTTGTAATTAGTATGTCATTAATTTTGTTAATGTCATGATCGTGATCGTTTCCTGAATTAATTTAATCAAGAAATTCCTATTTACTAAGCAACTAAAGTCACATTTCTTAGAGGTAGTAAAATGTATTTTTGTGGAAATGAATAAATAGAAAGGACATCCAGATTTGATACTATCTTTCATGATGGTCATGTAGGAGCAAAGATTTACACCGGATACTCTGTGACAATCTTCATTGGGTTCTTCATGAATTGCATGTTCTCAGTATTTTATTTAGCGCACGTTCCGTTCGTTTTGGAGTGCGCCGACTTCCTCGGCCTTCTCCCTGACAAACTCTAACGTGTCTTGGACATGCCGCATCTCCGTTTTGGTTGTCGCATTCGGCACTGAAACTGTGAGGTTCGTTTGAGGGTTCAAGTCTTCACACGCACCTATTTTTTGAAAGTTGAAAAAGAATTTATAGGCCGAGCCCAGGACAGAGGAGGTGGGGTGGTGTTCGCCGGTTCGTACAGACGTACAGTATAGCCTGTAAGCGTCAAATACTATGAATTGGGAGTTGCCAACCTATTATAGTTGTGCAATTTGAATGAAGCTCAACCCCTTTTCAGTCAAATGTGGAATAGACACTCCCTCAAACTTCTCAAAAGATAATCTTTATTGCATTCTTGATGCTTCATATGCACTAGAATGCTCTTATATTATGGGACTGGGTGAGTACATGGATTTTTTTTTTTTGAAAGGACATGGATTTTTTTTTTGAAAGGACATGGATTTTATTTGGTTGTGCATATGTTGCAATTCATGCTTACCGAATCCCATATTCTCAGTATTTATCTCAGCGCACGTTCGGTTCCTAGTCATGCCCGGAGTCCTAAGGGAGGGCGCCGACCTCCTCGGCCTTCTCCCGGACAAGCTCCCACGTGTCTTGGACGTGCTGCATCTCCGTCATGGCTCCGCCCACAGCCATACGGATAACAAACTTGCCGTCCACCACGAAGTGCGTCATGAACGCCCTCCCGCTAGCGTTCACCGCCACGAGGAGCCTACGGTTCAAGCCATCACCGTCGCCGTCGTGCCCTGGACGGAGGCGGAAGGTCACGAGGGAGAACCTCGTCGGCGCTACCACCTCGAACCGCCCGTCGGCCTTCAGCTCCTGCTCGAACCACCTGGCCATCTCGACGTGCCGCCGTACGTACGCCCGCATGCCCGCCCCGCCGTAGCGGCGCAGGACCACCCACAGCTTCATGGCGCGGAACGGCCGCGACAGCGCGATCTGCCAGTCCTTGTAGTCCACCACGCCCGCGCCTGCACTTTCTTCTGTGACGTTGCTGAGGTACTCTGGGTTGGTGGACAGCGCGGAGGTGAGCGCGGCCGGGCTCGCCACCCATAGGCAGCAGCACTCCATGTTGGTGAGGAACCACTTGTGCGGGTTCATGCTCACCGAGTCCGCGAGCTCGGCGCCGTCGATGTGATGCTGGAACTCGGGGCAGATCAGGGCGCTGCCGGCGTACGCGGCGTCGACGTGCAGCCACATGCCGTGCCTCCGCGCCAGCTCCCCGAGGTCCCGCACCGTGCCGACCGTGGCGCACAGGTACAGCGGCACGAGCCCGCTGGCCACGTCGGCCTCCACCGCGTCGCGGACGCTGTCCGTGGTGAGGCCGTAGCCCGACGCTGCCGACGTCCGGATGACGCGGAAGTTAGACCGCGGGATCCCCACGATCCTCGCGCCCTTCTGGAACGTGGAGTGGCTCTGGTCCGAGGCGTAGACCACCAGCCTCAGGATGCCCTCGTGGCCGAGCCTGCTCAGCGCGCGATCGCGCGCGGCCGCGAGCGTGCACACCACGGCCTCGCAGGTGCTCCCGTGCAGCACGCCGCCGCCGCCGCCGGAGAAGAGGAGACGGTCCGGGAGGCCCACCAGCTTGCCCATCCAGTCCACCACGGCGCTCTCGAGCTCGGTCGCGGCCGGCGAGGCGGCCCGCATGAATGGCACAACGTTGAGCCCGGTGGAGAGCATCTCGCCGGCGAACCCGGCCGTGCTGGCGTTCATGGGGAAGTAGCCGAAGAACTTGGGGCTCTGCCAGTGGGTCAGTGCCGGGACGATGTGAGACCGTACCTCCTCCAGTATCACGTCGATGGGCTCGCCGTTCTCGGGCGGCGCGTCGGGTAGAAGCGCACGGAGGCACCCTGGCAAGGACTGGGGCTGGACCGGATACGTCTCGACGTCACAGTAGTACTCGGCGAGGAAGTTGATCACGGCGCGCGACTCCCCGGCGAAGGTCTCGGGGTCCAGTGACGATAGCACGTCAAATGGTGCTCCACCCGTCGCCATGGTATGTATCTACGCTTGCTGGTTCTCGTACACGTGAGAAGGAAACGGGCTGGAGTACTTTGTGATTGTTTTTTTTTTTTTGAGCATGAGTACTTTGTGATTGGGCTCGGTCTTCTGGCAAGTGTGCCCGTCGTGTTTATATATTAGGACTTTGCTAGACGTACGGAGTTTCACGGGGGATTTACAGGTTGCTTAACATTGATTGGTCGGGAATTGATTAAGACGCACGGGTCCATTGATGGAAATCAGAGAGGGCCAATTAGAAGAACGCGCAGTCCTCAACATGTAAAAACCTGTACTACCTTCGTTTCAGTTTACAAGTCCTACGCATATATCTAGGTTGTCAATTTTATCATCCTAATATAAATTATATAACATAAAAAGTATACCATTTGAAAATAAAAACTTCAAAGTTTATGTTGGTATATTTTTTGTAATATATGATTTGTATTAGGTTAGTCAAATTGACGATCTAGGGGTACGCACACGCCCTGTAAACTGAAAGAGAGGTAGTAGAATGTACCTGTACGTATGTGCCAGCCAATCAATGTTAAGCAACCTGTAAATCGCCGTAAAACTCCGTACGTCTAGCAAAGTCCATATTGTACTCTCTAGAAAGCAGTAATTCTATATGTACGAACAAGTTACGAAGCCGTATCACCCCCACACACACCCATCCACCCACCCACCCGAGTCCCCTATTCCCAATTTCCCAATCACAGGTTGGCGCCTGGTTATCTACGTAGTAAAACTTAACGTAAGCTTCAGTAGGGGATGTACCATTGCTCGTCAAAAGACGTACTACGTCGGGTGTGTTAGGCGTGTGTGCGCATTATACGTACTCCTGCATGCGTGTGTTAGGCGTATTCAAGAAATGCATACGCCGAGCAATCACCCAAAAGGCCGCTGATCAGCCTGATCTGGTGGTTGTACAGATACTCTACTTGTCGTACAGCTAGAGCGAGCACAAATCACCAGATCATCTTCATTGTAATCTGTTCGGCTGCTCTCCAAGTATCCATCAAACGGTTCACCTAAATTCATACTGCAATGATCCATCTCCTTAGAGCATCTCTAGCAGATCTTTTATATCGCGAACTCTTATAGGGGCCGAAAACAGCCGTGATAGAACAAGAACCGAATATGAACCCGCAAAACTTGAAATCACACATTCGCGCGAGAAATTGAACTAGTTCAGTAGAACTACTAGCACTTGATCATCTTAAAAAGTCATACAAAGTAGAATTTTTTTCAACTAATATTTATAGTAGCAGGCGCCACCGTAACCCTAATTACAAAATTGGGCTCACCGGAGCCGGGGGATTGCGGCGGCGATCCTGCGGCGGCGGAGGAGCTCAGTCCTCGTCGTCGGAGACGAGGTCAACGTAGACCTCGTCCTGCTTCTTGGCTACGCGGCGCCACTCTTCCATGTTGGTCGTGAACTCCTGCACCGCTGCCATCCCCTGCTCGAGGAAGATTGTGTCGATGTCGGCGTCCCGTGGACGGTGCTGCTTTGCCTCCTTCTCCTCTTGCGCAGAGCGCACGACGATGGCGGCCTCCGTGACGTCCGCCTCCGCTTGGGGCCGCCGCCACCGTGACCCACCGACCACATTCCGTGCCACATCGAGAGAGGGGAGGGGGAATTGAAGTAGCCGACGGCGAGAAATCAAGAGGGGGGATTGGGAATTGCGGCGGCGGGCGGATATGGTTTCGACCCGTATTTCAGCCGCAAACCCTTGCATATACTACGCAGGGGCGAGAGGGGGGTGTGGTTTGCGGGTCACTGTACAATAATGTACGGGGCGGACGACTATAGCATGTGGTCCTGAAGTTGCTATTGTTTGCTGCCGGCCGCCTCTTCGGCCATGGCGGTGGAGACAACGGGATGCGTGGTGACCATGAACAATTGGTGTGACACATCGCACATGTGTACTTTATTATGCTCCGGTGTCTCGTCTTGTTACTCCCTCCGGTCTTTTTTACTGTGTATATAAGGATTGTCTGAAGTCAAACTTCGTAAAGTTTGACCATAGTTATATGAAAAAAATATTAACATCTATAATGCTAAATTTATACAATATGAAAAATAAAGTCATGATGCATCTAATGTTGTTCATTTCACATTCTAAATGTTTGTATTTTTTTTCTATAAATTTGGTCAAAATTTAGGAGATTTGACTTTAGACAAATCGTATATGCGAACTAAAAAAGATCGGAGGGAGTACATCAGTATAATCATATCTTCTCTTGGTTTCCCTTGTAATCTGGTGTTGTAACTTGTAGTCATGTAGGGCTCAACTTTCAGCTAAGAAGCAGGGCCGGGGACGCAGCTTCGGTGCCTTAAAGGCACCTGCCTTTGGGTCACTGACATGTGGACCAGCCACCTGTTGGGTCCACATGTCATAGACACAAAAGCAGGTGCCTTAAGGCACCGAAGCATTGTCCAGGGCCGGGAAATGTTTGCAGAACACAAAATACAACGCATCATCCGCGTGAAAAGATGTAGTTCACCAATAATGCAAGAAAATAGAGGCTAGAACTGACACGTGATGACACAAAAATGATAAACAAGCTCAGCATGGCTAACAGACAAGTTAAACAATCTTAATGCGAATCAGAAACTGGTTGGATGGTTACGAGCACAGTGATATTCCCAACAGGTTTAAGTCATAGACTTGACATCGGCGCTCGCATTTTTTCTAGATTTATTTTAGGTCTTTTGGCGATATGTGTTTAGCGGGACGGAACGTTCCTGTCAACGAAGACATCTGTATCGACTTCGTCAATTTCAAGATGATATGTCGGCTCACTCTCCTCCCGGGTCACACACACGTGCAGCTCCGGAGGATCCCTAACCCTAGAACCAGAGGCCCTCGATCT
>NC_041384.1:641565214-641585504 GCF_002162155.2 Triticum dicoccoides | reverse complement strand
CGGGCCATCTTCACGCGGAGGCGGGCTGTTTCCGGGGCTGCGGTGGTGGTGGTGTGGCCGGCGGCGCAAGAGCTCGGCGAACCCGCTGGCGCAGTGGAGCGGCGGATCCCGACGAGATAGGCAGCAGGGAGGCGATGCAGGTGTGTGCCGGAGCAAAGCTGGTGGCGGCGGCGCGTGTCCACAGCCATGGAGGCCGTGGCGCTGAGGAGGCCCAACCAGGAAGGAGATCCTGGCGGGCAGCGACCGGCCGGCCACCTCCGCGTCCGTGGACGGGCGATAGTGCTCTTCCGACAGAGTTGGCGCTGGAGTTGGTGAGATGGGGCGGCTCAGATCTGAGTCTGGCTCGATCTGGGGGAGGGGTTGGTTCCCTCGCGTGGTTGTCCCTGCAATGGGTGATGGCCGGCGCGGTGGTCTTGCCCGTGCCCGAGGTGAAGCGAGGTTGTTGCTGCTATCCTAGTCTGCGCTGGTGGTGATGTTTGTGTCGGGCTCTCTCTGCTGTGCAAAGTGTTGGTGGACCACGGCGGTGCGGCTTCTTTGGCAAGGTGTTGCGGTGGCGGCGGTGTGAGGCTTCATGGACGGTGCTGCCCCAAAGCCTTGGAGGGGTGGAAATGGGCGGTGATACGGATGAAAATCATGCCCGGTTCTTACCGGGCCGGTGGTGATGGCGCCCGCGGGTGTTATCCCCTCCTTGGAGGCGTCGCCGAGAAGTGTCGTCATCTCCCTCACTCGCTCGGTGATGGCAGGTGTCTCCGGGCGAAAGCCTACATTCGATGCAGGATCAGCACGATGGTGGCGTCATCGACGTCGTTCCTCTGTTGGGAGCATCGTGCTCGGAGATATGATTTGGAGGTCCCATGTTGCACTCCTCCGGTGTTCGCCGTTGTCCATGATTGATCTTCCGAGGGGCAATGTACGACCATTGCATGTGAATTCAAGACGATGCCTTTCTCGGGGCGGATCGAGTCCTGCCATGCTCTTGCCACCTCCTTTTAGGCATAAAAGGGGGATGGTGCGTCGACAAGGCATGCTCGGTGAAGATGCTGTTCTTCAAAGGTGGCCGATGGCGCCCGAGACGCAGCGAGGTTTTTTTTGGTTTTGGGAAAGCTCTTTTGCTTTGTAGTCGTGTTGTCATTGGTGGTTGTCTTCGGACTAGCTCTGGTGTGGAGTTCATGCTACACTCATTGTTCGCAGCGAGCAGTAGTCGTCTTGTATTGCAATTCTCTTCTTCTATAAAGCTATGGTACGCAATTTGCGTACTCTCGAAAAAAAGATGATATGCCGGCTCATGCATTTTTGAAGATTTAGTCTAACTGCAACCGAGTATTTTTCTTCTTGTTTCCTGCAGTCACCATCTAAATGAGAATTACTATTGCTGCTAGAAGGGTTAGGCGTGGCGAACCAACCTGTGGTTGGATGGTTAGAGAGACAATAGTATCTCCAGCCAATCCATGGCCACACGCACACACACAAAACCTGGGCCTCGTCCGCCATTTCACACCGGCCACGGGTGTGACCTCTGATGGTAGACACGAGGCCCTCCGAGGTGACCTCCCACGCGGCGTTTTCGGCCAATGAGGCGGCAGCCAAGAGCAGCGTGGGCGGGAGGCGGCAAGTCGACAACGGGCTGACGAGGTTGGGGACAAGGGTAGGGCGGGTGGGACATGGTCAACAACAGGTAAAGGGAGACGATGTGGTCGGGCATTTTTCCTTTGAAGTAGATAAGGGAGTGGTTGACATGTGGGTCAAGATGGGCTGGGCCGACATGGTGGACGTGCCTATGCCTATCCAGACAATCCTATTTCCCGCATATGACAGGGAATGGCGACCAAACGCTTACCCCCCGTGTGCCTTGTCCTCTGTATGGGCCGGCCCATTCCGGGTTTTTCTCACCGATTTTGGTCCCCGAACAAGTCTTTTTGGGGAATTTTTATGTTTTATGTTTTTCCTTTTCCCCTTTTGTATTTTTCATTTTTCTTCCCTGGTTATTCCTTTTTAAAAATCACTAACTAAAATCATGAAACAATTTTTGAATTCATGTACTGTTTTGAAACCGTGAAAAAATATTAAATATTGTGAATTTTTTTCGAATTTAGATTTTTTTGAAAAAAATTGTGAACACTTTTTTAAAAATCATAATTTTTTTTTGAAAGTCGTGAATATTTTTCAATGAGACAATTTTTTTAATGAAATTTATGAAGAATTTTTAAATCCGTAAACATTGTTTTGAAATTAGTGAACATTTTACAATCTCAGGATTTGTTTTTGAAATTAGTGCACATTATTTGAATTCACAAATGTTTTTTGAAAGTTGTGAACATTTTTTAACTCATTTTGTTTAAATTCGTGGACATTTTTTTAGACTCGATGTTTTTTTTGAATTTGTGAACGTTTTTTAAATCACAAACAATTTTGAAATCATGAACATTTTAGGAAGTCACGATTTTTTTGAATCTGCGAACATTTTTCAAAAAAAATTAACATTATTTGAAATTTATTAACCATTTTCAATTCTTGGACATTCTATGAATTTTATTAAAAAGAGAAGGAACAATAGGAAAAAAAGAAGGTACATGCAATGCCCGGCCCACTTAGGTGTAGCACGCTGGCGGGGGGTGCACGATTGTTTGATTTCCACCACATAGGTCGCTAAATAGGAGCTCCCGTCCAGACACACCTATATGGCCATCCATATATGAGCTAAGTTTGAGGGTGTTGGATGCTTTTTCTCTCATGTCCATGCGGTATCCGGGCTATTCACTCGAACATTTAGGGTGGCTTCAAGGCTCGACTTCACGCATGTGGCGAATCCCCGAGTCAGCGAATAGAGCGGTTGGTTTGGGTGCAAGGTGGTGCGCCTGCGTGTTGTGCGAACAGGGACGAGTCAATCAAGATTCGGTGGCAGATAGATTTTCAACATATCTATAAATTTTTAAGTGTTCATGCTATATTTATCATTTATACTTCCTTCATCCCAAAATAAATGTTGCTGATTTAGTACTCCTCGGAGGAAGTACAACTCTAGATACATTTTTTTTGAACTAACATATTGATCAGTGTTGGTTGCTGCTTTCTACTGTTTTTTATGTATAACAGTTCTAGATTTTGCCTGCAGGTGTAGCAAAGCTCTTAGAAGGAGGATGAAAGGCAAGGGTTGACGGGCAGCCTATTGCCCATTGGAGATGTCCGAAGAGCGCTGATCGGAGTGAAAGATGGGCGCAAAACGAGGGCAGGTGAAGAACAGACATGCTTTGTCCTCGACGGCCGAAGAGCATGCTCATTGATAATGGTAACGGTGATCTTGCATCGGTAAGTTAAATTTTCAGTTTTTTTGAAAGGAGGGTATTCCCCGACCTCTGCATTCTCGGTCAAAAACGATTAAAAAAGAATGGAGAGTGCAATTCCAGAGACAAAAACAATTACAAAACTCTATGAAAATCATTTTAGCTAGTCCAAAATAGGCATATCCAGCAATAGTACTTAACTGCAAAATATATATTCCCCTAAAAAGAAGTGCAACATATTAACGCCACACATTACACGAAATTATACGAGTTCAACTACAATATAACTCGACGATATAGTACTGTAAGTCTGCAATTTATGTTCTCAATAACTGGACTACCGAAATATTTCTATCCGATAAATATGAGACGTAAGTAAAAGTGCACCGAACATAAGTCTATACTGAAGGTCGAAGACTGAGTGGCGAAACTTGGATCCACTGATTTTAGTATGCACCGCCATTGCTTCCGCTCTTCCTCTTGGACGTCGCCGGCTGCTGCTGCTGCTGCTCACGTATTTGCCTCGACGCGCCAACCATCCTCTGCATCGCCGGCGTCGCATACGCCCCGGCCGCGCCAAAACCTAGAATCGACGGCGCCGCGCCCGGAGCCGCCCCGCCCGGCTGGCGACAGCCGTACCCCTCGGCACCGGCCACGAAGGCCGACGCGGCGCGCTGCTGCGCGTGGGAGCTGTAGCCGGTCAGGATGCACGCGCACCCCGACTGCTCGTACTCCCGCCGGCTCGCCACGCGGGTGCTCAGCTCCCGCAGCTCCTCCACCAGCGCCTTGCACCTTGCGTCGTCCGCCAGCGCCGGCACCAGCGCCTCCCGCCTGCGCTCCAGTATCCTCGCGGCCTCCGCGTACTCGCCGCGCTCCGCGGCCGCGCGCGCCGCCGCGATGTCCTCCGTCGCCTCCACGCGGAATTTCTCCCGCGCCACGTCCATGGACGGCTGCTGGTCCTTGGCCAGCTCCACCGGCCTCTGCACCGCTATGTCCTCGCCGGCCACGTCCAGCACCTGCCCGGTCGCCGTGTCGCGGTAGGTGCATGTCACCTTCACGAGCCGCGTCACGTCGTCCGCGTCGCCGGCCCTCGGCACGTCCACCAGGAGCAGAAAGCGCCTTTCCTCATCCGCGTAGAGCTCGCCGACGTCCACCGAGGCGGAGCGCCCGTACGCGTCGATGCTGGCGTCGTAGCGGCCGGACTTGACTGCACGGACGCGCACCGGGTGCACGCACTTGACGCTGATCAGCGCCTCCTGCACGACCACGGAGAGGAGCCCGCCGATGCACTGCGCGAACGAGTCTTGCACCACCTTCTCGTCCTCGATGAAGGAGAACGTGCCGCCGGTCTCCTCGGCGATCGTGTGCATGGCTGACGAGTCGTGGTCGACGCCGAAGCCGAAGGTGTGTATCGGCGTCGATCGGTGGCCGGCACCGCTTAGCAAGGAGCTTGGCACGAGACTACGGTAGTTATTTGTCTGGTATGAGCCGTAACCGTAACCTCCAAGATCGAGATTGTACGTGTCCTGGCCGTCCGAGAGAAGGATGACGCTGACTACGGCGTTCTTGTGCCGGCGGCCGTCGAGCACTTTGGCAGCCTCGGTGAGGCCCTTGAGGATGTTCGTTCCACCTTCAGCCTCGAGTAACTGCACAGCGTCCTTGGCCTTGACCTTCCCGGCGTCCGACATGCGCGTCAGCGGGATGACCCGATGCGCGGCCGTCGAGAATGCCACGACGCTGAGGCGGTCAGCAGGGCCGAGCTGGTCGACGATGAACTCCATAGCCTTCTTCAGCAGCGCGATCTTGTGTCCCGCCATGCTGCCGCTGACGTCGAGCACGGTGACGAGGTCGAGCGGCGCGCGTGTCTGCGCCGCCGCTGCGGTGACGGCACAGGGGCCTTGGCATGGACCAGCACCACGAAGTTTTCGTGCGGCTTGCCTCTGGCGACGGCCGGGTGCTCGCAGTGGGCATCGAGGACGAGCTTGCCTCCGCCGTTGGCCGCGTCGTGGACGAGATCCCAGTCGTCCAGCGGCGCCCCCTGCGCCGGAGGCTCCACCGGCTCGTCGTCGTCGTACACGGCGCGGTCAGGGAGATACATGGGCGATGGCTGGTGCATGAAGGGAGGGAACAGCGCCGGCCCCGGCGGCGGAGCCGTAGTGGTGGAAGGTGGGGTACGAAGAAACCTGGTAAGGCCAGCGCGTGTTGCAGACCGGGCACACGCTCCCCATGACGCACGAGAGGTGGAACGTGTGCTCGCACTCAGAGGTGAAGGTGGCGCCGGCGACGGCGCCCTTGCAGATGGCGCACGTGGACCGCGACCGGGTGCCGTGGAAGGGCAGCGGCATCCGGCCGGGCTGCGGCTGCAGGGGGGAGTAGGAGAGCGGGAGCGGCGTGAAGGTGGGCGTCGCGCGCCACGTCGCGTAGCAGGAGGGGCACGCGGGGGCGCCGGAGGCGCAGCGAGGGTGGAAGACATGGGCGCACTCCGCCGTGAAGGCGCCATCCTGACACGTCATGGTGTTGTAGCAGGCGGCGCACCGCTGGCCTGGGGTCGCCATGAGATCAGATCGTCGGTTTTGTTACGACGCACTAGATGGTGGAAGTCGATCGTGGTGTAGCCCTATAGATTGGGCATTTATATATAGGGAGCGGAATAGGAGGAGGAGATCGTCACACAAGGAAATCGCCACCGACTCCATGGATGTTTCCCTTTTGTTACTTTATATACATACATGTCGGTCGGTGTTCGTTTTGGTATAATATCTTTCTACTTTTAGAAATTTCTAGGACCTGATAAATGTTACACGTGTCGCACAAGCATATGACAATTTTAAATGTTTTCTATGGTAAGTTCAGTGACACGAGGATGATAATTTTAGTTGTAAATAGAACAACTTCTTTTCGGATGGCAAGTCTCAGGTTTTTTTGTTTGTTTTTTCTTTTTGGATGATAACTTTAATTGTAAAAAACGTCAGGACCAAAAGCAGCTTCGTGCTACATATGTGACACTTATCAGTTGGAAAAATTCTATACTTATGCACAAACTAGCAAAAATTGGCCATACGTTGCAACAGGAAAATGTGAGTCGCCTTAAATCATGGATGGCCGGGGAGAGGAACTATATCTCGAGATAAGGGCTCATGAGAAAACCGGTGAACCGTTTGAGCTACAACTCTTTGGGACATGGGATATTATCCCGAGTTAATTCATCTAGATGAACACAATGACTTTGGATTATTAATTCATTTAGAAATTTAAAAGTAAAACAAAAAAATAACATTAGAGCATCTCCAATAGATGCCCTATTTCAAGGCACAGAAAGAGGGTGTTTAAAAAAAGAATGGGGCATTAATTATTTTTTGGGGCATGACAAAGTGCCGTCTCCAACAGTTGTCCTAAAATAGGGCACCCAAATCAGCAAAATAAATTTTCTTTTTAAGCGAGCATTTGAACACCTCGACCATATTTAATACTTCATAACTACTTGGACCACATTCAAAGTTCATACATGTGACATAGTTCAACTACAAACTTAAAGTAGTATATGCAGAGAGTAGCGTTTTGGCACACGGGAGCACGCACTTCAGGTTTTTAAAATGTGTTTTAAACGTATTTTGAAATGTCAAAAAATTCCAAACAAAAATTTGGCGTGTGCATCTCGATATTGTACGTGCTCACAAAGTTGTTTCGCGAAAAATTAACAAGTTATGTGTTGCGAATGAAAAAGACAAAATCCAGTGTTAAAAAGTGCTTTTCACAAGACATCTTTTTGTCTTTTTACACAAGCCACAAAAAATGTCGGTTTTCTCCGAAACTTGACGTGCACACATATAATGTCGAGATGTATGCACTAAATTTTTGTTTGAAAACTTTTCACACTTCGAATTTTCTTTTTTCGGTGGCAGGAGCGCGCGCTCCCATGTGCCAAAGCGAATTTCTGATGCAAACTTAAACTATGACATGCCAACTTAACTACTAGGACATGCAAATTACAAACAAACACATATTATCCCAGTCAATGCTTGTATGATCGGAGTATATCGACCACAGAGGAGGTGAATGGGAGATTTGAAATTTATTTCGAAACATATCTCTCAGTACAACACAATGGAAATAAATCTCAACATATGCGGGGCTACAAAAGAAAACTACAATCAAAATGAAACTAAGTTAATGCTAGACCATGATAGACAAATACAGGTAAAAGAAAACATGTCAAGATAGGTAGAATATGACCCTAAGAAAGATAATTGCCGAAACTCAGATAAAAAACACGCACACTATCGAGAGATGTTCATGAGAGCAAGACTTAGCTGCATAATTAAGTAGCACCAGATGTAAATCAGACGAACATACAAACATACAATCTTAAGTACAAAAAATGCAAATATATAACACATCTTCACATACAGATTTGCATGAAAAGTAAGCAGCCAACCATCTCGGTTGGTGCGGGTGGCTATTTATAGCCAGAGTAATCCCAAGGGTAAATGACCAATAAGGGTCTACGGTCCAGCCAATGGCGAACCGACATGTTTCCAATGGTCGGATTTCAAACTCACTCGCTTGAGGACACAAGTATATCTGATTGTGCTTTATGGTAACCAAGCCCAGTCCTAAAAGACTCAAACTTCTTATACAACTGCCGAGGAGTTTGTTTCAGGCCATACGAGTTCTTCTTGCAAACTAAGTGCTCCTTGTCTGCAACCATGAACCCCTCTGGCTGCTCCATGTATATCTCATCCTCTAGTTCATCATGCAAGAATGTAGTCTTCTCATCAAGTTGTTCATTTTTCAAGTCCATGGTGACAACCATGCCAAGCACAACTCGGATCGAAGACATCTTGACCACCGGAGAGAATATCTCATCATAATAGATAACCTTTTTCTGACTGAAACCTTTCACAATCAATCTGGCCCTGTACCTTGGATGTGAGGTATTTTCTTCGGTCTTCACTCTGTACACCCACTTGTTCTTGAGTGCTTTCTTGCCCTTTGGCAGATTCACCAACTCAAAAGTATCATTCTCATACAGGGAATTCATCTCATCCTGCATGGCTTTTGACCATTCATTCTTGTTCTCACCAGACATTACCTCCTCATAGCATGAGGGCTCACCTACATCAGTCATCAACACATATTGATGTGCCGGATACTTAGAAGGAATGTGATCTCTTTCACTTCTCCTTTTTAATTGCATTGGTGGTGAATCATGTGGATTTTCATTGGCATCATCATTACCAACTTCATCATTATCATCACTTCATGGCTGCTCATCACTTTGACTTGTACTTCCTTGATCAGTTGCACCTTCACTGTCCCAGTGTCATCATCTCCTCCATGATTGTCAAGCACGAGAGAAGGACGGATCAGGTCCATGTCAATCTGAGGTGTGTAGGTCATTGGTTTCTCTGGTTTCCCAATATCTTTTATTGTTTCATCTTCAATGAACACCACATCTCAGCTCCGCACAATCTTCCTATTGGCTGGATCCCACAACCTGTAGCCAAACTCTTCACTTTGGTTGGTTGAGGTAGATGCGCTACTTTGTCTTGCTATCAAGCTTGGATCTCTCGTCCATTGGAACATGTACAAATGCCCTACAACCAAAGACTTTCAAATGCTTGTATGATACCTCCTTCCCCGACCAAACTCCTTGAGAAATATCACCCGCAAGAGGAACTGAGGGAGATAGGTTAACCACATACATAGCACTCATCAATGCTTCAGCCCAAAAAGAATTAGGTAAATGAGCATGAGAAAGCATAACTATGACCCTCTCTGTGAGTGTCCTTTCATTCTCTCTGCAAGAACATTGAGCCGAGGTGTCTTTCTTGGACACTTCTCAAGCTCGATGCCAAACTTCCTACAATACCTTTCAAAAGGACCTCGATATTCACCATCATTTTCTTATCTCACACACTTCAATTTCCTGCCAGTTTCTCTCTCAACTTGGGCATGGAACTTTTTGAAGGCTTCAAGCATCTGGTCTTTGTGTTTTAGCACATACACAAAAACCTTTCTGAAATGGTCATCAATAAAACTCACAAAGCATAATGCTCCACCATGGGATTTTTCAGTGATGGAGCAAACATCAGTGTGCAAAATATCAAGAACACTTTATGCACGATGTGGAGGGAGTGTACAAAATGCAACCCTACGTTGTTTGCCAGCAAAACAATGTGCATAGGGTTTCAAGGATATCCCTTTCAACTCAGGGAGGTAATCCATGCGAGCAAGAGCATGCACACCCTTCTCACTCATATCCCAAGCTTCTTGTGCCACAATTCAATCGAAGTCTCTTTTTCAGCAATGTTCAACACCTCATTGCACAGCTTGGTTTTAGTCACATAGAGATTACCTTTCCTACTTCCTTGAGCCACAATCAGGGAGCCTTTGGTGAGCTTCCATTTTCCTTCACCAAAATAATTAGGATGTTTAATATCATCAAGTTGTAGGAGATATGCCCTAGAGGCAATAATAAATGATATTATTTATCTCCGAGTTCATAATTATGTTTATGTTCTATGCTATAACTGCTATGGTTCTCGAGTCTGCAATAACCACGAGGCTCAGAGGAAGACTCATATGCACGTGTGGAATAATAAACGGTAAAATGTATTCCTAGTCTGGCCTCTAAGACTAGCTCAAGTGTTGCATGATGGTTCTGTTTTCCTGATCATGGGCATGTCTATGCCAGCAACCTTGAGGGCACAATGTTAAGAGAACATTTGTGTTGAATCGACCCGGATTGATGTTATGCTAAGAGATTCATTCGTCACAAGTTAATGGTACATAACACAGAGATGGTTAACGTTTGCATGATTCCTTAGACCATGAGAGTATCGAGTTTCTTCATGCTTGCTTCATGAACTTTGGGGTTTGTTAAACGTCATTCGTAAATGGGTGGCTATTACGGCGGCTTACGGGTTCATGGAAAAGTGTGTCAAGTAACTTGATAGCTCAAGATTGGGATTTGCTCCTCCGACGATGGAGATATATTCTCGGGCCCTCTCAGTATTACGGTATCCATCATCGTCAGGCCAGACACATTGTGATTTGATCACTGGGATGCCGGAACACGGAAACGAGAAAAGAGAACAAAACCGGTAACGAGGTAACTTGCATGGTGGACAAATTGTTTGTCCATGGGGATGCAATAAATCTCACCTCGGGTGTTTGTGACATATCGCGAAGCAACAGGAATAGCTCACTGCAACTGGAGGTTCACTCGAATATTTATTCGTGTGGGTATAGGGGTCAATATGGGTGTCCACGGCTCCGATGTTGATCATTGATCGAAAGGGGTTCCGGGTCATGTCTATACTTCACCGAACCAATAGGGTAACACGCTTAAGGGTCATCTATTTGCTGAATACTAGACAAGGAGTCTGAGAGAAAATCACCGAAAAAGTTTCGGACACCGAAAAAGTTTCGGACAGCGGAAAAGGTTCCGCAGAGAGAGGTCATCGGATGAGTTTCGATGAAACTGAAAAGTTGTTTCAGGGGATACCATTAAGTCAAATTGGTTTCGGCACATGCCTGATAATTGTTGGAGGGTGCCAGAATCATTCCGGAAGCTTTCTAGAATTTTTCAGGATAATAACCGGATATGCTCCGGAGCTGCCGGAACCACTTCAGATGCTTTTCGCAGATGAAAATCACTAAACCGGAATTGTTTCGGAACGCGTTGAAAATCATTTTGGCGGGTACTGGAAATGTTCTAAGCCCACATAAATATTTTTAGTTCGAACGGACACTGAAAAATGTCATCGTGAATAGTGAAAGTACTTTTTGGGATATTTATGGAAAGCCACCTTTTGGGGCTTTTCCCAAAAGGCTTCTAGAAGGACTTGGGGATCAAGGAACCCCCTTTGGGGGCCCCCCATGAAGGTGGGACGTTGGAGGGTGCAGCTCCTCCATGGGGCTCCACTTGTCATCCCTTTATGCCTTTTATACCCTTTGTGTGTGACATAAAGTGGGGGCGCTTTTGGTATTTCAGAATACCCATCCTACCCCTTGGTTTCCCTATAAATAGGAGGTGAGGGGGCTGCCCAAAACTCATCCCTTATCACATACAAGTGCCATGCAATGATCTGGCTTCTTCTCTCCCTCCCACGAAAAGAGTTTCGTAGAGCCGTAAGGCTGTCTGGGTTCCGGCAGGAACTAGTTCTGGACGGCGAAGCCCTGCCGGATAGATGACACCGTATGTGTGCAACTCTGTAGAGAGATACTAGTTTCGGTCTTAGTTCGTGAGTGCCTCCTGAAGGGCTGTCCGTGTGACCGTCCGAGTTTTGAAGGTCCTTTCGAAGGCTGTCCGAGTGACCGTTCGAGTTTCGAAGGTCCTCCCGAAGGGCTGTCCGCGACACCGTCTGGGGGGCTGTTCGACTGCCTCCCGGAGGGCTGTCTGAGGAGCAGATGAGGGTATACATCCTCGCGGTTGGGAGGTTGTAAATCCTAGCTGCGGGGATCTGCACCGCCGATCGTCATCGACTCTACTTCCCGCTGCGCTACGAGTCGGTAACGAAAAAGATCAAACCATGTATGCAGTCTCCATAGTAGTCCTGGGCTGGTGCGTAGGTCGGAAATTTTTGTTTTCTGCCGCGTTCCCCTACACAAGCTTGCCCACTGACAATAAATTAAGCCTTATGTCGGGAACATGCCTCACATCGTTGAGCACCAATCTGTAACCTGTGTGTTGCAATGCATATAAAGCCCTTGCCAACAATTGTTGATGAACCACTATTTCCCATCCTCACTTGGCCAGTAACACCATTAGTGTAAGATATGAAATACTCTTGTCTGATGTAATGTGGAAGGACGCACCTGAATCCACAACCGAACTCATGGCATCATCATGAACAACACTATACTATGCTTCATCTTCAATGACTAGACATTCCTCATCTGTTGCGGTCATGGTTGAGCCGCTCTCAGCCTTTTGCTTAGTTTTCTTTGCAAGTTTCCCCTCTGCAAGCTATCTTTTGTAATTCTACACTCGCTCTTTATGTGTCCTGAACTGCCACAATGAAAGCAAGTAATATATTTTCTCTGTTTTGACTTTGATCTCCCCATGGACTTACTTATGCCTTGCTGAAATCTTGTATTGCTGCATCCACGGTTCTCATTCTTCCCATGGGTTTCAGCCACATATGCATCTGAAGAAGGGGCATCATCTTTTTCCTTCTTTCTGGCTTCTTCGTTCAGCACAACACTACTAGGAAAAGGCATGGTAGTGGCGCACCGAATTTGCCTTCTAATGGCGCACTACCGGTGCGCCACTGGCATCACGCCATTAGAATTAAATTCTAATGGCACACCACCAGTGCGCCATTAGTATCTGGTGTTCTAATGGCGCACCACGTAGTGCGCCATTAGTATAGCCTGCAGTGCGCCATTAGAATGCCTCCCAGGGGGGCATATGTACCCATGTGCTTTGGCATTCTAATGGCGCACCAGCAGTTAATGCGCCATTAATGTGATGATCACAGTGCGCCATTAGTGTCTTGTGTGGTGCGCCATTAGTATGAATATTAGGTCTTTTTTGCTTTTCTGATTTTTGCACAGGTTACAAAATATATTATTGGACAGAATATAGACAGCAGCACACAGCAACATCAGATTCATCGAATACAATAGAAGATTAGTCTCCGAATACAATTCATCATATTAGTCTCCGAATTCAAAAGACCGAACAAAGATAAAACATTACAAGTCTCAAGACCGCGAGTATCGAGTTTGCCTTCACATTACAAGTCGATATCTATCATCTAAACTACCATCACATAGAAGAGAGCTGTGGTCATCACGATGAGCATCATCGCGATCAAATTGGTCTTCATCCGGTTCCTCCAACGCTCCCTCCTCTCTCCCGCTAGATAGCTGGCGTATCTACATTCGGCCTCCGCCCTAGTGGTGTACCCTTTGTAACTATTACCGCTGAAACGGTGAACCTGTCTCCGACACTCCTCCCAGTCGTCGTAGACTCCGGGAACCTTACCCTTGTACACGACATACGATGGCATCTCTATGCACAAGCCAAACAATAGACAATACATAAGCAATATGTAAGTATGCAACAAAAGGATCGGAAGAGAAAAGCAAGACATTAATAGCATGATTCATGGTCCTACTAATAAATAGCATCGATTACATCTAAGTTGAACGACTGTCCAAACCAAAGAGACGTACAAATTCATTAAAGTATAATTACAACATGAGCCAATCAATGTTTCAGAACTACACATCACTACTTTCAACTCGACTCATCGGACAGGAGCATGGATGAAGCCGCCGTCTGTCGTGATGGTCATGAAATTGCGGTCGTTGTCACCCTGCATTTGTAGCGTTTCATCTATCTCACTGTTGGACGGTTGATATCTGAGGAAGAACTGCCCCGAGGTATGAAGGACATCTTGATGGATGATGTCCGCAAACTCCGACTGGATGCGAAAGAATTCTTGTCTGAGGTCCGCGTCCTGGACTGCCGACAAGCTCGCGGCCCAATCTTTGAGATTATCTGGTAGCAGAAGTTGATGATGGTCCCTTACGATCGTCCGCATGTGATGGAGGGCGTAGTAGGCATCCTTCTGACCGCCAGGCGGCTGCTTGACGCAGTAGAACTTCGTATTGTGTGAGAACATGTGCTTGCCGTACTTACGAACTGCCCTGGTGAAGGTGCCTCCAGATTTGGTGTAGCCGGGGAGAACATCATCAAGAACTTTCTTGACATTTGTCTAGTCTATGTTGGAGTTACGATTCGGGTTGAAATACGTGGCCATGGAATATTTTGGGCTTAATAGGATGAGTGTGCAATGTGTGTCACTGCACAGAACACGGAATGTTAGAAAAAAAAGAACGATCGAAATCTAAGAAATCATATGTTACGGGGCGGTTAAGGGATGACTTACCCGGGAAAGTAAGCCACAAGGAAGTTATCCTTATCTGGGTTTGCCAGAATGACGCTTTCGAGGTGTGAACTCGCAACTTGGCGGTCCCCAGTGCTGCTCAAGTGCTTGGCATGCATGTAGAAGGGGTCGACTATCACGATGTCCGGGGTCTTGTCTCTAATGATCCGCATCTCCATACTCAGCGAAAACAACCGAACGAAGGTGTAGTGCAGCGGATGAAGGTTAAACATAGCAAAGATGTCATCAAACCGGAGGACGATCGTACCCCCGATGTCGCCATCCACAAAGCCCTTGCCCTCTGGCACCTTGGCCACGAAAACCGGGTATGCCACATCCTTCTCTCTGAGACGCCGCTTCTCCAAAGAAAGAACACTATCGTGCAGACTCCGCATAGCACCGGTTGCAGCATTCAGCATATTTGGCGGTAGCGTCGCCCTACCTGCCACATGCACCCTCCTCGAGATATCCTTAGGTGAAGGTGGCCCGTCCCGAGCACGGATTGAACTCGGTGCCGGCTGGCTCGCACCGGCGCCCTTGTTAGTCTTTCGTTTCCGTACCTTCTTCTTGATCTCCTGTAATGGGACCGAGTTCTGCTCACAGACCGCCTTCTTGAGCGTGTTGGGGCTGATAATATTTCGCACCTCAGCTATCTGAGGCTCGGTGAAGGCGGGAGCTGGAGGCATGTCCTGAGAACTGAATGCTAGACGACGCCTGTTGCAATTGGATTTCTCCGCTGTACCAGCTAGATCGCGGTGGTCTTGGTTGGGTTCTTGAGAAAGAGGCCCGCAGAACTCGTCAGTGTACCCATGTTCGGCAAAGTACTTATCAACGTTGGTAAATGTACCGTCGTCGTTGTCGCCGCCGTCCGGATCCTGTGCCATAGGGCTGTCCGGATCCTGTGCCATAGGGATGTCCGACAGGTCCGGTAGCGTTGCGGCGTTCTTGCCATGGCTTGGCGCCGGCACGACTGGCGGTCTTGTCTGTGGGGTGGTGTACCCCGCCCCCAAACGAATCTGGCTCTTCGGCCAAAGCAGGGGCCAGTTTACGTAGGCGCTGAGGGTCATCTCATCTTCTTCGTCGGCCCCAGCGGGTCGAATCGGAGGTAACAGCTCGTCGCAGCCTGGCAGCACCCGAACCACTTCAAACCCTATACATTGTGGGTGGCATCGGATTACCATGGAACATGGGGTTGCCCGGTTGAACGATTCTGCCCTTGGCGACATCGACCAACTCGGCGCCCACGAAGTGCAGAAGAGTGCAAGGAACATCGGCGGTGCCCTGCAAAAACATGTACAGGGCGTCAGGGATGCCCAGTTAAAGGCAAGGAGATGAAGTCATCGGCCGAGAGGTTTAGTTACCGTGATGCCGTCGAGCTCAGCTAATGTCGAGGCACCGCCAACGGCGGGCGTGCAACTGATGGAGGGGGGCGCTTGTTGGCGAGGTGCCGGCCGGCGTACACCCGGGTGCATTAAGCTCCAATGCCCATGCCAGCGCCGGAGACACGAATACCGCCTCCGCCGGAGACACCAATGGCGCCGCCGCCGGAGACACCAATGGCACCGCCGGAGACACCAATGGCGCCGCCTGCGCGCTGTGTGAGTTGCTGGCCGTGAAGCTGGGAACCGGGGGAGGCCCCTGTTGGCCGCCCGCAATCCACGTCGTCAGCCCATGAATCAACGTAGGCACCATGGTGTTGAGCGTCGTTCCAAGTTGTTGTTGCACTTGCTCTTGGACAAGCACCGAAATCCGCGCCACTTGTGCCTTGAGTTCTTCAACCTCGCGCGTCTGGCTTTCCGAGCTGGTCTTTTTCTCCTTCCGCACACCAGCGGTATAGTATGACCCCCATTTTGTGGACAAGCCTTTGACGGCCACACGACCAGCTGACGTCGGCTTAGTGAGCTTATCCTTGTTTTTCATTACGTTCAACGCCCTATTTAAAGGGGTGTCGAAAGGGGAGCTCTTAGACGACCCCGCGCTACTGCTTTCAGTGTCCTGCGAAAGGAACGTGAACCATTTAGAAATATTGGGGATTAATTAGAGTGCAACCATATGGAGCTAATTACGCGGGGGTGTATTCCTTACCAGAAGAAGCTCAAGCGCCCTGGTCTTCGGATCCGTGGTAAGCTCCTTTGTTATCGGGTCCTTCTTGTACCGGGCCCTGACATAGTTCCTGGTCTGCTTGTCACCGCTGTATTTCTCGAAGCGGGGCGGTAGGCCTTGCTCGGCACGCTCCGCGTCCTCCTTGTCCCATATAGGCTCCACCACTCTATAACCGCCAGGACCGAGTTTGTGTTCCCCTAAGTTCAACTCCCACATTTCTTTCCCCCACTGACTTGATTCGGAGGTTGCACTGCTCTCGCACTTGATCTTGAACTCCTTGTACTCATCTTCGCTCATCAAAGGATATTTCGCCTTGATCTTCTCATAACTATCACCTTTATCAATCATTCTCTTCACCGCACTTCTCTAAGTAGACAGGGCCATGCTCATCTTTGTGAGGGCGGCACTGTTCACTTTATTCCCTAAGAGGCATGTGTTTTCAAATTCGGCGAGGAACTTGTATCGTTCGTGCAGCTTCGTGAAGAGGAGGTTGCGCAAATTCCCTCGGTCCTTATGCCTAAGGTTCTCGGTGTTGATCGAGACGGTGCTCCGGAGAATGCACCCGAGCTGAACCGAGTACCCCTTGACTATATGTTTGGGCTCCGTTGGATTCCCGGCAGAGTCCACTTGAGTGAATTCCTCCTTGAGGGTGCGGAGCGCATTCGAGCGTCGGTCCTTCCTTTGCTTCTTCGGTTGGCTGCCATCTGTGTGTGCGCCGCCATCATCAGTGGTGGCATCCTCGGCGGCACCATCAGTGGTGTCATCCCCGACGCCACTAGGGGTTGTGTAATCAGGATCGGTGTCTTCCGCGGCGTCCTCATAGCGGTGAGGTTGTTCCTCCATCTCCTGGGACAGCTCCCAGAATTGCTTGCTGCCCGAACCACCGGCCTGATTGTTGTGGGCCATGTTTCGCTCTAAATAGGAAAAAAGTTTGGTCAAAAAGTTGGTTATTGTCAAGGAACAAGATCATGGTCTCATCATTTAGGGTTTGTCGACACCGAGGCACCCTAAAAGCCTAAGCTTTCATCATTTAGGGTTTGTCGACGCCGAGGCACCCTAAAAGCCTAAGCGTACATCATTTAGGTTCTCATCGACACCGAGGCATCCGGGGCAGCCAAGTTAAGTTTTCATCATTTAGGGTTTATCGATGCCGAGGCACCCTAGGTTGGGCCTAATCACTTGGCACTAATCACTTGGCTCTATTGCCACCTATGTTGGGTTTATCATCTAGGGTTTATCAATGCTAAGGAGAATTCTAAGTTGGGCCTAATAACTTGGCTCTATTGCCACCTATGGTTTAATGCAGCAAGAATGGCAGGGCAGTTGATCCTACTTAACTAAGTACTAAGATACCCCGGCCCATGCATTAGTCGCAAGTACCCCATATGTCCTATTTTTAGCAAAGTCATGCTAAAATTCACGGAAAATTTTAGCATGACCTTTGCTGAAAATAGGACCTATGGAGTACCCGAATTTGCCGGAACGGAAGTTAATCGACATTTCGGCAAACTCAAGGGCAACTCGGGGTACCTGCAAATTCATCACGACACAATGGCCGGAGACAAAACCCAGCAAACTAGCAAGATGATCATCATCTTTGCAAGACAGTAGCTCAAGTTTTTGACAGTAGCCTCTGAAGAAAACAGCATTGCAACATTCAAGTTCACAGGATAAAAAAATCATCGACATTCACCAACCCACATGATGTTAAAACCCACATGAGCTGTAAACAGACTTAAAAAACCCACATGATGTTATAACTGTATACACTGAACATGATGATACCAAATGGGAAGGAAAATTGTATCACTCTAGATTAGTGTAGCCACTATCTAACAAAACCAGAATGTTAACAAAATTACACCATGATGATACCAAATTCTTGTAGCAGTACAATGAGTTCACAGGATAAAAAAATCATCCACATTCACCAACCCAAACTGGTGGAGATACAGCAAACCAGAACCTCCCAGGTTTCTGCCATTTTATTTTTCCCATCGTATATGTTTTTTGATTCATGTCATGGTACTTGCTGTCAAACCAAGTATTTTCTTTCTACATAATCTGGGAAGTTTCCTTCTTACTGTCTCACTATCTTACTGTCTGACTACAAAAAACTAGTATGCTTAGTTGAGACTAGTATGCTTAGTTGCATTATGACAGGCAAAAACTACAAATATTTGTGTTTTTAGTTGAGCAATGCAGCGACAGTGTGATAGGCAAGTTTCAGCTGGCAAAGTGTCACGATTCAGACAACAGAGCAGCTAAGCATAGCAAGTGGATAGTTTAGTCAGTATACTAGTACTCTGTAGAAAGCATGAGACATATATTACCTGGAGGAGACTTCGTCGGAGAGTTGCCTGTGAATTGAAAATACAACGAGATCAGCAAAGGACAGTAAGATATATACTGAAATTATCATAACAAAATGCCAGCTACTGCCATGGTCAAAGAATAGATTATGATAGCTGGACAAGTACATGTCAAACTAGATAATTTTCAGAACCGGTTTAACCACCGCAGGATAAAACAATGCATCCAAGACTGGGCTTAGACTAATATCCTCATAGCATAATCTGACATCAAGCAAATAATATAAGAACAGTGAAAATGTATGTTCACTGCAAATGAATATGGACCAAGTGTTCACATTCTTGGAGTAACAAATATTCATCTACTCATTTGTAGATACCTAGGAGTAACAAGACTGCACTTGCCAATAATGTTTTATTTATGCTTCCCAAGGACCAACTCCTAAACTGAACACAAAAAACTGTGTGCACATCTGCAAGTTGTAGAAGGAAAAGGTGCAACACTAAAAAAACTATCAAACTAACAGATCCATTAATCAATTAAGGACTTCTTACATGTTACATCTATCATTATGGACTTCTTACATGTTTCATATTGTTGCATGAATCCAAATTCACTGGAATATTGTTGCATGAAGCAAAAGAGGCCCTGGGCATCCATCCAACACAGCTAAACAAAGAAAATGCAGTTCCATGCTTTCACAATACAATTCTCTTCAGATTTCTTATTAAGAGACAACAAGATACTTGTCACTGAAATTTTCTTCAGATTTCACAGTACTGAATTTCAATGGGAAAAATTCTTAGTACAGTTCAATCTCAGGGAATCAAATATGAGAATCAAATATGGGTCGTGCAGTTCCACTATCTGTATAAAGAACCATCGGTGGCGCTCCACTAAGAACCATGCCGCTAGCTGGTGCCGAGGATATGGGGATTGCCGGTGGGAGGAGATGGGATTGGGGTAGGGTGGCCTCACTCACCTGCTGGCTAGCGCGCCGGCGTCGGGGAGAGGCGGGCGGGTTCGGGTGGCGTGAGCAAGGAGGTTGGTCGGTGCGGCGGTCCTCGATCTACGGTGGCGGTCCTCCTCGATCTGCGGTGGCGGTCCTCCTGGCCCGAGAGTCACTTGGCAGCAGCAGCTTCCCAGCCCATCGGGGCACTCCTCCCTGGTCCGGACTGGCCACGCTGCTCGGGGACGGCGAAGGAGACGAGGGGCCGGTGAGGGGGACGGCGAACACGGGGGGCAGCGGGTGAGATCGATGAGGCAGGGGAGAGATTAGAGAGATTGGGGATTTAGTGTGGGGGGAAGCTTTCTAATGGCGCACCACCCCCTCGTGCACCATAAGTACGACTATTCTAATGGCGCACCACCCCTCGGTGCGCCATTAGAATTTTGTTTTAATCTAGCCCACTAGCCATATCTACAACCTAACCCTATCTACAACAGAACCCACCCATTAGCCCGACTGGTCAGCACGCAGCACACACACCAGGAGGTCCTGGGTTCAATTCCCAGGCTCCCTAATATTTTTTATGCATTTTAAATGCTGTTTTTATATTTATTTGTGTTCAAATATGTTCAAACTTGTTTAAATCATAACAGTAATATTTTTTTATAAAAACAGTAATAATTTTTTTTAAATATGTTCAAATTTGTTACTTGAAAATATCATCGGAGGCGGCGGTGGAG
>NC_041384.1:641531824-641564892 GCF_002162155.2 Triticum dicoccoides | reverse complement strand
CGTCGGCGGCGGTGGAGCGGGGGAGGGTTGCAGTGGGTCGTCGGCGGTAGTGGAGCTAGCGGGGGAGGGTGCGGGTGGGATTGAGATGGAGGGGGGTCGAGATCGAGATGGAGGGGGAATCGAGATCGAGATGGAGGGGGATCGAGATCAAGTGTCCTCATGAATTCAAAAAGTGCCCATGAAATTTAAAAATATTCATGATATCAAAAAGTGCCCATGAAATACAATCGAGAAATGAAGACTATGATTTAAATACAATCGATCTTAGCTAGCTATCTGTTCACAATCTTCTTGCCCTTCTTTTTCGCAAATGGAGTTCTTCTGTGGAACGGACGTCCTTTAGGTAGGGTGGTCATGCTTCTTCTTGTGGTGTGTGCTGCTACTTCATCGTCGTCGTCATGTTCGATCTTCGGGTCGCTGTACTTGTTGAAGTCTTGCTCATTGGCTACTCCATCCATTCCGATGATCTTCCTTTTGCCTCTCCTCACGACAACACGACTGGGCTTTGACGGGTCGGTAATGAAGAAGCATTGGTCCACTTGGGAAGCCAGTACCCATGGCTCATTTTTCGCGGTGACGTTTGCGCCCGCGGTCTTGGATTTGGCTTCGGGTATAACCATGGTGGTGAAATACCGGTCTTATTTTAGGACGCTCTTGGCCCATCTGACACGGAACATCGGGACCTTCTCTCCAGCGTAGCTCAGCTCCCAGATCTCCTCGATCCTTCCGTAGTATCGGTCCTTGTCGTTACCGGTGTAGGATTCCATCGTTACCCCAGAGTTCTGATAACCATCGCTCTTCATGTCCTTGTCCTCGGTGTAGAATGTGTAGCCGTTGATATCGTACACCTCATAGGTCATCAGCTTGTGCTCGGCGCCCTGTGACAAGGCAAATATGAGTTGTTCTTCCGCGGAAGAATCCTCATGTAAAGGGTACGACAGAAGCTTTTGCTTGAACCAACGCGTGAAACATGAGTTGTGCTCTTTGAGTATATCTCCGTCCGTCCTCTGTTGGTCTCGGTCATTGTACGTCTTCTCAATAAAGGTTTTGTGCTCTACCACCCAAGGATCGACCACGTCTATGTGTTGTAGCGCGACTAGGTTTGCTCTTTCAAAGTCGGCGAGTCGACCCTCGAAGTCGACATGCATTTCACGGCGACCCTCATGGTGACCCCATCCAGCGAGTCTGCCGAGGTGCCTGTTGACGGGCAGACCAACGGGGTTCTCGATGCCTAGATAATTCGTGCAGTAGGAGATGCACTCTTCGGTCAGAAAGCCCCTGGCTATACTTCCCTCTGGATGTGACATGTTGCGAACGTATCCTTTGATGACACCATTCATCCTTTCGAACGGCATCATGCTGTGCAGGAACGTCCGCCCGAGTTGGATGATATCCTCCATGATATGGACTAGCAGATGCACCATAACGTCGAAGAATGCGGGCGGGAAGTACATCTCAAGCTCGCATAGTATCACCACGATCTCTTCCTGTAGCCTTCTGAGTTGCCTCACACCAATCGACTTTCGAGAGATGACGTCGAAAAAGTTGCATAGGCCAAATAGCGTTTCATGGACGTGCGCGTCCATGATCCCATGGATTGCAACTGGAAGTATCTGCATCATCAGCACGTGACAGTCGTGAGACTTCATCCCGCTGAACTTCTGCTTCGCTGGGTCTAGGTATCTGCTTATCTTCCCTGCGTAACCGTAAGGAAGTTTTACTCCTAGGAGGCAGGTGAAAAACTGCTCGATCTCCTCCTGACTTAGAGTGAAGCACGCGGGAGGGTAGTCATTTCCGGTCTTCTTGGCCTTTTTGCCT
Organism: Triticum dicoccoides; assembly: GCF_002162155.2. NCBI lineage: Eukaryota > Viridiplantae > Streptophyta > Magnoliopsida > Poales > Poaceae > Triticum > Triticum dicoccoides. The sequence continues at coordinate 641,563,074 of NC_041384.1, read as the reverse complement.
TTGTGACGACTTTCTGTGTCCTGCTTCGCCTCATCATCATCATCATCATCATTAGCGTGAAGCTCCTGCCTGATGCCCATTGATTTCAAGTCTGCCCTTGCTTTCGGCCCATCTTTGGTCCTCTCTGGCATGTTAGCAGGGTACCAAGCAGACTCTCGCACACGTTCTTCGTGATATGCATGACATCAAGGCTGTGAGGCACACGATGAATCTTCAAGTACGGCAAGTCCTAGAAAACAGACCTCGTTTTCCATACCTTCAGTAGTAGCTCTGGCGCCTTTCGCTTCTTTCCCGGCTCTGGCGCCTTTTGCTTCTTTCCCGGCAGTGGGCAGTCTTTCCAATTTTTCAATAGCTCGTATACTTCCTCGCCGCTCCTCGCCGCTCCTCGTACACGGGCGTTTTCGGGGTTCGGTTTCACCATCGAACAGATCCTTGCGTTTTCTCCACGGGTCATCGTCGCGAAGCCACCTTCGATGTCCCATGAACACGGTTTACGAAGACCCGGGATCTCTATCTAGCTGGCGATACGTTGTGTCATCCATGCACCTTACGCATCCAGAAAATCCGCCGACTACCTACCCCGCGAGATATCCGTAACCGAGATAGTCGTGCACCGTCGTGAGCAGTGCGGCTCTCATAGGGAAATATTCTTTCTCTGCGGTGTCCCACATATTGGCTGGCGTTTTCCACAGCGTGTCTAGCTCCTCCTTCAGCAGCCCCAGATACAGATTGATGTCGTTCCCTGGTTGTTTCGGCCCTTTAATTAGCATACTCATGTGAATGTACTTCCTCTTCATGCACAACCATGGGGGAAGGTTGTACATCCACACAAACACAGGCCAAGTGCTATGTGTGCTTCTCTGGCTGCCAAACAGATTGACTCCATCGGTGCTCACGCCCAGCACGATGTTCCTTGGATCCTTCCCAAATTCTGGGTATTCGAAGTTCAACGCTTGCCACTGGCTCGCATCCTTAGGGTGACTCAGCATCTTGTCTTTTTTATTTATCTCCGGATCATTTCCGTCATCTTCTCGCTTCTTCTCCTCCCTATCCGCGTGCCAACACAGGAGCTTTGCTACCTTAGGGTCCGCGAAATACCGTTGCAGACGAGGAGTGATCGGAAAGTACCACACTGATTTTCGAGGAGCTTTCTTCCTCTTCTTGTATCGAGTGACGTCGCACACTGGACATATGGTAGACTCCGCGTGCTCGTCCCGATAAATGATACAAATGTTCATGCACACATGGTATTTCACGTGCGGTAAATCCAGAGGACACACGATTTTCTTCGCCTCCTCGAAACTGGTCGGGCACTTGTTCCCCTTGGGAAGACGTTCGTGCCAGAATGACATGTTCTCGTCGAAGCATGCGTCGGTCATTTTGTGTTTTACCTTCATCTCCAGAGCCATGAGCGTTACTTTCAGGCGGGTATCCTCGGGCCCGCATCCTTCATACAATGGAGTAACCGCGTCTATCTCCAGTTGATCCAGCTTGGCTTTCTCTCGGGCGGCAGCCCTTGCGTTATCCGTCTGCTTGAGAAGCAGCTCTTGAATATGAGGGTCCTACACCCAGCCTCCATCGTCGTCTGCTCCGGCATCTTCATCTTCATGATCATGCCCTTCGTCTTGATCTTCCTCATCATCATGTACGACATCTTCTACATGATGATTGTGTACAGCACCACCGCCGTGATCATGTCCTAGAGATTCTTCGTCTTCTCACCCGCCCTCGCCGCGGTGGTACTTGTCTTGTTGCCCTTCCTCATTTCTTTCCCGGCCCCCATGGATGACTTCATAATCATCTTCATCACCTTGCCATCGATAGCCATCCATGAAACCACGCAAGAGCAGGTGGTCCCGCACCTGCCCGGAATCCGGGTCCGCAATAAGGCTCTTCAGCTTGCATCTTCAACACGGACATCTTATCTCCATCTCGTTCTTTTGAAGCATCTCGACCTTCACGGAGCTCAAAAACCTATTCACGATGCCTTTAGTCATTGTGCGGACCATGGTCGCTTGCGGGGTAGAGCAAAACGATATTTTAGAACCAAGAATTTTTTTGGCATGACCTTCCCTAAAAATAGGACCAAAAAGAATGCATAGTGCCAAAATTCTCGCCGAAACGGAAATGAATCAAAACATTTCGGCAAAATATTGGCAACTATCGCATTTCAAATACCGGTACCTTCAAACACAAACATATATGCAACACCACAAACACATGCAACACCACAAACATACATAGATCTAGCTAGGCCACAAAAAGTGCATGTGCACATTGTTGGAGCGAGCTAGGGAGAAAAAAAGTAGATCTACATCATGAAGATAGCTTTCCCCTTACTTACCTATCAAAAAAGGTAATTTCACCACTTAATTTTGATGAATCTATGGTGGAAATGAGGTGAGGAGGAGGAGCCAGCCGAAAGCTTGGAGAAGGAGGTGGAGGGAATGAAGTGGGGAAAGTGAGTGGGTAGGTGTGGGGCTGTCCAAAATATCTTATTGGGGTCCCAGGTTACTAATGGCGCACCACCAGCAAATGCGCCATTAGTAACCCTGGATACTAATGGCGCACCTGCAGGGGGTGCGCCATTAGTAGTTTTGCAAAAAAGTAATAAATAAATAAATATATATACTAATGGCGCACCGGGTAATAGTGCACCATTACTAGTTTAAACTAGTAATGGCGCACTGTGAAACGGTGCGCCATTAGTAGTTTTGCAAAAAAAAATTTTTATAGTAATGCCGCACTGTCTGCCTCGTGCGCCATTACTAGTTAGAACTAGTAATGGCGCACTTCGAACTGATGCGCCATTAGTTTGTATGGAAATATGGAAAAAAAATTAATACTAGTGGCGCACCCTGTTTCTGGTGCGCCATTAGTGTCTTCCACACTAATGGCGCATCACCAACCGGTGCGCCATTAGTATATAGTAGTGGAGCACTGCTTCCATGGTGCGCCATTAGTATCAATCCTATCTATAGCCCTTTTCCTAGTAGTGCAATGTTCTTCACCATCTCCAAAGTCAGCTTCCCATCCAGAGCTGAAAGATTAAGCGATAGAACAAGTGTATTCCAACTATGAGGCATGGAACTCAGTAGCAACAATGCTTGCACCTCATCCTCAAAGTTTATCTTCATGGCTAAAAGTTGATTTATATGGCATTGGAAGACATTCAAGTGTTTAATCGCACTTGTACCATCTCGGTACTCAAGCTTTGCAAGTCTTTTGATCATCGAGGCCTTGTTCATTGATGTCTTCCTCTTATACATAGACTTCGACTTCTGCCACATCTCATACGCATTTGTATCATTTGCAACATGGTGAAATATATTTTGGTTGATGTATAACCAAATCATATGTACTGCATTTCTGTGCAACACTCTCCATTCTTCTTGAAGGAAATATGCCCTAGAGGCAATAATAAAGTTATTATTTATTTCCTTATATCATGATAAATGTTTATTATTCATGCTAGAATTGTATTAACCAGAAACATAATACTTGTGTGAATACATAGACAAACATAATGTTACTAGTATGCCTCTACTTGACTAGCTGGTTGATCAAAGATGGTTATGTTTCCTAGCCATTGATATGAGTTGTCATTTGATTAACGGGATCACATCATTAGGAGAATGATGTGATTGACTTGAACCATTCCATTAGCTTAGAACTCGATCGTTTAGTATGTTGCTATTGCTTTCTTCATGACTTATACATGTTCCTATGACTATGAGATTATGCAACTCCCGTTTACCGGAGGAACACTTTATGTGCTACCAAACGTCACAACGTAAATGGGTGATTATAAAGGTGCTCTACAGGTATCTTCGAAGGTACTTGTTGGGTTGGCGTATTTCGAGATTAGGATTTGTCACTCTGATTGTCGGAGAGGTATCTCTGGGCCCACTCGGTAATGCACATCACTTAAGCCTTGCAAGCATTGCAACTAATGAGTTAGTTGCAGGATGATGTACTACGGAATGAGTAAAGAGACTTGCCGGTAATGAGATTTAACTAGGTATTGAGATACCGACGATCGAATCTCGGGCAAGTAACATACCGATGACAATGGGAACAACATATGTTGTTATGTGGTTTGACCGATAAAGATCTTCGTAGAATATGTGGGAGCCAATATGAGCATCTAGGTTCCGCTATTGGTTATTGACCGAAGACGTGTCTCGGTCATGTCTACATAGTTCTCGAACCCGTAGGGTCCGCACGCTTACCGTTTCGATGACAATTATATTATGAGTTTATATGTTTTGATGTACCGAAGGTTTTTCGGAGTCCCGAATATGATCACGGACATGAAGAGGAGTCTCGAAATGGTCGAGACATGAAGATTGATATATTGGAAGCCTATATTTGGATATCGGAGGTGTTCCGGGTGAAATCGGGATTTTACCGGAGTACCGGAACCCCCCGGGGGTTAATGGGCCATAGTGGGCCTTAGTGGAGAAGAGGAGAGGTGGCCAGGGCAAGGGCCGCGCACCCCTCCCCCCTAGCCCAAATAGGACAAGAAGAGGGGGGCGGCGCCCCCCTTTCCTTCTTCTCCTCCACCTCTTTCCCCTTCTTCTCCTAATCCAACAAGGAAAAGGGAGGGAGTCCTACTCCCACCGGGAGTAGGACTCCTCCTAGCGCGCCCCTCCTGGCCGGCCACGCCCCCTTGCTCCTTTATATATGGGGGCAGGGGGCACCCTAGAGCCACAACAATTGATCGTTTGATCTTTTAGCCGTGTGTGGTGCCCCCCTCCACCATAGTCCACCTCAATAATACTGTAGCGGTGCTTAGGCGAAGCCCTGCGTCGGTAGAACATCATCATCGTCACCATGCCGGTGTGCTGACGAAACTCTCCCTCAACACTCGGCTGGATCGGAGTTCGAGGGACATCATCGGGATGAACGTGTGCTGAACTCGGAGGTGCCGTGCGTTTGGTACTTGATCGGTCAGACCGTGAAGACGTACGACTACATCAACCGCGTTGTGCTAACGCTTCCGCTTTCGGTCTACGAGGGTACATGGAAAATACTCTCCCCTCTCGTTGCTATGCATCACCATGATCTTGCGTGTGCGTAGGAATTTTTTTGAAATTACTACGTTCCCCAACACTTCTTCCATGACACTGGTGGGCAACTTGTCTTTGGCAATTGGCTCATAAAAATCCTTGCAATGAAGGATGTCTTCCATTATGGGCTTCCATAATGAGTAATCGAAATAATCAAGTTTTATCATGCCATGATGACCCACGAGTATAGGGGATCAATTGTAGCTCTTTTCGATAAGTAAGAGTGTCGAACCCAACGAGGAGCAGAAGGAAATGACAAGTAGTTTTCATTAAGGTAATGTCTGCAAGTGCTGAAATTGTAAGTAGCAGAGTAGTTTGATAGCAAGAGAATTTGTAACGAGCAAGTAATGATAGTAGTAACAAAATTGCAGCAAAGTAGCCCAATCCTTTTGAGGCAAAGGGCAGGCCAAAACGATCTCTTATGATAAGCAAAGCGTTCTTGAGGGTACACGGGAATTTCATCTAGTCACTTTCATCATGTTGGTTTAATTCGTGTTCGCTACTTTGATAATTTGATACGTGGGTGGACCAGTGCTTAGGTGTTCTTCTTACTTGAACAAACCTCCTACTTATGATTAACCCTCCCGCAAGCATCCGCAACTACGAGAAAAGTATTAAGAATAAATTCTAACCATAGCATTAAACTTTTGGATCCAATCGGTCCCTTAAGGAATAGCGCATAAACTGGGGTTTAAGCTTCTGTCACTCTCGCAACCCATCATCTAATTGCTACTCCACAATGCATTCCCTTAGGCCCAAATATGGTGAAGTGTCATGTAGTCGACATTCACATGACACCACTAAGGGAATCACAACATACATACTATCAAAATATCGAACACATATCAAATTCACATGATTACTTGCAACATGATTTCTCCCATGACCTCAAGAACAATGGTAACTACTCACAAACGATAAACATGCTCATGATCAGAGGGGTATTAAAAAGCATATTGGATCTGAACATATAATCTTCCTCCAAATAAACCATACAGTAATCAACTACAAGATGTAATCAACACTACTAGTCACCCACAAGTACGAATCTATAGTTCCGGTAACGAGATTGAACACAAGAAATGAACTAGGGTTTGAGAGGAGATGGTGCTGTTGAAGATGTTGATGGAGATTACCCTCCCCAAGATGGGAGAGTTGTTGGTGATTGATACGTCTCCAACGTATCTATAAATTTTGATTGTTCCATGCTATTATATTATCTATTTTGGATGTTAATGGGTTTTATTTTCAACTTTTATATTATTTTTTGGGACTAACCTATTAACCCAAGGCCCAGTGCAAATTGCTGTTTTTTTGCCTATTTCAGTGTTTCGCAGAAAAGGAATATCAAACGGAATCCAAACGGAATGAAACCTTCGGGAACGTGAGTTTTGGAACAAACGTGATCCAGAGGACTTGGAGTGGACGTCAAGAAACAAACAAGGAGTCCACGAGGCAAGGGGGTGCGCCCTCCCCCCTCGTGGGCCCCTCGTGGATCAACCGATGATACGTCTCTGTCGTATCTACTTTTCCAAACACTTTTGCCCTTGTTTTGGACTCTAACTTGTATGATTTGAATGGAACTAACCTGGACTGACGCTGTTTTCAGCAGAATTACCATGGTGTTGTTTTATGTGCAGAAAACAAATATTCTCGGAATGACCTGAAACTCCACGGAACATCTTAGAAAAAACAATAAAAAATCCTCGCCAAAGATGAAGACCAGGGGGCCCACACCCTTCTCACGAGGGTGGGGGGAGCCCCCCTAGGGCGCCCCTACCTTGTGGGCCCCCTGTTGCGTCTCTGACTCCACCTCCACCTCCATATATTGAGTTTCGATGAGAAAAAAATCAGAGAGAAGAAATCATCGCGTTTTACGATACGGAGCCGCCGCCAAGCCCTAAAACCTCTCGGGAGGGCTAATTTGGAGTCCGTTCGAGGCTTCGGAGAGGGGGATTCGTCGCCGTCGTCATCATCAACCATACTCCATCACCAATTTCATGATGCTCACCGTCGTGCATGAGTAATTCCATCGTAGGCTTGCTAGACGGTGATGGGTTGGATGAGATTTATCATGTAATCGAGTTAGTTTTGTTAGGGTTTGATCCCTAGTATCCATTATGTTCTGAGATTGATGTTGCTATGACTTTGCTATGCTTAGTGCTTGTCACTAGGTCCCGAGTGCCATGATTTCAGATCTGAACCTATTATGTTTTCATGAGTATATGTGAGTTCTTGATCCTATCTTGCAAGTCTATAGTCACCTATTATGTGTTATGATCCGGCAACCCCGAAGTGACAATAATCGGGACCACTCCCGGTGATGACCATAGTTTCAGGAGTTCATGTATTCACTATGTGCTAATGCTTTGTTCCGGTTCTCTATTAAAAGGAGGCCTTAATATCCCTTAGTTTCCAATAGGACCCCGCTGCCACGGGAGGGTAGGACAAAAGATGTCATGCAAGTTCTTTTCCATAAGCACGTATGACTATATACGGAATACATGCCAACATTACATTGATGAATTGGAGCTAGTTCTCTGTCACCCTATGTTATGACTGTTACATGATGAACCGCATCCGGCATAATTATCCATCACTGATCCGGTGCCTACGAGTTTTCCATATACTGGTTTACGATTATTTACTTTTCCGCTGCTACTGTTACAATCACTACAAAATACCAAAAACATTACTTTTGCTGTCTTTACTTTTGTTGCCGCTACCACCACTATCATATTACTTTGCTACTAAACACTTTGCTCCAGATACTAAGTTTCCAGGTGTGGTTGAATTGACAACTCAGCTGCTAATACTTGAGAATATTCTTTGGCTCCCCTTGTGTCGAATCAATAAATTTGGGTTGAATACTCTACCCTCGAAAGCTGTCGTGATCCCCTATACTTGTGGGTTATCAAGACCTTTTTCTGGCGCCGTTGCCGGGGAGCATAGCTCTATTCTTTGAGTCACTTGGGAGTTATATCTGCTTATCACTATGAAGAACTTGAGAGATCCAAAAACCAAGATCTATCCCTCAACTACGAGGGGAGGTAAGGAACTGCCATCTAGCTTTGCACTTGATTCACCTTTTGTTATGAGTAAGTTTGCGACACCTGCATCTGCTTCTGCCATTCGTTCTGATATGTCGCATGTTATTGATGATGCCACTTCTGCTATGCATGATACTTATGATGAAACTGCTTCTATGCCTGATACTACTGTGCCCCTTAGTGCATTTCTTGATGAACAAATTGCTAGGGCTAGAGAAAAAGAAATTATTGAATCTGAATACGATGATGACAGTGATGATGAAAATATGCCTATTATTCCCGAGGGTTATGTTTTTGATATGGAATCTTCTGCTGCTATTTCTGCTTGCAAAGATAGATATGAGCTTAAGAGGTTATTAATTAAATGGAACAAAGAATCACTTAGAGATAAAATGAGACCTGACCCTGCTTTTTCTACTTCACCTATATGTGTTCCCGATAAGGATTATGAATTCTCTGTTGATCCTGATATAATTACTTTGGTTGAATCAGATCCGTTTTATGGCTATGAATCTAAAACTGTTGTGGCACATCTTACCAAGTTAGATGATATAGCTGCCGTGTTCACTAATGATGAGAGATCGCGTTACTTTTATATACTCAAAATATTTCCGTTCTCGTTGAAGGGTGATGCTAAGATATGGTTTAATTCTCTTGATCCTGGTTGTGTGCGTAGTCCCCAGGATATGATTTATTACTTCTCTGCTAAATATTTCCCTGCTCATTAGAAACAAGCTGCTTTGAGGGAAATATACAACTTTGTGCAAATTAAAGAAGAGAGTCTCCCACAAGCTTGGGGGAGGCTTCTCAAGTTACTTAATGCTTTGCCTGATCATCCTCTTAAGAAACCTGAAATACTTGATATCTTTTATAATGGACTAACCGATGCTTCCAGAGATTACCTGGATAGCTGTGCTGGTTCTCTTTTCAGGGAAAGAACACCGGATGAAGCTGAAATTCTATTGAATAATATGTTGACAAATGAAAATAATTGGGCACCTCCTGAGCCATCTCCTGCTCCAATTACTGAACCTATTCCTAAACCAACTCCGAAGAACAGAGGTGTTCTATTTCTTAGTCCCGAAGATATGCAAGAGGCAAAGAAATCTATGAAAGAAAAAGGTATTAACGTTGAAGACGTTAAGAATTTACCTCCTATTAAAGAAATACATGGTCTTAATATACCGCCTGTTGAAGAAACCTATGATCTCAATTATTTATTTACTGAAGAACCTCCTGATCCCGATATCCCAACACAGGTAGTAAAGGTAAATTCTCTCTATAGATATGATAAAGCTGAAGTCCCTCCTACTAAAATTGCCAGTCAATGCTTGGATGAGTTTGATAACTTTATGTATAAGCAAGACGACTTCAATGCTTATTTTGGTAGACAATTAAAAGAAAATGCTTATATGATTAGACGCTTGGGTGATTATATGGCTGATATTAGAGGTGAACTTAAACTTGTTAGCAAACATGCTTCTATGGTTACCACTCAAGTAGAACAAGTACTTAAGGCTCAAAAAGAAGTGCTTGATGAAATGAATAGAAAGAAAAATGATTATGCTGTTAGAGTGGATACTAGAACTGGTAGAATGACTCAGGAACCTTTGTATCCTGAAGGCCACCCTAAGAGAATCGAGCAAGATTCTCAAAGAAATAATATTAATGTTCCTAGTTCTTCTAAAAAGAAGAAGAAGAAAAATGATAGAACTGTGCAAACTTCTAGTGAACCTATTGCTGAACCACCTGATAATCCAAATGCTATTTCTATGTCTGATGCTGAAACATAATCTGGTAATGAACATGAACCTAGTAAAAATATTAATGATGATGTTCATGATGATGCTCAGCCTAGTAATGATAATGATGTAGAAATTGAACCTGCTATTGATCTTGATAACCCACAATCAAAGAATCAACGTTATGATAAAAGAGACTTTGTTGCTAGGAAACATGGTAAAGAAAGGGAACCTTGGGTTCAGAAACCCATGCCTTTTCCTCCGAAACCATCCAAGAAAAAGGATGACGAGGATTTTGAGCGCTTTGCTGAAATGATTAGGCCTATCTTTTTGCGTATGAGATTAACTGATGTGATCAAAACAAATCCTTATGCTAAATATATGAAGGATATCATTACTAATAAAAGAAAGATACCGGAAGCTGAAATTTCGACCATGCTTGCTAATTACACTTTTAAGGGTGGAATACCAAAGAAACTTGGAGACCCCGGAGTACCTACTATACCTTGCTCCATTAAAAAGAATTATATTAAAACTGCTTTATGTGATCTTGGAGCCGGTGTTAGTGTTATGCCTCTCTCTTTATATCGTAGACTTGACTTGAATAAGTTGACACCTACTAAAATATCTTTGCAAATGGCTGATAAATCAACCGCTATACCTGTCGGTATTTGTGAGGATGTGCCTGTTGTGGTTGCGAACATTACTATTTTAACGGACTTTGTTATACTTTATATTCCCGAGGATGATAGTATGTATATTATTCTTGGAAGACCTTTTCTTAATACTGCAGGGGCTGTTATTGATTGCAACAAAGGCAATGTCACTTTTCATGTTAATGGTAATGAGCATACGGTACACTTTCCGAGGAAACAACCTCAAGTTCATAGTATCAACTCTATTGGAAAAAATCCATCGATTATATTTGGAGGTTTTGAATTTCCTCTTCCTACCGTCAAGAAGAAATATGATATTCTTATTATAGGGGATGTGCATATCCCCGTTGAGGTAACTTAGTGTTATTCGAAATTTCTCCGGTTTCATGATTATCGGAATGAGTTTGTTAACAAGACTTGATCAACATTGTTAGTGGATTCTTTTTGATGAGCATGAGATGGATGAAACTAGAAGCACAAACTTCTGTACCCTCTTTATACTTTCTGTTATTTATATTAAATAAAGTAAAAATAGTATTTTCTGTCTGTCTCCTGACTTACCCGTGCAATATAAAAATATCCCAAAAATAAAAGTCCTTAGAATGCCATGCCAATTTAATATGTTTTTTTCTGGAATATTTGAGGATTTACTGTGCAAAAGTTACCGCGGGAGGAGCTGCCACCTAGTCACGAGGGTGGTGGGCGCGCCCCCCTATAGGGCGCGCCCCCTGCCTCGTGGGCCCACGGTGGCCCTCCTCCACTTATCCCAGCACCCATATTCTTCCTCTATCTCACACAAATCCGAAAAACCAACTCAAGCACGAGTTCCAGCCACTTTTGCTGTGATTTTCGATCTCCTTGCTCAAAGCACCTCTCGCAAAACTGCTTGGGGAGATTGTTCCTTGGTATGTGACTCCTCCATTGGCCTAATTAGTTTTTGTTCCAATGCTTTATTCTTTGCAAATTTGTGCTGCATAGGTGACCATGTTCTTGAGCTTGCATGTCAAATTTATATGGTTCCAAGTAGTTCTCATGCTTGATATAGGCTCTAGGCACTTGTAGGAGTAGTTGCTATCAGTTTAATTGAAGTTGGTTTACTTTTGTTTGAAGTTACTAAAAATTTCAGAATTTTTTTCAGAGAAAAACAATATGTTTAGGAAGATGTTCCAAGGTGGTTCCTCTAAGAAGCAAGGACCCAGGATTGCTATGCGTGATGCTGACGAGGATCCACCAAAAGACGCTCCAGTACGGCCTTGCGAATGGCCGTCAAAAAATTTTATGGACCATGCAGGAATTAAAGAAGAATTCAAAGCATATTTGCGCAATGCCGGTCTTGAGGATTTTGAGGCTAACAAATGCCCCAGTATCATGATCTCACAAGTTCATTTGTGAGGAGGTTTGAGTATTCATCTTCGTGTAATTCTCCTTCAGTCATGTTTGACCTTTATGATAAATCTTATACCATGGACTTAGAGGATTTCACTTCTGCTTGCGAACTTCCATCATGGGGCAGTATTAGGGATCCCCCTAAATCTGAATTTAGAAACTTTCTTGCTAGTATAACTGTGGGGGAATCCAGAGACATAATGCAGGCTACCATAGGGAGCATTCACTTTCCTGCTATACATTATTTTGCTCTCTTTATCGGTAGATGCATAAATGCTAAGGATGAAGCATGTCACATATGTGTCCCTGATCTTAGCATTCTTAGGAGTGCTGTGTTAGGGGACCAATCTTATCATATGGGAGCCATTGTAGCTCGTAGGTTGCATCATAATAGACATGATGGAGATTTCTTTGGAGGAACTTATGCAACCCGCTTAGCTCATTTTCTTGAAATAGACATTCATGAGGGTGATATGGAGTTGCCTCCTGCATATTTAGATTATAACTCTATGGCTTCACACCAGTTTGTCGAGAGGCCTGAATCACCTCTCTTATATCGCTTAATTTTTGATAAACGACGTGTTTTCCGTATTACTCTCCCTGCTCCTGCCTTCTTTGATTCACAGACAAAAGGAAGATATGTTATTACCAGAGAGGAGGCAGAAGAGTATGAGAGGAGAGCAGAGGCAGCCCGACTCCACGCTGCAGCTCAGCAGGCGATAACCGCTGCACATCAGTATGATCCCAACTATTCCTCCTCATCACAGTACGACCCTAACAACTATTATTATGGATATCCGCCAGGCCAGCCGTGGCCATAGACCAACTTAGGACAAAAGCCTAATCTTGGGGGAGTACGTATTTCTCACCGACATTACATTTATGTTCACACACACTCATTGCTAGATGTCAGTGCTCATACTTTTTCACTGTAATATCCATGCTAGTTTATTTTCTTTTTCCAGCTTTCTTCTTGTGTGTTTGTTAAACCTTAAAAAAACAAAAAAATTAGTAGTAGTTTATTTTTTTGCTGTAGTAGTAATAATTAAAAAGAAAACCCAAAAATGTTTCCCGTTCTTTTTTTGCTTGTTGGGAGCTTTCCCGTGTAAATAGTTTTATTTCTTTTCTTTTCTTTGGGGGTCAGTAGGATAAGACCATAATTAAATTGTTGAAGTGGCTCTTATATGCATTATTGTTGATTTAACCCAGAGCCCATATTGCCTTGTCTTCTCCTGTTTATTGAATGCTCGCAGATTCCAGCTCAGTCCAATGCATGTGCACTCTTATTATTACTCACACCGTTCGGTCGTGCAAGTGAAAGGCAATTATGATGATATATGATGGAATGACTGAGATGAGAAAAGCTGGTATGAACTCGACCTCTTTTGTTTTTGTAAATATGATGAGCCCGTCGTTCTTGATTCAGCTTATTATGAATAAACATGTTTGCAATGACAATTAGAGATTATAGTTGCTTGTGCCATGCTTGATTAGCTATGAGTTATAATGATTTACCTTGTATGCCAACATGCTATTGAGATGATCATGATGTGGTATGATGGGCTGGTATCCTCCTTTGAATGATTTAAGTGACTTGACTTGGCACATGTTCATGCATGTAGTTGAAACAAAATCAACATAGCCTTCACGATATTTATGCTCATGGTGAATTATATCCTACTCATGCTTGCATCCAATGTTTATTAATTTTAATGCATGTACATGGCTGTTGTCGCTCTCTAGTTGGTCGCTTCCCAGTTTTTGCTAGCCTTCACTTGTACTAAGCGGGAATACTGCTTGTGCATCCAATCCCTTAAACCCCAAAGTTATTCCAGATGAGTCCACCATATCTTCCAATATGCGGTATCTACCTGCCGTTCCAAGTAAATTTGTATGTGCCAAACTCTAAACCTTCAAATAAACATTCTGTTTTGTATGCTCGAATAGCTCATGTATCAACAAAGGTTGTCCTTATCTTCCGTGTTAGGCGGGTTATTCTCAAGAGGAGTGGACTCCGCTCCTCACTCACGAGAAAATGGCTGGTCACCGGGATGCCCAGTCCCATGCTTTATGCAAACTAAATCAAAATTAATTGCAAACAAAACTCCCCCTGGGACCTGATGTATGTTGGAGGCACTCGTTGTTTCGAGCAAGCCATGGATTGATGCTTGTTGGTGGAGGGGGAGTATAAACTTTACCATTCTGTTTGGAACCGCCTATAATGTGTTTAGCATGGAAGATATCGCCATCTCTTAGTTGTTACGTTGACAATGAAAGTGTACCGCTCAAAATACAATTTATCTCTATTTCAAAACCGAGCTCTGGCACCTCTACAAATCCCTGCTTCCCTCTGCGAAGGGCCTATCCATTTACTTTTATGTTGAGTCATCACCCTCTTATTAAAAAGCACTAGCTGGAGAGCACAGCCGTCATTTGCATTCATCACTATTAATTTATATTGGGTATGACTATGATTGGATCTCTTTTACCATGAATTACAATGTCTAGTCAGTCCTTGATCTTTAAAGATGCTCTGCATTTATGTTTCACGGTCTCAGAAAGGGCTAGCGAGATACCATCTTGTTATATCATATTATGATTGTTTTGAGAAAGTGTTGTCATCCGAGATTTATTATTATGACTTGCTAGTTGATTATGCTATTGATATGAGTAATTGTGAGACTTGAGAATTATTGCAAATGTGGTTAGTTATGATCTATGCTGAAAACTTGAATGCTGGCTTGACATAGATACAACAACAAGAGCAACCAGGGTTTGTAAAAGTTTTTCTTTCTTTCTTTCAGTTTGTCAACTGAATTGTTTGAGGACAAGCAAGGGTTTAAGCTTGGGGGAGTTGATACGTCTCCATCGTATCTACTTTTCCAAACACTTTTGCCCATGTTTTGGACTCTAACTTGTATGATTTGAATGGAACTAACCCGGACTGACGCTGTTGTCAGCAGAATTACCATGGTGTTGTTTTATGTGCAGAAAACAAATATTCTCGGAATGACATGAAACTCCACGGAACATCTTAGAAAAAACAATAAAAAATCCTCCCCAAAGATGAAGACTAGGGGGCCCACACCCTTCTCACGAGGGTGGGGGCGCCCCCCTAGGGCGCGCCCCCCTACCTCGTGGGCCCCCTATTGCATCTCCGACTCCAACTCCACCTCTATATATTGAGTTTTGATGAGAAAAAAAATCAAAGAGAAGAAATCATCACGTTTTACGATACGGAGCCGCCGCCAAGCCCTAACACCTCTCGGGAGGGCTGATCTGGAGTCCGTTCGGGGCTCCGGAGAGGGAGATTCGTCGTCGTCGTCATCATCAACCATCCTCCATCACCAATTTCATGATGCTCACCGTCGTCCGTGAGTAATTCCATCGTAGGCTTGCTGGACGGTGATGGGTTGGATGAGATTTATCATGTAATCGAGTTAGTTTTGTTAGGGTTTGATCCCTAGTATCCATTATGTTGTGAGATTGATGTTGTTATGACTTTGCTATGCTTAATGCTTGTCACTAGGGCCCGAGTGCCATGATTTCAGATCTGAACCTATTATGTTTTCATGAATGTATGTGAGTTCTAGATCCTATCTTGCAAGTCTATAGTCACCTACTATGTGTTATGATCCGGCAACCCCGAAGTGACAATAATTGGGACCACTCCCGGTGATGACCATAGTTTGAGGAGTTCATGTATTCACTATGTGCTAATGCTTTGTTCCGGTTCTCTATTAAAAGGAGGCCTTAATATCCCTTAGTTTCCAATAGGACCCCGCTGCCACGAGAGGGTAGGACAAAAGATGGCATGCAAGTTCTTTTCCATAAGCACGTATGACTATATACAGAATACATGCCTACATTACATTGATGAATTGGAGCTAGTTCTGTGTCACCCTATGTTATGACTGTTACATGATGAACCGCATCCGGCATAATTATCCATCACTGATCCGGTGCCTACGATTTTTCCATATACTGGTTTACGCTTATTTACTTTTCCGCTGCTACTGTTACAATCACTACAAAATACCAAAAACATTAATTTTGCTGTCTTTACTTTTGTTGCCGCTACCACCACTATCATATTACTTTGCTACTAATCACTTTGCTGCAGATACTTAGTTTCCAGGTGTGGTTGAATTGACAACTCAGCTGCTAATACTTGAGAATATTCTTTGGCTCCCCTTGTGTCGAATCAATAAATTTGGGTTGAATACTCTACCCTCGAAAGTTGTCGCGATTCCCTATACTTGTGGGTTATCACCTGGCGGTTTACAAGCAAACCGCCGGAACATTATGACACACTGGTGACCCGGCGGACGGGTCAGACGGATGACAAGGCCCAAGGCCCAGAAGGCTGGTTCATGTTAATGGTGGGCCGGTTTATGAGGAAAGCACAAGGAATATTCCCCTACAAAGGAAGCACGACTAGGACTCCACTTGTAATAGAGTAATCCTAATCCAACTAGGACTAGTCATGTAAACTGCCCCTTCAACATATATAACGAGGGGCAGGGCTCCCCAAATAGGGACAAGAAAGAAGAAATAATCTCTAGAGCTAGACATAACTAGGAGAGCCGGTTTACGGCGACTCCCTCATGAGCATAATGAGACCTAGCCACAAACATCATGTAGGGCTATTCCGGATGATGTTTCCTAGGGCCCGAAGCTATCTAAATCCGTGTCTTATGTTGCGCCTATCGATTCCGCTCAACCCCTCTCAAGCTACTACAAAGATGCGTTGGCCTCATGACTAAGTCCTCACACTAGGATATCTGCCGTGACAATTCCACGACAGTTGGCGCCCACCGTGGGGCCTGCGCACGGTGATGATGAGTTCTTGAAGGGATCTTCTTCAAGGTTAGAGAAGCTCGCGATTTGTTAGATGAAAAGCGCCAGCATGGAAGCGTACAGGGTAATCCAGTGTGGGACCACCTCGGTTTGTAGTTTTTCTGCCGCCCGCCATGATCGGCCGAGACCAACATGAATTTGATCAAACTATGTCGCCAAATCGACACTTGGAAACATGGCACCCCTGCTGAACCGGGTGAAGATATCACATGGTGAGTCGTTGCAGAAATTGCCTCACATGGAGTATTCAAACAAAGATCAAGGAATTATTTAAGGGAAGAAGCTAGTGCTAAAGCATCCAAATCAATTTTTTTACTCTTTGGACATATCCACCGACAGCAAATACTATGACATGAAGCACCGTAGTGCTACTACATGACCCGCACGGGAGAACAAGAATTGATTACTGCTCCGCGTGATATCCAGACTTTTTTGGAACAACTTAAGATATGGGCGTACGTGGGTTAAACCGACAAGAGGAGGACTAGGTCGATCTTGGGATGGCCGCCTGCAACTTGGACTTGGACTTAGACAGATGGAAATCAAAAGAAAGGAAAAAGAAAGTTAAAGAGAAGACTACGTGAGGCAAAGGCCACATCAGATCAGATAGAGGCTAATCAGTGTCCACGTACAGGTCATCTGTCGTTCACAAACATCAGGTGATATCCATCTAAGTTTATCTTATTAAACTGATTGTTTTTTTGTCAAAGAACAATTACTTTGCCCTGTAATATTTTTACACAGGATAAATTTTTATGCCATTGTACCGTGGATACGGAGTGCAAGCACTACCATTCGACCATGCCATGCTGCTTGACAGGCATGCGTGCAAGTCGTCGTACTCGCGGTCCAGTCTGCATCAACTCATCAGATCCGCGCGAATTACCCAATAAGCACGCACGGGCCGCCATCCCCCGCAGTCCGGTTTACATCAACTAGCCGGGACTGTGCTCATGATTGATTCGTCATCCACACGGTTTACAGTGCTTGTGATTGATTCTTCCGTCTGCACCCTTTGCAATGCGGCGGCTGAGTGTACCTACCGGCTGATTTTTATGGTCGCTTTGTTATCACAACTGGATTGACCTCCGACAAATACCAGGTGCTATTTACCTTATTTTTAGGCGCATATTAATTCGTCCGAGCAAAATTACTTTGCCCTGTTGTATTTTACATGCAGAAGAATTGTTTATTACAAGTAGCATTATGCTGTGAAGATGGAGTGTGCCAACATCATTCGGCACAAGTGGTCGTCCTTACTCAATGGACTCCCGCACCGACTTACAATGTCGTGGCCGACTCGCCCGCCCGCGTCGCCTTACAACACCACCGACAACTCGTTCATCTGCCCTCTTGGCGGTTCACGCATCTGCGCCGGTTTACAACGCAGAGGACAACTTGCTCGTCTGCGCCAGCTTATAACGCCGCGGCCGATTCATCCATCTGCTCTCGCGGCTGATTCACTTGTGTGTGATTTCAGTTTCACCTAGTGATCATTAGCTTCATAGCGGGTTATTTTCGGCCTAAACACATCAGGTGATATCCATCTAAAATATATTTTATTAGCACATATTATTTTTGTCAAAGAGCAGTTTATCTTTGCCTTGGTCTGCAATATTATTTATGCAGAACAATTATTCACTGCAAAAGCTATGGCTGTGTCATTGATGAATAACTCGCGCCACCATTATAAGGCACTAGTATCTTACCATGCCATCAAGCTCGATGAATATATGTGCAAGCCGCCATTCTGCAGACCGGTTTACATCAATATGATGTGGCTAACTCGCCCGTCCACGCCGGTTTACAACGCCGCGGCCGATTCATGTGTCTATGTCGCCTCTGAAGCCGTGGTCGTCTTTGTCGTCCGTCTCTCGCGGCCTGGTCTACATCAACACACCGGGCCGCACTTGTCTGCATGAGCTGTTTATTGACTGTCGTCTGCGATGGATGACTCAATGGACATGCGCACAAGTCGCCGCCACTACAGTTTGGTTAGACTTCAAACAACCAGCTGGGATGAACCGCTGGCCGGGTTATTGACACAAATCATACGGAGCCATTTATGACCCGCCACGATCGACCTCAAACTTCCGTGGACTTACATTGCGTTATCAAAGGATATACAATGAGTGTTGCGAAGATCATTAACTCGCCGCCTTGCTTCCAGCCTCAACATATGACAACGGTCCACCGTTCAGCTATATGCCGGTTTATATCAGGGCCAAGTATGAAGAATCTCAAGCCAACTCCTCGAGTCGTCTTAAGACTTGGGGGCTATGATGACATAACTCAGCAAATCTTGCCAGTTTCAGCAAATTTAAGAACCCCGGGACGATGGAGGGAAAGATAACCCGGTCCCAAAGGCTACTGTTATATTGATGAAAATTTAAAGGCCGTTAGAAAAATTCCAGCTTAGAAAGTATATGACAGTTACAAAATCCTGGCTCAATGAAGAGGTTCCGGGTCATCAGAAAGGATTCTTGTTTTGCAATCCGGTTCAAGGGAAAGATGTTCTCGCACAAAGCTTTGAAGCTTGTAAATCCGGTTCAAGTTCGAGTTCTTAGGGAAAATTAAAGATTGCCAAAGAGACCTTGCTGCCATGATGCGCGGTTCAAACATGGGCATCCTGCCTTATTGGTTTATCATATTATTGATCATTTGGGGGCCTCCTGCTTGTTGATCACAACGGTGACTACCCTATTAATACGGCTATCAAGCCAATATTATCATAAGAGTACAACTCTGGTTACTTCGGCAATCCGGCTATCAAGACAATATAATCATAAGAGGCCAAAGAGAGTCTGCTGCACAGCACAACTCAAACATGGGTATCCCTTGAGCACAACTCGCAATATCACTTGGGGGCTATGTTCGAACCATAGTCCCACCTCTTGATAGGCTTAAGGCCACCAGGGAAATCACTTGGGGGCTATGTTTGAACCATAGTCACACCTCTTGATAGGCATAAGGGCACCAGGGAAATCACTTGGGGGCTTGGTCGTATTCGAACCATAGCTACACCTCTTGATAGGATTAAGGCCACCAGGGAAATCACTTGGGGGCTATGGGTTCGAACCATAGTTACACCTCTTGATGGGAATAAGGGCACCAGGGAAATCACGTGGGGGCTTGGTCGTATTCGAACCATAGCTACACCTCTTGATCGGCGCAATGCCACAATTATGACTACTTGGGGGCTCTGGTCATATTCGAACCATAGCTTAAACCCTCTTGATCATACACATACATCATCGTATATTAAGTCATACATTACATCATCATAGCATGTATCATATGGGCACGGATATACCGGTTTATATGGCAGGAATCGGTTTTCAAACCAGGTTATATTATTCAAATCTTCAAATAGCCAACATGGCTGGATTTTATTATGGTTATCAATAACCAGTATTATGATTAAGGTTTTCAAAGCCGCTTTAGCGCAATGGCTATCATATTATCAATGGATATGATTTATTTTACAATTGAAGGAATAGTCCCGAGTTGCTGCAGGCTTACAACCCGGCACTTGGGGGCTACATTATTCAAATTGAGATTACATCAAATATACAACTCCCATATCACTGCCAGCATGCACCATGGCACTTGGGGGCTAATGCAAAGTTATTTTTTTATCACCTTATTGAAGACCCGACTCGTCACATTGTAATGAGCCGGCCCTTGGGGGCTACCAATTGCTCCTCTCAACAAATTCAAGGTACACAAGTCTTAATCCATTATATTGAAGGGTCCACTCCTCAGTTGGTAAAGCACAAAGCTCTTAACCTTGTGGACGTGGGTTCAAGCCCCATGATAGGGGTTACATCATATGAGGATATTTTCAATGAATTATATATAAAGTCCCAGCTCAATATTATCTTACTGAGCCGGCCCTTAGGGGTTACATGTTGCTGTTCAAATCTACATGATCATATTTATAAAGTCCCTTCTCATTATTGCATAATGACCCGGCCCTTGGGGGCTACACTGGTTGAAGTTTTTTAAGCATCATGCAATTACAGGTCCCAGGTTGCTGCAAGCATGACAACCCGACACTTGGGGGCTACATAATATGGAGTATTCAGTTTTTCCTAGTGACTGAGATGAACAACATGGATTTCTTCAAAAGTGGCAGTATTTATATTGAAGAAAATCTTCAGCCATCACTTTGTTCTGCTCAAGACTTGGGGGCTACAGATAATATGGATATAAGGGAGAAAAATCTTCAAATTCTCAGTTTTGAGCAAATCAGGAAGATCAATTACATGACCCGGTGTCAACAACAATTATGACCCGACATCGTCTGTTTTATAACCCGGCAATTTTGGTAATGATAAACCGACAAGTTTTACATCTTCAAGCTGGCTGAAAGTCAGATGAGTATTTGAAAATCAATATTTTTTAAACTGGCGCTTTGGAAGCCGATTCAAGTGGATTATTTCTTACAATATTTCTCTACAAGAGACAACAAATTGACTCTGAAGCTGGCTTATTGACCCAGATTTTTTAGAAGAAGGAAATGACAAGGAGTTAAGGATGATCAGGTGCTGGTTTACATGAATTCTTAACCCGAAACACAATCTGCCAAATTTGTTCTTGTGTTTGTTTTACAGGATCAGTTTAACATGGATATATCCAAATTAAACTGGGGGCTAATGTCGGGGATATACCCCGTGGTATGAACCGGCCTAAAATATGACCCGGCTGACACTTGGCGATTCAGTGATGACCCGCCCTGACCTGGCGGTTTACAAGCAACCCGCCGAAACATTATGACACACCGGTGACCCGGCGGACGGGTCAGATGGATGACAAGGCCCAAGGCCCAGAAGGCTGGTTCATGTTAATGGTGGGCCGGTTTATGAGGAAAGCACAAGGAATATTCCCCTACAAAGGAAGCAAGACTAGGACTCCACTTGTAATAGAGTAACCCTAATCCAACTAGGACTAGTCATGTAAACTGCCCCTTCAACATATATAACGAGGGGCAAAGCTCCCCAAAGAGGGACAAGAAAGAAGAAATAATCTCTAGGGCTAGACATAACTAGGAGAGCCGGTTTACGGCGACTCCCTCATGAGCATAATGAGACCTAGCCACAAACATCATGTAGGGCTATTCCGGATGATGTTTCCCAGGGCCCGAAGCTGTCTAAATCCTTGTCTTATTTTGCATCTCTCGATTCTGCTCAACCCCTCTCAAGCTACTACGAAGATGCATTGGCCTCATGACTAAGTCCTCACACTAGGACATTTGTCGTGACAATTCCACGACATGCCTTGAATTTTTTCAACGTCTAACGTGCACTACTACAACTGTAATGTGAAATTTTGGAAAATTCTAGGGGTCATTTGACCTTTTAAAGACATTTAAGTGTTTCTAACCATTTAATGACCGTAATTCAAATTTGAACTACATCTACATGTAGCGCCTAACCAAAACGTTTTGAAAAATCATATATGTTTACTTATGTGCGAGTTAATTCCGTGTGCAGTAAATTAGAAGGAATTTTAAAACATATTGGTCTCACGACATGGACACATGCATACGTATGCATGGCGTCACATGGCATTTTAATTCAAAAAATAAAAAAATGACAAGAAACACATGAAACCTTGGTTGATATAATGTCATGCCACCAAGATGATGTGGTAAAGAAATTTGCATGTTTGAAGAACGTTTGGACAAGCACCCCTCACAAACCGGAGCAATTCGCTAGCAGGTTCATGGTTCCGAGAGGGTACAATGCATGTTTGATGACGAACGGGAGATAGCTTCCTCTTACGGCCTTCAATTTTTTCCTACGTTTAACGTGCACTTATACAACTGTCATGTGAAAATTTGGTAAATTTCAGGGGTCATTTGACCTTTTAAAGACATTTAAATGCTTTTCTAACCATTTAATGACCGTAATTCAAATGTGAACTACATCTACATGCAATGCCTAACCATAACGGTTTGAAAAATCATATTTTTGTGTACTTGTGTGTGAGTTAATTCCATGTGCAGTAAATTCGAAGGAATTTTCAAACATATTGGTGTCAAGGCATGGGCACATGCATGGAGTACATGCCATGGCATTTTAATTCCAAAAAAATTAAAAAATGATCAGAAAACATGAAACCTTGCTTGATTTAATGTCATGCCACCAAGATGATGTGGTAAAGAAATTGGCAAGTTTGATGAAAGTTTGGACACACACCCCTCACAAACCGGAGCAACTCGCTACAAGGTTCATGGTTCCGAGAGGGAACAATGCATGTTTGATGACGAAGGGAGATAGCTTCCTCTTACGGCCTTGAATTTTTTTAACGTCTAACATGCACTACTACAACTGTAATGTGAAAATTTGGAAAATTCTAGGGGTCATTTGACCTTTCAAAGACATTTAAGTGATTTCCTAACCATTTAATGACCGTAATTCAAATTTGAACTGTATCTACATGCAACGGCTAACAAAAACGGTTTGAAAAATCATATTTGTGTACTTGTGTGCGAGTTAATTCCATGTGCAGTAAATTAGAAGGAATTTTCAACATATTGGTCTCACGACATGGACACATGCATACATATGCATGGAGTGACATGGCATTTTAATTCAAAAAAAAGAAAAATGATCAGAAACACATGAAACCTTGGTTGATGTAATGTCATGCCACCAAGATGACGTGGTAAAAAAATTAGCATGTTTGACGAACGTTTGGACACACCCCTCACAAACAGGAGCAACTCGCTAGAAGGTTCGTGGTTCCGAGAGGAACAATGCATGTTTGATGACGAACGGGAGATAGCTTTCTCTTACGGCCCTCAATTTTTTTTTCTATGTCTAACGTGCACTACTACAACTGTAATGTGAAATTTTGGAAAATTCTAGGGGTCATTTGACCTTTTAAAGATATTTAAGTGATTTTCTAACCATTTAATGACCGTAATTCAAATTTGAACTACATCTACGTGCAACACCTAACCAAAACGGTTTGAAAAATCATATTTTTTTGTACTTGTGTGCGAGTTAAAAAATCATGAGACGATGTAAATATCTTGTGTTCAAAAAAGAAAATATAAAGATCTGGCAAGACAACCGGCCCCCACACAATTGGCAGTCTATCTCGCAGCTCGAGGTTTGGTAGGTGAATGGCGGGGACCATTAATCATACGCGGTTCTGCATTGGAAATCGTCAGCTATTATGTTCACACACGGATTTTGGCTATTATGTTCACACACGGATTTGCTGTGGGAATTGTGTGTAATTCAAACTACAGTACTCGTAAATTCCGGCGACGGGCGTGTGTACTGTCCCCGTCGATCTAGATTCCGGCCGCCAATAAATACTACCTTGCTCACGTCGTCCCGCCTGCATTCTCATCTACATCCTCCCTCACTCGCCCCTCTCTCTCTCCCTCTCTCTCTCTCTCTCTCAAATCTCTACCATGGCGTCGCCGGTCTGCGCACACGCCGACGAGGAGTCGCCGCCCCCTGAGGATGCTCACTCGATTAGCAGCGACGAGGACCCCTACGCGCCGCCTGACGAGGTTGCGCCGGACCCCCCAACTTTGGATTGGTTTTGGGGCCAGTACAATCTTTGTCTATGGAAGTCGCTGCCGCCGGATGAGAAAGCCAGGCAAGTGGCGTTCAAGAAGGAGATGGCGGAGGAGGAAGCCAGGTATCAGGTGGCCTGTGAAGCCCGTGATGCCGCCTGGAAAAAGGAGGCGGTGGAGCTTTGGGGGCGGGCGCTTCGTCGTACCGAGGAGGTGTACGAAGACGGGTACTTTGCAAGGAAGGTCATAGGCGCTGGGCGCCTCATCGCTGCTTGGAGGTGGGCCGATAAGCTCCAGCTTGCCACTGACGAGGAGCTCCGGTGGGCGCCCAATGAAATGGCAAGATCGGCCGCGCACGTCCGCTAGCAAGAGGCGGATCGGTACGTCAAGCGCTGCAAGCCGGAGGAGTCGGAGTACTGCCTCCGCACTTGGAAGACGCCGTGCACCAGGGAGCTGCTGGCGAGGGGCTGCCGGAATACTGGCCTTAGGAGGGATTATTAGTTTTAGTATTGTTCGTTTTCAATTTTGTGCATTGTACCTAGTAGTTAAGTATCATCACGTACATGTGATGATATTATATATATATATATAATGATCTAATAAACAATTAATATATATATATTATGAATTCCATTTTCTATCTATTTTTGTATACTAATTTGAATCTAGTTGTTATCATCCACATATATAGAATGGAAATCGTATATACACACATTAAAACAGAACATATAACAATGGAAAACAGAGTAGACACATTAAAACAGAGCAATACTATGATTGTTGTGAATACAAAGCTATCCACGTTGAAACAACTTTTCAAAATAAAACGCGTCCATGAGACCATGACCAGTAGCCCTTGCCTAGGGTAACTCTTGGCTCTGCCTGAACTTGTGCAGGCGTTCGTCCAAGCGGTCGACATGCTCGCGGTACATCTGGAGCGCGATCTCGAGCTCCAAGTTAGCTATTTCATCGGAGATCACCAGTTCGAGGATGCGACGACCATGTTCCTCTACTGCGCCCAGGTGGACACCTGGGCCAAGTAGGCGGTCGAGCCTACGGACCAGTACGTTGGCATCTAGCGGGCTGCGGACAAGGAGAACGGCGGCACCCATGCGAATGGCGCGGCTGGCGTCCGGTGCAAGTACGGCGTGGCCGACATCTGGTGCAAGTACGACACTAAGGGCCTCTGCCCACTCCTGGCAAGGAATGGGGTACTAACGGGACGTGTACCCAGCTGCGACGTCGTGTCGACAGCAGACAAGCGTCGATGGATCCGCTCTTGCTATGCGGCACGCCGTGCCTCTCGCTCTACGGTGCTACAACGGTCTCGCCATGCGGCGAGCCGCAGCCTATCGGCGCGGATGCACCTAGCTTGCTCTGCGGTGCGCCATCGATCATGTTGTGCGGCGAGCTGCAGCCTGTCGGCGCTGACATGCCTATTTTGATCCGCGGCTCTCAAGCGCCATGCGCCAAAGGTCTGCTCAACCCTGGTGATGACGTGCATCACAGCGTCGTCCATTGTGTTGCCGGGGAGCGCCTCGGCCTCGATGGGCCGTGGCGCCTGCTCGTTTTCCTCGTTGACGAGGTTGATGGCAGAGGCAGCGCTTTGGTGGGTTGGCATGCTTGGAAAAGGGGGATGTGCTACAGGTTGCGCCCGTCGCCTCTGTGCGTCGCACGCCCCCTATGTGCAATATGGCAGGGTGGTGGGAAACAGGTGAGGAAATGGCGGGAAACGATGGCGTGTTCATAAAACGCCATCAATTAATGGAAACTTAGCATCGAGCTAGCATAAGAAGTAGATGATGATTAGATGAACACGGACCACACTAGGGATCCCATCGGTGATGAATTCATCAATCCGAAACGGTTGAATACTAGCAAGCGTTTGCCCGCAACACACATGGCCTATTCCATCACAAATAGGTCAGATGGATCAATTGTATGCCATGTATCGCACATTGTCAAAAAGTAATGCGGTAGACCTTCTTTAACATGTGTTAAAAAACAAGGACCTCGAGGTTAACCTAATTTAACATCGACACAACTTCCCATGCAGTCACCCATCTGATGGCTGCTCCAGCGTGAGCACACTTAACTTCATAGTTTTCTTACATGAGCTACTGGTGGAACAGCTAGTCCTTGCTGATAGGAATGCCTCTTCGCATCCTTATGGCGTATCTGGATGACCGCCCGTCCCACAATGGCCAATAGATGTTGTGTAGACAAAGCATATCACATACGTCTTATTAGAAGCAATCGTCTGCGTTATTATCGGTCTTCGCACACATTTCTGATTACAGACCTGTTTGCCGCGTATCACACACATCTTGTTATATTGAACCATTTCTGTTCTCTTGCCTAATCACAAACAGTTCATCCGAGTGAACTGTATGCTGTACATCGCACACACCTTGATCGGGCTGTCCGTTTCTTTTGCGTTGCCTAATCACAAACAGTTCATCCGAGTGAACCATGTGCTGTGTATCGCACACGCCTCCATCTGGCTGCTCGTTTCTTTTGTGTTGCCTCATCGCAAACAGTTCATTGAGCTGAACCGCATGCCCTTCATCACACACGCAACTAAAACCTGAACCGTGTTTGATGCATCCATCATTGCAAATGTTTTACACATTTCTGACAGTTTTCATATAGTACCATTTGTGATCATTGCATCGCACACAGTTTCTCGAAGGGTCTCTGATCATAGTGTCGCGTTAGCAGCATCCTGCAGTAGTGGGAACTCCGATTTCAAACGATTCCAATTCCATGATCCAACATCATCGCATAGCCTATACCATGCCAATGCTTCTCCCTTAAAAGATAAAGGGAAGACCTTCTTCATAACTCTATCTCCGGGTAAACATGCAAGCTTAAACAATCCACAAATTTGTTCCACATATATCAAGTGCTTTTCAGGATGTTCGATTCCATCTCCTAAATAAGGATTAGCTAGCAGTTTCTCTATCATACCCGAAGTAATTTCATATTCAATATTTTCATTAGGTGCAGTAGGTTGATGGGTAACTAATTGTGGTTCCGGACGAGGTGAAGATACCTCGAACAAACCCATCAAAGGATTGTTTTCCATAGAACAAGTGACAATAAATTTCAACACACTATATAAATGTTTCCTTACCAAATTTCACTTACCAAAGGCGCTTCACTCTCCGGCAACGGTGCCAGAAAATAGCCTTGATGACCCACAAGTATATAGGATCAATTGTAGCTCTTTTCAATAAGTAAGAGTGTCGAACCCAACGAGGAGCAGAAGGAAATGACAAGTAGTTTTCAGTAAGATAATGTCTGCAAGTGCTGAAATTGTAAGTAGCAGAGTAGTTTGATAGCAAGATAGTTTGTAACGAGCAAGTAACGATAGTAGTAACAAAAGTGCAGCAAGGTAGGCCAATCCTTTTGAGGCAAAGGACAGGCCAAAATGGTCTGTTATGATAAGCAAAGCGTTCTTGAGGGTACACGGGAATTTCATCTAGTCACTTTCATCATGTTGGTTTAATTCATGTTCGCTACTTTGATAATTTGATATGTGGGTGGACCGGTGCTTAGGTGCCGTTCTTACTTGAACAAACCTCCTACTTATGATTAACCCTCCCGCAAGCATCCTTAACTATGAGAAAAGTACTAAGAATAAATTCTAACCATAGCATTAAACTTTTGGATCCAATCCATTCCTCATGGAATAGTGCATAAACTGGGGTTTAAGCTTCTGTCACTCTCGCAACCCATCATCTAATTGCTACTCCACAATGCATTATCTTAGGCCCAAATAATGTGAAGTGTCATGTAGTCGATGTTCACATGACACCACTAAGGGAATCACAACATACATACTATCAAAATATCGAACACATATCAAATTCACATGATTACTTGCAACATGATTTCTCCCATGACCTCAAGAACAAAGGTAACTACTCACAAATGATAAACATGCTCATGATCAGAGGGGTATTAAATAGCATATTGAATCTGAACATATAATCTTCCACCAAATAAACCATATAGTAATCAACTACAAGATGTAATCAACACTACTAGTCACCCACAAGTACCAATCTATAGTTCCGGTAAAGAGACTGAACACAAGAGATGAACTAGGGTTTGAGAGGAGATGGTATTGTTGAAGATGTTGATGGAGATTGCCCTTCCGAAGATGGAAGAGTTGTTAGTGATGATGATGACGATGATTTCCCCCTCCGGGGAGGGAAGTTCCCCCGGCAGAATCGCTCCGCCGGAGGGCAAAAGTGCTCCTGCCCAAGTTCCACCTTGAGGCGGTGGCGCTTCGTCCCGAAAGTCCTCTCCTTATTTTTTGTAACACCCCAGATGTAATTTACCTTATATATTGTTGGGGAACGTAGCAGAAATTCAAAAAATTTCTACGCATCACCAAGATCAATCTATGGAGTAATCTAGCAACGAGGGGAAGGAGAGTGCATCTACATACCCTTGTAGATCGCTAAGCGGAAGCGTTCAAGTGAACGGGGTTGATGGAGTCGTACTCGTCGTGATCCAACTCACCGATGATCCTAGTGTCGAACGGACGGCACCTCCGTGTTCAACACACGTACAGCCCGGTGACGTCTCCTACGCCTTGATCCAGCAAGGGGAGAAGGAGAGGTTGGGGAAGACTCCATCCAGCAGCAACACGACGGCGTGGTGGTGGTGGAGGAGCGTGGTACTCCAGCAGGGCTTCGCCAAGCACCGCAAGAGACGAGGAGGGAGAGGGGTAGGGCTGCGCCAAGAAGGAGATTGAATCGTGTCTCTGGCAGCCCAAAACCTCAAGTATATATAGGGGGAGGGGAGGGGCTACGCCCCCACCTAGGTTTCCACCCCTAGGGGTGGCGGCCAGCCCTAGATCCCATCTAGGGGGGCGGCCAAGGGGGGAGAGAGGGGGGCGCACCACTAGGTGGGCCTTAGGCCCATCTGAGCCTAGGGTTTGCCCCTTCCACTCTATCTTGCGCCTTGGGCCTTGGTGGGGGGGCGCACCAGCCCACCTGGGGCTGGTCCCCTCCCACACTTGGCCCATGCAGCCCTCCGGGGCTGGTGGCCCCACTTGGTGGACCACCGGGACCCTCCCGGTGGTCCCGGTACATTACCGATAAAACCCGAAACTTTTCCGGCGACCAAAACAGGACTTCCCATATATAAATATTTACCTCCGAACCATTCCGGAACTCCTTGTGACGTCCGGGATCTCATCCGGGACTCCGAACAACATTCGCTAACCACATATATCTATTCCCTATAACCCTAGCGTCATTGAACCTTAAGTGTGTAGACCCTACGGATTCGGGAACCATGCAGACATGACCGAGATAACTCTTCGGTCAATGACCAACAGCGGGATCTGGATACCCATGTTGGCTCCCACATGTTCCACGCTGATCTCGTCGGATGAACCACGATGTCAAGGACTTAATCAATCCCATATACAATTCCCTTTGTCTAGCAGTACGATACTTGCCCGAGATTCGATCGTCGGTATCCCGATACCTTGTTCAATCTCATTACCGGCAAGTCTCTTTACTCGTTCCGTAACACATCATCCCGTGATCAACTCCTTGATCACATTATGCACATTATGATGATGTCCTATCGAGTGGGACCAGAGATACCTCTCCGTTTACACGGAGTGACAAATCCCAGTCTCGATTCGTGCCAACCCAACAGACACTTTTGGAGATACCTCTAGTGTACCTTTACAGCCACCCAGTTACGTTGTGACGTTTGGCACACCCAAAGCACTCCTACGGTATCCGGGAGTTTCACAATCTCATGGTCTAAGGAAATGATACTTGACATTAGAAAAGCTTTAGCATACGAACTACATGATCTTGTGCTAGGCTTAGGATTGGGTCTTGTCCATCACATCATTCTCCTAATGATGTGATCCCGTTATCAACGACATCCAATGTCCATGGTCAGGAAACCGTAACCATCTATTGATCAACGAGCTAGTCAACTAGAGGCTTACTAGGGACATGGTGTTGTCTATGTATCCACACATGTATCTGAGTTTCCTATCAATACAATTCTAGCATGGATAATAAACGATTATCATGAACAAGGAAATATAATAATAACCAATTTATTATTGCCTCTAGGGCATATTTCCAACATATGTATCCCAACTCTTGCCGTTTCTGGCGCTAAGTTATTTTATTTTTCTCGGGTTTGGGTTTTTGTCTCCGTGTGTTGTTGCCTTTGTCATGCATCTCATATCATGTCATCATGTGCATTGCATTTGCATACGTGTTCGTCTCATGCATCTGAGCATTTTCCCCGTTGTCCGTTTTGCATTCCGGCGCTCCTATCTCCTCTGGTGCCCCTTTCTACCTCTTTTCGTGTGTGGGGGTTAAACATTTCCGGATTGGACCGAGACTTGCCATGCGGCCTTGGTTTACTACCGGTAGACCGCCTATCCAGTTTCGTGCCTTTTGGACTTCGCTTGATACTCCAACGGTTAACCGAGGGACCGAGAAGGCCTTGTTTGTTTTGCAGCCCAACACCCTTCAAATTTGACCCAAAACCCACCAAAACCCTCTCCATCATCTAGAGCGTTTGATCACGATCGCGTGGCCGAAAACCGCACTCCATTTGGTGCTTCCTAGCTCCCTCTACATCTATAAATAGATCCCCCACGAAAAATCCCGGATCCCCTCCTTCCAAACCCTAGGGTTTTCCCTCGCGCCGCGCCGGACGTGTCCGATTCCGGCCGGACACGTCCGATCTGCCTCCCCGCCGCCACGTGTCGTGTCGCGACTCGCCCGCGCGCCGCCCTACATCGCCGGCCCGGAGAGCCCAGGGAGGGCCCTCCCGGCCCGCGCGCGCCCGCCGCCGCCATCCCTCGTCCGCGGATCCAGCCGCCCGCGCCCGCCGTCTTCGTCCTTACGGCCGGCCGCTCGAGCAATCCGGCGCCCCACGCGCCA